>NC_022026.1:27232126-27246262 GCF_000317375.1 Microtus ochrogaster
AATGAGGAGCAGAAGGAGGGAGAACATGAGCAATGAGAATATTTCTATAACAATGGAAATGGCAACATTTAAGCATGGCAAAATAAAATATAATAAGATAAAGGAGAAACTACCATATTAAAGCTGGACATGGCAGAACAACAGAAGGAAAGGAGACCCAAAAATAGTTACAAATCAGAGACCCACTTGTTCTCACAGTCAATTCTCCCATAAAAACACTACACTAGAGGTATAATAAATACACAGAAGACCTGGTACAGACCCCAGCAGGTTCTGTGCTTTCTGCTTCCGTCTCTGTGAGCTCATATGAGTTTTGCTTAGTTGATTCAGAGAGCCTTGATTTCCTGGTATCCTTCATCCCCTCTGGCTCTTCCACTCTTTCTGTCTCATTTTCTCCAGAACCCTGAGCTCTGATGGTAGGTGTTGGATGAAGACATTTCACTTAGACTACCTCTCTATGGATAATGTCTGACTGTGAGTCTCCATATTCCTTCCCATCTGCTGCAGGAGGAAGGTTTTCTGATGATGGATAAATAAGACACTGATCTATGGGTATAATGAAACATCATTAGGAGTAATTTTATTAATCCTTTTTTAGAGCAGTGGTGTTTGGTTTTACTCTAAGTCTCAGGGCTGTCTAGTCTCTTGTTCTTGGTTACAGAAGTAGTATTGCATATAGGTTCTTGCTTGTGGAGTGGGCCTTAAATCAAATCAGACACTAGTTGACTTCTCACACATATTTGGTGCCGCCATTGCCCTAGCATATCATCCAGGCAGGGCAGACTGTGGGTCAAAGGCTTTGTGGCTGGGTTGCTTTCCACATTTCTCTTTCAGTAGACTACAGAGTTCCTTTCCTCACCAAAGAAACTACAATATAGGGGTAAAGGCTCCAACTCAACTTCTCCATGTTCACTGAGTTATATGGGTGTTATCCTTGACAATGGGACCCTGCTGTCAGTTTAGCAAATCTTTGTCTTAGCAAGAGCCTGGGTGGTTTATGGATTAATATGGAACTTCTTTGGCCAACAATGCAATTGAATGAAACCCAGTTCCATCATTGGAATTCTCACATGGTGACAAGAGATGACCTATGGAGATTCTATATTCTGCATTACTAGGAGTCCTTATTAGGGTCACCTTCACACAGTCCAGGAAGGTCCATTGCACTAGGTTTCCACGTCTCACCCCAAAAGCTTCCCATTTCCAGATGCCTCTCCCTGTACTCTATCCTTCCACCCTATGATACTGCTTGATTCCCCCACTCCCATCCCCATCCATCCCAGTAAGGCAGTGAAATCTATTCTATTTTCCCCTCCTGGGGAGATAATGCATACTCCCTAGACCACTACTTTTTTATCTAACCTATCTGGATCTATGAATTGTAGCTTGGTTATCATTTACTTATTGGCTAATAGCCCCTTATAAGGGAAGACACACCATATTTATCTTTAAGGGTTTGGATTACATCACTCAAAATGATTTTTTTTCTATTTCCATCAATCTGCCTGCAAATTTCAGGATGTCATTTTTAACAGCTAAGTGGATTTACTCTAAGATAATTTTATGCATTATGTTTATTATTTAAATAACTTTACTTACTTATTTACTTTAATCCAGGACCCCAGTTTCCAGTTCCTCCTCTCTTCCCAGTCCTTACCTCCACCCACTTCTGTTCTCATCGACTCTCCTGTTTCTGTTTAGGATAGGGTAGGTCTCTCATGAGTATAAACATGGCATACCAAGTTGCAGTAAGTCTAAGCATCTCTCCTAGGCAAGGATACCCAGAATGAGGAATTGAGTCCCAAAAGCCACTAAAGAAATTCATAGACATTGCCTATTCCCACTCCTATGAATCCCACATGAAGACCAAGTGACATAGTTGTAACATATATACAGAGTCTCTAGATCATTCCCATGCAAGCTCCCTAGTTGTCAGTTCAGTCTCTGTGAGTCCCTATGAGCCCAGTCATTCTCTGAGTTTTCTTGTGGTATCTTTGAACCCTCTGGCTCTTACAATCTTTTCTCCCCCTCTTCTGGAAGATTCTCTAAGACCTGTCTAGTGTTTGACTATGGGTCTGTATCTCTTTCCATTAGTTGCACACCCCTGCACAGGGCAGTAACATGCATCTGATGAGAACTGGGCTAGTCACCAATATGGTCATAGGAGAGGGCCAATTCAGGCCATGTATCCACTACTGCTAAGAGTCTTAGTTGGGATCATCCTTCTGGATTCCTGGAAATTTCCCTTGCATCAGGTTTGTACATGACCCCAGAATGAACCCTCATTCTACTAGTCACTTTTACTATTCTCCCTCTCTTCTGCACATACCCCCAGCTTTATTGTTCATGTTCCTATCTTCATCCATCGTCAGGTCAGACTACTCATGAAATCTCTTCTACTCCCCTTCTGAGGAAAATTCGGGCATCCCCTCATAGTTTCTGCTTGTTACCTAATATCTCTGGGTCTCTCTATTATAGTATATATAATATAGACATATAATAACCACTTATGAGTGAGTATGTACCATGTTTGTTTGCTTGTCTTTCGTGATCTGGGTTACCTCATTTAAAATGATTTTTTTTCTAGTTCCATCTATTTGTCTTCAAATTTCCTGATATACTTGTTTTTAACAACTGAGTATAACTTCTTTGTGTAAATGTACCACATTTTCTTTAGCCATTCCTTCTGCACTTGATGGACATCTAGGTTGTTTCCAGATTGTAACTGAAGCTGGGGAGCTTGCATATGACCGAACTATGACCTCTGTGTGCTGTCAACAGTTGCATAGCCTGGATTGTTTGTGGGTCTTTTGGAAGTGGGACTAGGATCTATCCCTGATGTTTGAGTTGGCTTCTGGGGTCTATTCCGTATGGTGGGATGACTTGCTCAGACTTAATGCAGGGTAGAGGGGCTTGGTCCTGCCCCAACTGAATCTGCCAGGGTTTGTTGACTCCCCATGGGAGGTCTTACCCTTTCTGAGGAGTGAATGGTGGTGAAGTTAGGGGGAGGTCTGGAAGAGAGGGATGAAGGAGAAACTGTTGTTGGTGTGTAATACTAATTTTAAAAAATAAAATAAAAATAAGACAGTCATAAACATAGTTGAGCAAGTGTCTGTGTGGTACAATTGAGCATCCTTTGGACACATGCCCAAGAGGGGTATAGCTTGGTCTTGTGCTAGATTGATTTACAGTATTTTGAGAACCCACCACAGTGACTTCCAAAGTGACTGTACAACTTTGCACATCCACCAGCATGGGGCAGTGTTCCTCTTGCTCCAAATTGCCTCCAGTGTGAGCTGTCACTTGTGTTTTTGATTTTAGCTATTCTGACAGGTGTAAGATAGAATCTCAGTCATTTTGATTTGCATTTCTCTAATGGTTAAGGATATTGAACATCTTCATAAGTGTTTCTCAGTCACTTGAGATTCTTCTGCTGAGAATTTTCTGTTTAAATACATGTCCCCTTTGAAGTGGAATATTCGATTTATTGATATCTACTTTCTTGAGTTCTTTATATATTTTGGGAATCAGCCCTCTATCAGAAGTGAGATTAGTGAAGATCGTTTCCCATTCTGTAGGCTGCTGCTTTGTCTTTTTGATGGTGTCCTTTGCCTTACAGAAACATTTCAATTTCATAGGGTCCCATTTATTAATTGTTGATCTTAGTACCTGTTCTGTTGATGTTCTACTCAGGAAGTTGCCTCCTGTGTCAATGCATATGAGATTATTTCCCACTTTTCTTCTATCAGATTCAGTGTACTTGGATTTATGATGTGGTCTATGATCCATTTGGACTTGAGTTTTGTGACGGGTGATAGAGAGATATGGATCTATCTGCATTCTTCTACATGCCATCATACAGTTATATCAGCACTATTTGTTGAAGATATTTTCTTTTTCCACTGTATAATTTTGGTTTTGGAAATCAGGTGTCCACAGGTGTGTGAATTTATGATTGTACCTTCAATTCAATTTCAGTGATCCAACTGTGTGGTTTTATGCCAATATCATGTTGGTTTTACTACTATAGCTCTGTAGTAAAGCTTAAAGTCAGGAATGGTGATAATTGCAGAAGTTTATTAAACAAGATTGAATATTTTTTGAATAGCTATCCTGAGTTTTTCTTTTTCCATATGAAATTGAGTATTGAATTTTCAAGGTCAATACTCAATTTCATACACCTTTAATAATTGTGTTGGGATTTTGATGGGCATTGCATTGAATCTGTAGATTGCCTTTGGCAAGATGATTATTTTTATGTTAATTCTACTACATCTATGAGCATGGACATCTTTACATCTTCTATCTTCTTCAATTTATATCTCATTTTTTTGGTCTCTGAGGGAGTTTAAGACTAGACAGTTATACTTTTTCTTGTTTACCTGATGCAGAAAGCAAGTTATTATAAAAATATAAATAAGGTACAAGACTTTGGACTCACCAAGATAGCATACATATGGAGTATTTTCTCTGAATTTGTCAAATGCAAATGGACTAGACATTGTTGATGTATGTATTGCCTGTATATATTATATACAGTGATTGTATTTGTTCTATATAGTTTTTCTTAGATTATTTATAGTCTTATTTATTTTAGACAAAATGGGAAATACAGAAATATTTCATTTATATTTTAATAAATAAAGCTTTCCTCAAGATTAGAGAGTAAAACAGCACCACTGATCATTCTTACAGACAAGACAGTGGTGACATACACCTTTAATCTCAGTAGTCACACTAGTTTGCCAAAGAAGCTGGGTGGTAGTAGAGCACACCATTAATCCCAGTATTACAGAAGAATATAAGACAGGAGGAGACAGATTGCAGACTCAGTCTCATTATGAAAATTCCTGGAGGCAGGATCACTATTTTTAGAAGGAGGTAGAGGTAAGAGACAATGGCTAGCTGCTTTGCTTTTCTGGTCTTCAGATTGAACCCCAATATCTGTCTCTGGGTTTTTATTAATTGTGCTGAAATCTATCATCTTCATAAAGTTATTTTAAGGTCTTTTTCTTGTGCTTCATCTGTTTTGGATTTTCATGGTGTCCTAGGATAGCCAGACTCTGATGATGCCATATTGCCCTTTCTGTTATTGCCCAGGCAAGGTACAGTGCCTGTTCTCCTCAGTGCAATAGCTGGTGTGGAGTGAGAACAGCTCTCCCACTTTCATGGCCTCTCCATCTGCCTCAAGTGGCAAGAGGTCATGGGTGAGGGCTTCTATCACTTGCCCATCCCACTATATGGCAGATGAGGGACATGTCTAGTTCTTCCATGTCATATTCTCAGAGCTGTTTCACCTGTGTCCTTGTCAACCTAGTCAGCTCCACTGTGGTGCCCAGGAGAGATGTGGGCCCATTTTCTCAGGTGCTGCAGCTGGTAAGGGGCTGGGTCAGCTCCCCCACTTGCCATAGGTGGCAAGGGTTGAGGGGAGAGGGTATCTTTTCCTCTCCCATGCCACCACATGGCAGACAGGAGGAGTGGGACCAGTTATCCCACTCTCACACCCCAAGGCTGGCTTCCTATCTTCCCCATGTCCCTGTGAACAGGGTAAACTCTATTGTGCTGTGCAGAGGAGCTGCAGGACCTGTTCTCTGACCAGATATCCTTAGTGTTGCAGCCAGTGGGGGGTGGGGTCATCTCTGTGCAGCCCTATCATCTTGACTTTGATGTTAACAAGAGCCACAAATCAACATAGATCCATGCCATAGACACAAACATGGGCCTTGGCAGGAACCCAGGCCCAGACATCACCAGAGCCCCAAGTGGCAAGCAAACCACTCACCTCAGGCTGCTCTTCACCACTTTAAACTCTTAATATCTGCCTCTCTCCATAGGACATGAACCATTCTGTCTCTCTCCCTGACCCCACTATATATCTGCTCACCATAATAGTGCCACATGGCACTGGGAAGCCTGTATTTTCTCCATGTTACTTAGGGCAGACCAACCTGGAAAGGTTCTTGGGACTCCTTATACTGCTCAGTTGTAATACCAAGGATCCTATTTTCTAATCCAATCTCCCAGTTAATGTATTCAGATAGAGAAATTGAGGCCATTAATATTCAGTGTTTCTATTGCAAGATATGTCCTGATGCCTATCATTTTGTTATTCTTTGATGCTTCATGTCTATTAGTTCTCTATTCCTTGTTTTAGTTTTTAAAAATTCTTTTCAATACAATATATTCTGATTCTATTTTCTATCCTCCAATTCCTCCCAGATCCTACCCATCTAACTTCGTGGTCTTCTTATTTCTCAAAAAATGAAGAAAAACAAGAAAACAAAAATCAAAGCAAACAGACTAAAAAAAAGAAAAAAAATCAATAGGACAAAAAAGACCAAAACAAAAGTGTACAAAATATCATGCTGCCCATTTTCTCTGGCCAAATACTCCTGCGCATAGGAACTGCCCTGGAATGTGTTTTATATACTTAGAAATACTCCATTGAAGAAAATTGACATTCCCTTTCCGAGAAGTCATCAATTGCAAATAACTTCTTGGTTAAGAGTGAGACTTTGTGTCCATGCCCCCTTCTAAGTAGTCCTTTTTTCTAATTGAGTTACTGTCCTGTTTCTAACTTGTAGCTGCTTCTATGTGTTTATCTTTCTCTTTAGGGCACAGTATTCCTTAAAGTATGTTTACATGGCTATTTTGGAGATAGCAAATTCTTTATCATGTTTCTGTCATGGAAAGTTTTAATTTCTCCAAATTTATGACTGAGTTTTGTCATGTTTACTAACTGGGGTCAGGAATGTGTTTTTTCAGAACTTGAAATACATCTTCCATAACCCTATTGAGTTTGACATTTCTGCTAAACTCTGGGGGTAGGAGAGATGACTCATTGGTTAAAATCACATGCTGCTTTCCAAAGGACCAAAGTTTAATTCCAAGCACCCATTTTAAGCACCCCAGAGTCGTTTGAATTACAGCTACTAAAGGATACCTTTGGCTTCTGCAGCATCTTTACTCTTGTGTACATATACGTGAATGCATGCAGACATACACACACACAAGTGGAAATAATAAAATAAAATAAATAAACAGTTACACAAGAGAGCTCAAAGTTTAAGCTGCCACATGGTTAGGGTAAGGATCTGGATTCAGACTAGACAAGACACACTGTAGATGAGACTCTTTTGGGGGGTCTTGTCTTGGAGGGTCAGAGTGGAGGGGTGGTGGAGGTATAAGATGAAAGTCCTGGGTCAGGTTCAACAAAACAATTCATACATAAAGCTCCTAGTTGGACCTAGGTCAAGAGTTCTGACAGATGTGACTCCTTCCCAGAATTGGAGGGGCAGTACATAAGAGTTCTGTAGAATGATCAGTCTGGCCAAATATCTGCAATCATGCAATAATGTTATTGTTTTCTTGGGGTTTGCCAACACTTGTTCAGCTGGACTTAAGTCCCACTCAATAGGAAACTCATGCCTTGCACTTTAAACTTACTCAACTCTTCATGAATGGAGAAGTTATAATACTGGAGGAAAACCTGCCAATGTTGTTTCCTTAAACCCATGTAATTTCTGTTTTCTAAATATTTATTCTTATACCTAAAAATAATTATAACTTTCAACCCCCATTTATAGTTTTGCAGGAGATACATAGTACTTCAGAGATCTACAACTGGTCAGAATGCAGAGAGTATGTGACAACATAGTGACCAACCACAATTCATACATCTACAACACAACTCATATCCTTGTGAGGCCCTATTAGTCATAGGTTACAGTCTACCATGGTGTGGCAGATCTCTCCAAGATTAGCAACCTGGAGGACTCCCTCCCCTGGCAGGGGGCTTCCTGCTCTCAGTCTGACCTTATCCAGAGAATGTCTCTGAGCCCAGATTCCAGGCTTATCTCTGGTGTGACTCTTGATACATTCTTCTGGTAAAAACTTTCTTTCTGCTTCCCATATGGTAACTAGACTTGTACTAGGAGCGTCATGATAGGAATGCGCTGTTTGGTGAAAATTAGGTGATTCTTCAGCCTCTGTCCCCATCCTTTATATCTCCCTTAATTCTGGAATAAAGTTGAACTATCTCACTAAAGCTGTGTCTGAGAAGGGTATTTCTACCATGTTTGCAGGTGGTACAAAGCTCTCTGTTCCTGTTTCTTCCCCTTTGTTCTCATGAACTGGTGGTAAATGTGCTGCAAGGGAAAAGAGGACCGCACACTATACCTAAGGCTCAGGTATTATTACATACAGAGAGGTAGAAAGATTATAAGAGAGAGGATGACAACAGTGACTGACAGAGTCTTGTAGACATGATAGAAATGCTGCACCAATGAATTTTCCAAAATACTGCTGCATAGACTAAAATCTGCATAGGAACAAGACCAATCAACAAACCAATGCATGCAATTTGGTATTTCTCGTGTGCACTTTTCAATATTCTTTTTTTTCTGTATGTTAAGTGTTTAAAATTTGATATGGCATGTGCAGTTTCTTTTCCACCATTATTGGTTGTTCTGTATGTCTTTTTTATTGATATGAGTAAATCTTTCCTAAATTTGAGTTTTCCTACATGACCCCGCTGAAAATATTTTCTAAGCTTTATGATTTTTCTAGTCTCATCATTCATTAATTTTGTGTTTTCATGGTGTCTCAAAGATCTACCATGTTTCAATCATACTTTAAAATTATCCCAGAACTTGATTAAATAATTCAGTTTCTGTACCTTGTCTTCAACCTTGGCATTTTGTCTTCCACATGATTCATTATTATTACACATATTTTTTTATTTGACTTTTTAAATTTTCATTTTTATCCTCATTTCAGTGTGGTGTTCCTTCAGTACTTCTATCTCTTTACCAAATTCCATTATAATTATACTACATTTTATGGATCAGTCTTTTAGTATTAACTTTAAAAATTGATTGCCTAACTTATATTAAATTTCTTTATCATAAAAATAAGTTTACATGTATGTTTTTATGTATCATATTTGTATGCATTAATTGTAATTTTCAGAATATAAATCCTCTACATTATTTTTTGGTTTATATAGAAGTATGAAGTTAGAATGATTAAAAAATTCCCTTAATGTCAACTTAAGTTCAAATGATTTTTGCTAGTAGATAAGAATGTAATTTACTTATTTGAGTTAATCTTTTGTTCTAAGAGTTGTTTATTAAATTTATAAAGAATTTTTAATTGTTGAAATTTTCTCTATAGCCAATCATTTTATCTGCAAACAAGAGTTGATATATTTCTTGTTTTCCAATGTTTATATTCTTTAGTTTATTTATTACCCACTGGAGTGCCCAGAATATCTGATGATATATTAGAAAAAATGTGAAAGTTGAAATGTTTACTTTATTCATAACTTTGGGGAAGGAGTGACTTTAAGCTTTTTTCTCTTTTATTTTTGGGATTATGATAGAATTATATAACTCCCCTCTTCCCTTTCTTCATTCCAAACCTCCCATATATTTCACCTTGCTCTCTTTCAAATTCATGACCTCTATTTTCATTAACCGTTATATGCGAATTCTTGTATATACACATATACATACACACATGTATAGATATAGATATATAGATATTCCCAAATGTAACCTGCTCAGTCTGTACAATGTTCTTACCCAATATAACTAAAGACAGACAGCTAATACCCAAGTATAGTGTTTCTTTACGATTTTCAATTTTGAGAGGGATTTTCTTAGGCATCCCAGGCTCTCCTGGAGCCCACGATCCTCTTTTCCCAGCCTCCTGAGGACCAAGATTACAGCTGTGTATAAACACAGTTGGTACCCTAGTGATTTCTTTTTTTTTTCAAGGTATGATTGTTTGTTACCCTTAAAGACTTATTTTTTACTTCACTCAGAAGCAGCAGCTCTGAGCAAGGACAGCCTATATCTCCTGGCAATCTGCTCCTGGTGCTTTTCTTTGGCTTCCTTCATTCTCTTGGTCCAAAGTTTAGTATATTCTTCAGCTGCCTCCTTGTTTAGCTTAGTATTTCCTAGTTGTTGTTGTTTTTTTTCAGAGCAATAAGTCAGTGTTTATGTTGACATGTGGAATAACAAGATCCTGGATCTTGGGTCCTTTGGTTCTGGGTTTATTACCTTCTTTGCTTAAGGACTTTCTGACAATCTGTTGGCTGACATCATCTTCTTTAGAGAGGTAAAAAGCTTTTGTATTCTGTTGCCTCTTTTATGTCCCAACTGACAAAGTACAGTAATTTCTGTCAATCGTGGAATATACTTCTCTCTGTTTTTTGATTTGTTTTGTTTTTATACATTATCCAAATTGAGAGCACTCAGATGGGTGTCCACACTGCATCCATGAAAAGACTTGCCCTTCCTCTTTCTAGTTTTCAGGCTGTAACAATAATGCCCCTTACTCAATGGCAGGTACACTCTGCCATGGGTCAAAACACCATGCTTGATGGGAAAACCTTTTTTTTCATTCTTACCGTTTCAGACCACATAATCCTCCTAATCTTCACCCACATAATCAGCAGTTCCTTTTGTGGCGATGCACTTCTCATAAACCATACAATGTTTGCATCATCATCCACTTCAATGATTTTCTGACAACCATTGGCAGGGACTGAGATATTCAGCTTCATCTTGAGACAATTAATTACATAGGAGGCACCACAAAAAAGAAAGACCCTTGTGATTTCACTAGTGTTGATGATGGCCCCTATTTCAATTATGTTTGGTGATCTGTGGTTTTGGTATTTTCCCCCATTTTTGTCAATCTTGCAAGAGATCTAAGAGATTTATCATTTATTTTTAAAGAAACTACATTATCTAATTGGTTTTATAAAATTTTTCTTATATCAGATTCATTAATTGAACTAATTTATGCTTTGCTTTATATTATTTGCTTTTCAGTGCTTACATTTTGATAAATTATTTTAACTTTTTGAGTTGAAATCTTGCTTTTTGCCTGAAATAATTCCCCATTTATAATATAAATATTCATAGGTATAAATTTTGTTTTCCTCACATTTATGACGTCTGAAAACTTTGATATACTGTTATTTTCATTTGGTCTTAGGTATTTTTATCTTTTATTATTTTATGCATTATTTGTCATTTTTAAACCTTCCTTTGGTCCACAAGTCTTGATCCACGGTGTATGTAGAATTGTGTAGTTGAATACATAAGCACAATTGTCTTTTTGGTTACAAATTTGTTTTTCATTATGGTCAGAGAAAATACTTCACCCAATTTTAATTTTTCAAAACCTGTTTTACAAAATCTGTTTCTAGCTCAAGATGCACATTATCACTGTGAATATATTGTCGTCACCTGAAGACAGGGCCATTATATTGTCTAGTGGAGGAGCATTTTACCCAGTGGTGGCCACTTTTACTGTGGTGTGAAAAAGAGTCACTGAAAATAATGTCAACTATAAGAATCCATTCAGTCCTAAGAAAGGGCATAGCACTGGGGGGGGAGGAAGGGGAGTGGGGGATCAGGAGGGGAATGGGAGGAGGGTAGGAAGTGGAAATTTTGAATGGAAAAATTTTTAAAAATACATTAAAAAAAGAAAAAAGAACCCATTCATTCAGTTATGTCTATCCCTGGGGTCAAGTTAGTATCTTTCCCTGTACAAAATTCTTTCAGACCATGTATCAATGAAATTAATGTTTTTGAGGTCAGTTTGGGAGACTCTGAGTCTATGAAAATTCACTTTAATTTATTAATTTAGTAGCAATAAAAGTGTGTATTTAATAGTTTATTCCCATTTCTACAACTAATTCCATATGTGATATAAGTTTAAGCTTAAGTAAAGAAAACATTAGAACTTTTTGATTTTTTCTTTAATATTCCGGATTATCTGTGTTTCTGATTTACTAAATCAACAAACGAATTCTGTGACACTTTGCATTAGTTCTCCAAGCACTAACATTTAAGCTACTTAGTCTTAAAGCTACTTAGTTTTAAAGATCTCATTCATAAATCCATAAAAGTTCTTTGGGAATTTTGTACATGTTTAATCATAGTCACACTCCCTCTTCCAACTCTTCCTTAAACCACCTCGCAGTTCCCTATCTGCACAATTTTATATCTTCTCTTTTTGTTCTAATAAAATCCAGCTCGTTATGCTCCAATATCATTATATGTGTGCTCTTTCATTCTTAGATAAAGCTGACCTTTTCTTTCCCTGTAGCTAACAATTTCCAACAGCTCCTATGCTTGGAGATGAACTTCATGCCAATCTCCCTTTTATTGTTGAGAATTGGTTATTTGGATTTCACAGGTCTTGAATGCTGTCACCACCTCTATGTGTTTATATGCACAATTTTTCTGTTGTGTTCAGAAGACATTGTTTCCTTATAATCATTCACTGCATCTGGCTTTTAAACAATTCCTGCCTCCTGTTACACAAGAATCCATAAACTCTAAGAGGAGGGGATGGAATGGTTAATTTAGAACATAGAATTATGCATTCTGTTACTCCCTGTGACTTAAGTTGTGTGTCTGAGTTATTATCATCTAATCCAAATAGAAGCTTCTTAGATGAAGTTTGAGAGTTGCATTAATTTATGGGTGTAATGATAATTCATTAAGAGCTCACTTTATACGATGTCTTTATATTATTTATTAGAATAGTGTTAGTAAGTTCTCGCTTAAGGTCTATGATCTATGTAGATAGAGGTTCTTGGCCAAGTAATGGTACCAGGTATGGACTTGATTTCAGGGAATGTGCTATAAACCCAATCAGAAACTGATTATTTGCTCCCATAAGTTTTGTGCCACTATTACATGAATGAGCATGTCTTTCTGTGCATGTTGATATAGTTCACAGGGTTCATGGATAGGTAAGACTGACTATTGCTTTCTCCTCCAGTAGCTTTAATAGAACCTTACAGTGTTAATAAAGCTTACCAGTATTGAGGAAGTTTCTAGGCCAAGTGTGTTGTGTCTTCAGCAATAGCATCTTACCATCAAATACTGGCAGTTAGTCAAGAACATTGTCAAAATTCTCTGTGGTGGTTTGAATGAGAATGCCCTCATAGACTCATAAATTCAAACACTTGGTCTCCAGTTGGTGAAACTCTTGGGAAAATATTAGGAGGTGTGCCCTTGTAGAAGGTGTATACATATGGTCATGTTTTAAGCTTTCAAAATGCACATACCATTCCAGGTGTTCTCTCTGTCTCACCCTTGCAGATTCAGATGTGAACTCTCACCTTTTCCTGCTACCATGTCTTTGTTCTTCCATCATGGTCTCTAAACATCTGAAACTTCAGGCTCAATTAAATACTTTCTTTTATAATTTGCTTTTGTCATAATGCTTTATTGTATCAATAGAAAAGTAATCCAGACAGTCCATAATATTTGGGGATTTTATGGGCTTCAATAGCTAGTTTAAAAAGAACTCATTATCAGTACTGAGGCTTTTATTGTTAGCTTGTATTGTTTAGTAGGTGAATTGTTGTCTTATTGTAGGTTATAGGGTAACTCCATTTTAACACAGGCTGCTCCATATTTCTTGTTTAAAACCTTCAGGGTTATACATGCATTGGCAATATCTCCCTGGGGTCTCATGCATATCTTAGTTCAGTGCCGAAAGATAACTCATCCTGTTTTTTGGGTCCCTTTCTAAGAAATCCACATGCTATTGATTATAAACTATATTCTCAAATGACATAAATTTAAAACTTACAGAAGATAGAAACAAGAAAATAATATTCATACTTTATTCCAGACCTCAAATACAAGTACTATTAAACTGTTGCTATATTTCTGTTAGATTTTATGCATTAATATGTATCTGAGTAACTGTGCTCATCTTCTCTATTTAATTTGCACTTCATTTTACATAACAATAATGCTATGGGAGACTGACTCTTAATCACTTCGGTTTTCAAAAAAAGCAGTTCAAAGAACCTTGCACTCACCTTGTCCTTAGCTACTAAAGGATTCTGACTTTCTGTCTTCTGTCTATCTGTTCCTCTGTCCATATCCTGTCTTTTTATGCTGTGAAAGCACAAAGATATACTTTATCTGTCATTCAATTTAGAGTACAAAGTTTTCTGACAAAAGTTGTATGCCAATGTATTTTTTTTTTAATGTGAGCTCAGACTCCTTATTGCCACTGATTGGATGAATTCTGCTGGATTCTTTTTTTTTTTTTGCAGAGAGAGGTTGAATATTTATTCAGGGGGTTATGAAG
>NC_022026.1:27246369-27250866 GCF_000317375.1 Microtus ochrogaster
TTGAAACTTCCTACAGCTGACAAATATAGAGAGAAATAAAACTACCAAACCAAACCCAGAAAAGGGTAGATGGTAGAGAAAAACAACTAGATATTACGAAAGGAGTGTTCTGGATAAAATTCAAATTATTTTCATTGTGAAATCCTGTGACAAGAATTATGTCGATACATAGATGGAACACATTCTTCTCTGGCAGTATTTTGGCACTCAGGAACTATACCTGTACTGCTATTGCATGTAATCTTAATAAATTACAGTTGGTTTTAGTGGAACAATTTGAATAGCTGCTATTACTGCCTACTGGCTTTTCTTATTATTAGCCTCTGCTCATAGTTCCTCTAACCCGGTGAAGCCAAATGGAACTGCTGTTAGTTTGGAAAAGGCTTGAAGGCAGGGAACCTAGCCTTTTATCCATTTAGACTCACAAAAGTAAATAATTCTGCAGCTTTTACAAAGAAGGAATGTGGCCATAATCTCTTATATAAGGTTACCATCAGCCCAGTAGGAGAAGAGAGGAAGCCTGCAAGGTAGGAGAGGGGGCTTTCAAGACTTAGCCCAGAAGTTTATTATGAGAATAAGAAGAGAAAAGAGGTGATGACAAAGAGAGCAAAGTACTTGAATATCAGATATGAAGAGGTATGGTAATAGTGTAAAAAATTGAAATAGGCAAATGTATTTATTCAATAACTTCACAATTTAATTATCTGTAATATATGATTAATATTTATTATGAAATATATATGATTTTCCTTGTCAATTCATCAGCTGGTAACTATCTAGGCTTATTTAATTTCCTAGCCATTGTGCATAAAGCAATAATGTACGTGACTGAACAAGTATCTTTACATTAGGTTATAGTGTACTTTAAGTATATATCTAAAAATAGTATAGCTTGCTTATGTGGTACATGTATTTCTAGCTTTTTAAGAAACTTCCACAGATACTTGAGTCACAGAATATAGATAAATCAAGCAAGTACTTACCTGGAATCTTCATCCCTGCTGTCTAGCTCTCACAGTGCTTCATGAAGCTATAGATTCTATCAGAGGGAGAAAGAAATAATCATTCTTACCCAGTTGTGAATGTTATCTCAAAAAAAATGACTGGACTGGAAAGATATGCCCACTCGTATGATAATGGTATGAATGTCAAAAGAGTAATTAACTACTTTCTGATCAGATTTAAGACCACTGTGCAGGATGGAACCATCCCGGTAACCACTGTCAGGTCAGAAACCTTTGACTAGACATATCATAGGCCCTAATGAACAGCCTAATTCTATTAATCCACTAAATAGACATATTGTTAAATAAACACCTAAGGACTTAGTGTTTTATCTATAAATTGATGTGTTTTTCAATCCTCATCATCAGACAAGCTTCAATTTACAGTAGACACCATTTAACAAAGATTTATAACTAGTCACGGTGAAGAGAACAATGACTGTAGAATACTCATCCCTACATTAGATATCTCTACCTCATCTCATCCGCTTAAGTCTCAGGGATCATTGTGGAGGATGGGGTGAAAGAGGGACTAGTGACAGTAGTGATGGATGACTATAAGGAAAGAGAATCGGGGCAATAGCATATATAAACTCACAGTAATTATAACAGTGTGCACAAGACCTGTGCAAACCCAAGCTAGATAAAATCCTAATATAGAGAGGGAGCTAAGAATAAAGGGCTCCTACAGTTTAGCAAAATATTTGGATAGCACAAATGGGCCTTGAAAGATTTTTAAGGTCAGTACCATGTTGGCCAGGTAGTGATTCAGGGGAAAGCTGGGAGAGAAGGGTGAATATAATCAAGACACATTATGTATAACCCTCAAAGAAGCAATTAGAAAAAGAAAAAGAAGATGATTCTTGGTCAAGATAGTCCACGATACTCCCAAAACAGTACAGAGCATTGATTTAGCCCTTGGTTACCTCTCAGAGTTTTAGGATAAGTCCTTATTTCTGCGGATACCACACACTTAAGAGAAGATTTGGATGCTTCAAGCTGGGTGTAAGTTTAAAGCATACTCCTGTGGTCTAGCTTCCATGGTACTAGAAAATACTATGCATGCTAGCATGAGATGAAAGCAATTAATTGTCTTACCTCATTGCAACATCCATGAACCTCAATAATGGCCTGCATGATAAGATGCTCATAATGTGCTACTCACATGTTTGTGGTAACCAATACTTAACTGGACTCAAGGCCCACTTAACAGGAAGGAAACCATGCGTATTTATAGAAACGTAACCAACTTCCTGCAGCTTGTGGAGTCTCAGACATTATAAAAGAATCTACTGTCCTTATACCTACAGAGAAGTACAGCTATCGCCCTTCATCAAAGAAGTGTCTCTTTAGAGCAAATGGAGACTATCATAGGAAACCACAATTAAACACAGTGCATAAATAAACAGAACATGAGGAATCCAGTCACAATGGTGGACAAGCCGGAAACCATATACATACAAAAATACAGAAATGCAGCAAATGGTATTTGCATGTTTGTGCATAAGTATACATTCATATATGCATGTAACAATAATAATAAAAGAAATAGACTCAATTTGAGAGTATGGCTTCGTGTGGGAGACTTTGGAGGAAGGGTACAAGGAGATCTGGGAGAAAGAATGTGATTTAATTCTATCTTAATTTGAAATACATTAAAATGAACTCAGTAATTATTCTTTTGAGCACTCAGAGGTTTGATCTTTTGTGTTGATGTAGTCAGATACTCTGTGTCTTTTAAAGAAGTGTTGAGACTCTAACATTAGTCTAGAGTTATTATTAAGTAACAGTTGCTGCTGACTCCTTCAGTTTTGTTAATTGTTTTCCTTGAACAAATATTTGTTTTGCTATTTGTTCTTATTAACATAAGGGGCTTGCTGTTTTATTGAGTTAGACTTGATTATTCTTTTGAGCACTCAGTGCTTTGATCTTTTGTGTTGATCTAGTCAGATAGTCTTTGTCTTTTAAAGAAGTGTTGAGACTCTAACATTAGTCTAGAGTTATTATTAAGTAACAGTTGCTGCTGACTCCTTCAGTCTTGTTAATTGTTTTCCTTGTTTGAACAAATATTTGTTGTGCTATTTGTTCTTATTAACATAAGGGACTTGCTGTTTTATTGAGTTAGACTTGATTTATTGTTTACAATTTCTCATATACTGAGATATCTATCATCTGCTCTTGTGTGATAATTACCTTTCTTTCTTGTGTGTAGAATGACTTTATTTACTGATATGGGCTGAAGGTAATTCATAGAAACTATACTTACCTTGGTATGTTCTTATTTCCCTATCAGGTTTTTTAAATATTTTCTAGTATCATAATCTTAGAAAATTATTTGCTTTCAGGACTAGAAATATATTCTGACTTGTTTTCCTGGCAGCATATCTCTTCGTACTTCTGATATTTTTCTCAAGATTATGCCCTAGGAATAGTTGACTTTGTTGACTGCTATTTTCAATAATGACTCTTTGCTCTTTAAAGTTGTTTTGTGTTCCTTTTTTTCTTTAATACAAAATAGATTTTTTCACAAAATGTATTCTGATTACAGTTTCCCTTTCCTGTACTCCTCACAGTTCCTCTCCTCCCCTTCCTGCTGGATCGCACACCCTTCTTTTCTCTCCTTAGAAAACAAACAGACATCCAAGGAATAATTATAAAGCAAATCAATAAGAACAAATTGGAACATTAAAAAACCACCAAACAAGAAAAAGAGCCAAAGAAAATTCATAAGAAACAAATTCTCACACACATTTCCACACTCAGGAATCCCGTAAATATATCAAACTCAAAGACATATATATATATATATATATATATATATATCACACAATTGTGTATATATACATATATATGCAAAAAACCTGTAAAGTAGAAACAAACAACTGAAAACCTCCTAACTTAACCTTATGAGACAAAGATACCATTGAGTTGATGTTGGCCATCTACTACTGAATGGAGCCTACCCTTAAAAATCACTTGTTTCCTTGGTAAGAATTCCTTGGAGAAAACTAATTTTTTAATTTGTGTTTATCAATTGGATATTGACTAGATGGGGTCATGTGTCTATGTCTCTCAGTTCTAGGATCCATCTGGTGAAGACCCATGAAGCTGTATGCAGGCTTTCTTCTGGAAGTCCCTGTAAATTCAGACATATACCAGCCCTGTTGTCTCTAAAAGGCCTTGATTCCTTGGTATTCTATGCTTACACTCCTTTGTCCTCCTCTTCCACATAGCTCGCTGAGCCCTGAGGGGAGGGATTTGATGGAGACATCTCTTGTAGGGTTGAAGCTTCCAAGGTGTTCATTATGTTCCATTGTTCGGGTATTTTCACTAAATTCTAAGAAAAAAATCATTCTTCCTTTTGTATTCCTGGGAATTTCTCTAGTGTCAGGTTTCTTGCTATTCCAATAATGGCTCTCTCCATCAAAATATTGCTTTCCTTGCTCTCACCTCTGTCATTCTCCCATCTCGACTATCCTGCTCCCTCAAGTTC
>NC_022026.1:27251916-27252996 GCF_000317375.1 Microtus ochrogaster
TTCTGGACCCTTCATACATTCAGAACTGAAATTTCAGTTTTATAAGTTAGTGTACTTTCTATTGTTTCTGTTGTTGTTGATATCCAGCTTTAATCCATAGTGGTCAAATAGGATGCATGGTGATATTTCAATTTTTCTGTATCTATTGAAGCTTGATTTATGCCCTAATATATGACCAATGTCCAGGCCGGGGTGATGCATGCCTTTAATCCAAGCACTCAGGGAAGCAGAAATGTGTGGATCTTGGGTCTTTCTGATTTCAAGACCAGCCTGCTCTACAGAGTGAGATCCATGACAGCCAGGGCTACACAGAAAACCTCTGTCTTAAAAACACTAGACAAAACGTATGTGATCAATTTTGGAGAAAGTTCTGTGGGTTGGTGAGAAGAAAATGTGTTGTTTGGTGTTTCTGTGAACTGTCTTTTGGGTGCATCTAATTTACGATGTTATTGAACTCCGGCATTTCTCTGTTTACCTTTTGTTTCTTGGTCAGAGGTGGATATTGAAGTCACTTCCTATCACTGTGAGAGGTTTAATATGTGTTTTTAGCTATAATAATATTTCTTTTATGAATGTGCTTGCCTTATGCATTATGTTTAATGCATAAGTGTTTCAAATTGTCATATCCTTTCAGTATATTTTTTTCCTTTAATGAGAATGTTGTGTCCTTCCATGTCTCTTCAGATTAGTTTTGGTTTGAAACCTATTTTTGTCAGATGGTTATACCCTCTTGCTTCTTGGGTGCCTTTATTTGGAATATCAATTTTTATGCTTGTACCCTGAGGTAATGGCTATGCTTGATGGTGATGAGTGTGTGTTGGATACATCAGAAAGATCGATCCTGTTGTGTAATCCAATCTGTTATTCTGTGTCTTTTTCCTAGGGGAATTTAGACTATTAATTTTGAGAATTATGAATGAGTAGTAATTATTGATTCCTTTTATTTTGCTCTTATGGGTTTTGCCATTAGTCAGGATTCTCTAGAGTAACAGAACTTATAGAGTGAATACACACACACATTCACACACACACATGATTTATTATAATGGCTTACAGGCTGTGGTCCAGTTAATCCAACAA
>NC_022026.1:27254646-27258858 GCF_000317375.1 Microtus ochrogaster
AAAACCCAGTGCCATTGTCCTTGGCTTCTCAGTCAGCCTCCATCGTCAGCCACATTCAGAGAGTCCAGTTTGATCACATGCTCCATCAGTTCCAGTCCAATTTGCCTTGGTGATCTCCCATTAGATCAGTCCCACAGTCTCGGTAGGTGGACACACCCCTCGCAGGCATGACTTCCTTGCTCATCTTCTCCCTCCTTCTGCTCTTCATATGGACCTTGGGAGCTCAGTCCAGTGCTCCAATGTGGGTCTCTATCTCTATCTCAATCCATAGCCAGATTCTATGGTGATATGCAAGATATTCATCAGTGTGGCTATAGGATAAGGCCAGTTCAGGAACCCTCTCCTCTGCTGCCCCAGAAACAAGCTGGGGACATCTCCTTGGACACCTGGGAACCGCTCCAGAGTCAAGTCTCTTGCCAACCTTAAAATGGCTCCCTTAATTAAGATATCTTCTTCCCTGCTACCACATCCACCCCTTCTCCATCCTAACCAGCCCATTCCCTCAAGCTCTAACCATCTTCCCCTTCTCCCTTCTCTCTCCCCATCTCCCCTTATCTCCACCCCACCCCCACCCCCGTGCTCCTAACCACAGCCCGGCAATCTTTTCCACTTCCAATATCCAGGAGGATCATTATACGTTATTCTTTGGGTTCACCTTCTTATTTAGCTTCTCTAGGATCAAAAATTGTAGGCTCAATGTCCTTTATTTATGGCTAGAATCCACTTATGAGTGAGTACATACCATATTCATCTTTTTGGGTCTAGATTACCTCACTCAGGATAGTGTTTTCTATTTCCATTCATTTGCATGCAAAATTCAAGATGTCATTGTTTTTTACCGCTGAGTAGAACTCTAAAGTGTATATGTGCTACACCTTCTTTATCCATTCTTCTATTGAGGGGCACCTAGGCCCTACGTGTGTGTCTGTTTGTATGGGTGTGTGTGTGTTTATGTGTGTGCATGTGCATGTGCGTGTGCGTGTGCGTGTGTGTGTGTGTGTGTGTGTGTGTGTGTGTGTGTTTGAGACAGTTGTATAGGTTGGTCTACTCGTGGGAATAATAATAATAATGGGAGCAGGAGCTGTCCCTAACGCTTTGGCTGGCTCTTGGGAACCTATTCCTCATACTGGATTGCCTTGCTCAGCCTTAATACAAGGGAAGGTGCTTAGTTTTACTGCAAATTTATATGCCATGCTTTGTTGGTGCCAATGGGAGACCTGCCCATTTCTGAACTGAGAAGGTAGAGGAGAGATGGCAGAAAGAAATAGAGGAAAGGAGGGAGGGGTAAATGCAGTCTGAATGCAAAATAAATATATAAATAAAATAAAAATAAGAAAAAAGATAGCATACAAGTAACTCTATGGTGCCTTTGTTTAGAAGTAGTATTTCTTATATGCTGTATAATGGTATACTTAATCGTATGGTAGTTACATTTACAGATTATTTTGTGGATCATGTATATTGACTTATATACTAACTATACAAATTTATATCCAAATGACAGTGTATAAACTTATTTTCCTATATCTTTATAATAATTTCTTTTGCTTTTGTTTCTTTCAGGACATATATTTTGACTAGTGTGAATCAGAAACTGTTAATTTGATTTGTGTTTTACTGGTAGATAAAGTTATACATTTTCATCTTCATTTGAAAATGTTTGCTTAATTAATTTAGCTCATTTATTGACTGAATTAGTTGCTATTTATTATTATTATTATTAATATTATTATTACAAATTTTCACCTCCTCCCATTTTCCTCCCCTCTCCCATTCCCCCTCCCCCTCCCTCTCCAGTCCAAAGAGTAGTCAGGGTTCCCTGCCCTGTGGGAAGTCCAAGGTCCTTCCCCCTCCATCCAGGTCTAGAAAGGTGAGCATCCAAACAGGCTAGGCTCCCACACAGCCAGTACATACAGTAGGATCAAAGGGTCAAAATCAAAAACACCAATGATAGCCTTTGCTGGAGAGGATGTGGAGTAATGGGAACACTCATCCATTGCTGGTGGGAATGCAAACTTATACAACCACTTTGGAAATCAGTGTGGTGGTTTCTCAGGAAATTTGGGATCAACCTACTCCAGGATCCAGCAATACCACTCCTGGGTATATACCCAAGAGATGCCCTATCATACTACAAAAGCATTTGTTCAACTATGTTCATAGCAGCATTATTTGTAATAGCCAGAACCTGGAAACAACCTAGATGCCCCTCAATGGAAGAATGGATAAAGCAAATGTGAAATATATACATATTAGAGTACTACTCACCGGTAAAAAAGAATGGATGAAAATAGAAAACACTATCCTGAGTGAGGTAACCCAGACCCAAAAAGATGATCATGGTATGTACTCACTCATAAGTGGTTTCTAGCCATAAATTTAGGACATTGAGCCTATAATTCATGATCCTAGAGAAGCTAAATAGGAAGGTGAACCCAAAGAAAAACATGTAGTTTCCTTTTGGATATTGGAAGTATACAAGATTGCCAGGCAAAAATTATTTGTTATTTTGTATTCATTTTTGAGCTATATTACATATGTATATTATGAAGTTTGGTAGGAGTATTTAAGTAAAAGAGGAACAGTAAGAAGTGAGGAAGTGTGACAAGAGCAATAATTCATATAAGGCAAGAAGATAGTTTGGTTCAACGTGGCTAAGATTGAGTTTTCCTCCACAAGAAGCCACTAATTGCTAATATTCTCTCAGCTAAGGCTGCAGGCTTGTAAAACTCTCCTCTCTATTGTTAGAGTGTTGCTCGGATTTATCTTGTGCAGGTTTTATTCAGAGAGCCACAAAAAATTAGTTGTTTATCCTTATGGAATTAAGAATTAGTGCAATTCTGTGGAATTGCACCCATATATATATATATTGCCTTTTTCCCCATGGTTGCCACCATTACAGCTCTTAGGGTTGGTTCACACCAGAAAGTTTTAGGACAAAAAGAAACAAAAATGCCCCCAAAATAATCAAATTCAAGGCTGAAATCAATGAATTGGAACACATGCAGACACACAGAGACACAAAATAACACAACAAATTACTAAAACAAAGAGTTGTTTCTTTGAGAAAATGAAAAAGATCAACAAACATTTAGTCAAATTAAGTAAAATAAGGAAAGAAAGAGCAAAATTAATAAAATTTTGACAAATTAATGAAATTTGAAAAGAAAAACATTACAAAAGGCACAGAGGAAAAACTGTATTCCACCAAATTGAAAACAAACAAAAAGATAGATTTTTTTCATATATATAACCTACCAAAGTTAAATCAAGATTAAAAAAGCAATTAAAGCAGACCTACAACCCCTAGTGAAATAGAATCAGTAATTAAAATTCTCCCAACCAAAAAAGTGTCTGGCCAGACAGGTTCAGCACAGAATGTTACCAGGTTCTCAAAGAAGAATTAATATGAAAACTCATCAAATTATTCCCAAAAATAGACACTAAAGGAATATTTCATAATTCTTTTTATGAATCCATGATTACTTTGATGCCAAAACCACACAATGGCCCAACAAAAAAGTATAGAATAAAATGCCTAAGAAAAATAGATGCAAATATTCTCTGTAAAATATTTGTGTGTAAAATATAAACACACATCAAGAAGGTTATCCAACATGATCATGTTGCTTTCATCACAGCCACACACAGATCATCCTATATATGGATATCATTAAACATAATCTACCATGGGAATATAATAAAGGCAAAAATGCATGATCACCTCATTAAATGTAGCAAATGGCTTTGACAAAACCCAAAATCTCTTTATGATAAAAGAAATTGAGAAAATGGGAATATGAAGAACATTTCTGAATATAAGAAAGGAAATTTGCAGAAAGCCAACATAATTCTAAACATAGCACTTCCACTAAAATCAGGAACACCTAAAGTACTTTTTCTCTCGTTTTTTATTCTTTTCTCATATGTTATATCCCCACCATAGTTTCTCCTCCCTTACCTCCCCCTAGTCTATCCCCCCACTTCCTCTCTACCTCAGATCTACCCCCTTCTGCCTCTCCTCAGAAAAGAACAAGCCTCTGAGGGGCATCCAGCAAACAAGGCATATCAAACTACAATAAGTCATGTCCCATCACCTCAAGGCTGGATAAGGCAATCCAGTAGGAAGAAAAGGGTCCCAGAAGTAAGGGACAGAGTAAGAGAGTGCCTCTACCCTCACTATTAGGAATCCCACAGCTACTCTGTTGTAAC
>NC_022026.1:27258960-27260320 GCF_000317375.1 Microtus ochrogaster
GATCATGTTCTTTTGGTGTCCCTGATCCCTATGATTACTCTGATCCTTCCTGCCCTACTACACAGGACTCCCCTAGTTCCACTTAGTGTTTGGCTGTTGGACTCTGAATCTGCTCCCATCAATTTCCAGATGAAGTCTCTCTGGTTTCTTTGAGAGGATTCCGCTAGGGTCTGGTCTCAGAACACTCTGCAGGAGGATCAGCAGTAGATTGAATGTTTTGCAGCTTGGTTGGCTTCTCAGTTCCTCCACTTGAGGCCTTGCCTGGTTACAGAAGATGGCTGATTCATGCTTCACGTCCTCTTTTACTAGGAGTCTTTGCTAGGATTGTTTGATTCTCATATATTCCATGAAGTTTCGATTACACTAGGTTTCCACCTTGCTCCCCAAGTCCCCACTCTGTTTCAGTGATTTCTCCAAGAACTTTCTCCTTCTTTCCCCCTACTTGATCCCTTCTGAGAGATGAATCAATTTTCAGTTTAAAAAGATATTAGAAGAAATTAAAGAAGACATTTGTAGATGGACATATTTCACATGTTTATGTGTTAGTAGAATTTATATTGAGAAAATGGAATTCTACCAAAAGAAATTTGCATTTCCAACATAATCTCAACACAATTTTTCACAAAAATGAAAAAAAAACAAAACCAATCCTCAACTTCACTATTTAAAAACTTCACTTATTAAAAACCCAGGATAGTTCCAATAATCCCAAATATTTAAAAATTATTGGAAGTATCACCATTTGAAATTTCAAAATTTACTGCAGGGGAATAGTAATAAGACCATCTAAGGATTGGCATTTAAATAGACATATTCATCAATAGAACTAAACTGAAAAACCAGACATAGACATAGCTTCCCATACCAATAGACAAATAATTTTTGGCAAAGAAGACAGAAATGCATTCTGAAGTAAAGACAGTGAAGTAAAGACAGTAAAGCCCTTCTGTATATGTGTTGCTCTTATTTGTTAATGAATAAAGCTGCTTTGTCCTATAGAAGGACAGAATATAGCCAGGCTAAATGATGATGTGGGATGTCCTTCTGTATATGTATTGCTCTTATTGGTTAATGAATAAGGCTGCTTTGGCCTATGGCAAGGCAGAATATAGCCAGACTGGGAGAAATATAGAAAGAGAGTAGGCAAAGTCAGAGAGACACCATGTAGCTGCCAAATGAGTTAGATGCTGGAACGTTTCCCAGTAAGCCACAGCCCTGTGGTGATATACAGATTAATGGAAATGGTTTAATTTAAGACATAAGAGTTAGCAGGAATATGCCATTGACCAAACAATGTTGTAATTAATATAGTTTCTGTGATATTATTTGGGTCTGGGTGGCTGGAAAATGAAAGAGCAGT
>NC_022026.1:27263105-27272412 GCF_000317375.1 Microtus ochrogaster
CTGAAGGTGCCCTGGCTCCCTTTTGGGGGTCCTTGAGGCCTGCCCGGTAGGCAGGCACTCACCGCTCTGGGTGGGTCGCCTTAGTGTAGGAGCAGAAAACTGTTCCTGAGCAGAGGACCTAGCAGAAAACGCAGGCTTGTGGGGGGAAGGGGGCGTCGTGTGTAAGAAAGACCGCCCTGTTGAAGGAGCTCGGGAGGGGGGCCTGTGCTCTCTTCCTGGACAGTCCGCTCCTGGAAAGCACACACTCACCCATCCAGATGGAACTCTTCAGTACCTAAACAGGGCCACCTGGTAGCCCAATGATCCCGGGACAAAAGGAAAAATCCTGGCAGGCAGGGCGAGATCCTCTCTGGGTGGGTCGTCCGTCCAGATGGAACTCCTCAGTACCTCGACTTCTACTTTTGAAATGAGAAAGGAATTTATGTACAGGACGCAGATAACACAGGCACTAAGAAGAAAAGTGGGAACTCATGAAGGTTAAGGGCTTCCATACAACAAAGAGCACCATCACTCAGGCAAAATGGCTGATGACAGAATGGAAAAATATCTTTATCATTTATACAACTGATATAGGGTTTGTGTCTAAAATATATAAAGAACTAAAAACCTAAATGTAGAAGAAGCAAAGGACCTAAGAATAGCGTACAGATATAATCAGAGTGTTCTCAAAAGATGAAGCACAAATAATTGAGAGACATTTAAAGAAAAGTTCAACATCCTTAGCAGGGAAATGAAAATTAAAAGTACTTTGAGATTTCATCTTACCTCCATCAAAATAGCCAAGATCAATAAAGCAAATAACACATGCTGATGAGGATTCAGGGAAATAGGAACATTTGTTTATTGTTGGTGAGAGTGAAAACCTGTACAGCCACTCTTAAAATCAATATGATGGTTCTTTAGGAAAGTGGGAATCAATCTACTTCAAGATCCAGCTATTTTACTTTTGGGCATATACCCAAAAAAACTCTACATTCTACTACAGAGATAATTGCTCATCCATGTTCATTTTCACTTATCTTAGTTACTCTTCTGTGCTGTGAGGATACATCATGACCAAGACAAGAAAGTATTTAATTGGAGGCTTGCTTACAGTGTTAGATGAATAGTCCATAGTCATCATGGCAAGAAGCAGACAGGCATGGTGCTAGGACAGTAGCTAAGATTTTTACATCCTGATATACAGGCAACAGGCAGAGAATAGACACCAGGCCTTACATGGGCTTTTAAAATCTCAAAGTCCACTCCCAGTGGCACACATCCTCCAAAAACGCAACACCTCTTAATCCTTCCAAAACAGTTCCAATAATTGGGGATCAAACATTCAAATATATAAGCCTATGGGGGTCATTTTTATTCTTTTATCTAGCCCTCTGATCATAACACAATGCAAAATTAATTTAGTCCAACTTCAAAAGTCCCCATAGTCTTTCACGGTCTCAACACTATTTCAAATTCCAAAGTCCTAGGCCTCTTCTTAAACTCAAGACAATATCTTAATGAAAAAAAAAAAAAACAGATCACATACTTTCAGCATATAATGGCAAAGAAAATACATTACCATTAAAAATGGTAGAAAGGGAGCACAGTGCAAAAATACTGGACAAAAACAGGACAGAAAACCAGCAAAGCAAACTCCAAACTCTGCATCTCCACATCTTATGTCAAAGTGCTTTTCAGATTTCCAACCCCCTTCAGCTTTGTTGAGTACAACACACTGTTCTCTCTTAGGCTGGTTTCACAACTTGTTAGCAGCTCTCCTTGGCAGGTATTTCATGACTCTTGCATCTCTACCATCATGTGGTCTACAATGCACAATGGTCTTCACTTTCACAGTTCTACGCAATGCCTTCTCTGGGCTTCTTTGCAGGGGCTCCTCTGCTACACACCTGGTGCCAGTCTTTCCTTAACTGTGGAAGAAGATTCCATGACCTTTTTACTCCTATATTCTTCTTGACTCTAAAGCCAAAAGCATGTGGTTATAGCTGCCAAATTCTTCTGTTTTCTGGGTCTGGAGCCAGGTCCCCTCCTAAAATGACATTTGTTTGAGCTTTGTATTGCTGATTAATTTTTTTCCTTTAATTTTCCTTTAATTCCTTTTCACAAGTTGGAGGCTCAGCTGTGTGGGCTGACTTACAATTTTATATGGTTAGTCCATGGTAATTATGACAGAAAGCAGACAGACATGGATCTGGAACAGTGCCTAAAATCTTGACTTCTTGATCTGCAGGCAGCAACGGAGACACTCACTGGCCCTGGCATGAGGTCGTTAGACTCTTTTAGCCCCCTGTTCTGCAAAGACACTTGAGACTTTGATGGTCTCAGTGTTGTATATGTGTTACATTTAGTGCTGAGCATTTTGCAGTCCCTGATTATCTGCACCTTGGCCAGTTGTAGGTTACTGAGTTAATCAATATCTACTTCAGATGAGAACTGAGAGATGCACTGACCTTTGGCTATAAATAAGTCAGTGGTAATAATTTTTAACTTGTCCATTTAGCAGCATAATAGCAACAGGTTCTTTCCTAGAGTCTGTGGTTTGTCTAGTTATAACTTCTTAGCCTAATAATAATGGAAGATAATGGAATTTCATCTTCTGAAGTAGGAGATATAACCAATCAGAAAGAGATTAGTTGCTCCTGTGATGTTTATGCCATTATTCCATCAGTGGGCATGTTTTGGCCAGTAATCATTGTTGTAACCACATGCATAGCACCATGAAGCACAAGAAAAGGAAACCAGTAGGAATTAATCTTCCAGGTTCGTACCAGGAATATTTCACCATGTTCTGTGATCCAGGCATTGTACCTTTATTTATTAGTCTCCAGTATCTAGTAGAACATTGTTAACTTCAAATTTCTTATTTCTTAGTAGCTGAATGATATTCCATTACATAAATATAATACATTTTTTATCATCGATTAATCAGTTAATGGGCATATATGATGTTTCTATTACTTGGATCTTGTGACTATATTAGCAGCGATAACATGGCTTAGTAGGTGTCTCGGGACTGGGATATGTTCTCCTTTGGCTATATATCCATAAGTACTATAGCTGGATCATATGGTAAATTTAGTTGTTGCTGTTTTGAGAAACCCCAAAATAATTTTTATAATGTCTATACCCTTTGGCATTCCCAACCCCCAAAATAATTTTCACAATGTCTGTACCCATTGACATTCTCAACCCCAAAATAATTTTCACCATGTCTGCCTCTGTTGGCATTCCCAGCAACAGGGAATAAGTGCCCATTTCCACACATTTCTGTGAGGATTTTTTTGTTAGCTTTGTTGTTACTCTTTCTTGGTTTCTTCCTTTTTTTCTTCCTTCCTTTCTTTCTTTTCAAGCTTCTTTGGTTGTTTTTTTTAACCTTAACCATTCTGCATGTTGCGATACACAATTCTCAAAAAATATTTAATTTATATATTCAATTTGTTTTTGAGTTTATAATATAATGTATAATTTGCCTCTTGCTCTTTTCCCTCAGAACACTGTCATATACCCACTGCTCTTTCAAGTTTGTGACTTCTCTTTCTTTAACTTTCATCTATCTAAACAAAATATGAACTAGGATCACACCAATAGGAATACTAATCTGGAAAGAAGAAACCACAAAAGGCCTCAAGCCTGGACAAACACTGTAGACAACTAAGAGAATGGGAGAAATAGTCTTCCTTATAGAATTGACAAAGCTCAATTCAGTATTAAGAAATATTTTATTCAGTAAAGGAAAAAGATTTTTTAATTTATAAATGAAGTAATGTATTGATATTATAAAAATTAAAGAATTTTAATTATAATGAGTGTATCTCACATCTTAAAATTTATACATAAATGTATTTTTTATTTTCATCAACTATCATGCTATTTTGCTGCACAAAGTAAGAATAAAGTAATTTCAAATGTCAGTACGTTTGAATTTGGATGGATTTGTTTCCCCTTTTTTTTTGAGGACCCACTGTTTGAGAATTCCAGGCATGAATGCAATGTGCTTTGATCAAATTCTCTCCCCTGCTTCCTCCATAGCTTTCCAAACACCTCCTACCACATTCCTCCCCCAAGTTCATATCCCATTTAAAAATCCAGACTTGAATCAATGATGTCATTATATGCGTGAGCATATGGCCATCCACTGGCGAATGGGTAATTTACCAGGGGCTACAAGTTCTCCCTACCCTGGTAGTCTTCAAATACAAAATCTCCTCGGCTATCAGTGAGGCTTTCTGAGACTCTCCTCTTCCACACTGGAAGTTTAATGTTCATGAGCTGTGTAAGTTTGGGAGAGGTAACAGAAACAGTGAATTCATAGATTTGGGATCTTTTTAAGAGATGGTTTATAGTATTACCATAAAGAGAAACTGCTGACATATGTGGATATTTAACAATATGAACCTTAAAATGTCCTTTTAATGATATAGCAATTAAAATTTAGGAATTTATGTTAATGAAATAATACTACTGTGTACAGGCTGTGTCTTCTTCTGGGGAGTTACATAGGAAATACTTGGGAGCACATGCATCTGTCTGTTTAGAAAGTATTACATTCTAAAACTCTCCTCTAGAAAAATGCCCATGGTTATTACACTTGCAGAGTTGTGCTGTTTAATGTATGGTTAATATTTCTAGTAAAACAACACTTTTCTTAGTACTCTAACAAATGCTTTAAGAGTGCTGAGGTTTTTATCTGTTCTGACAAGTGGGAATAGAAACTATTTCTGGCCTTGTGTAAGATTCAGCTATCTTATCTCAAAAATTCTTTTCTCCAAATTCTATTAAATAATAGTATTTACATATTATATACATACATAAGAACATAACATTGGACAGACTGTGAAAATTTAAATGATAAATTGCAAACAATATATTAGCAACAGTTTTTACTTAACACATTCAACAACAGAAGCACCTTAAACAGAAAATCAATATGATCAGAGTGAACATGGAAAATTGGATAGACCAAATAGACCTAACTTGCACATGTAAAATATACATATTTTTATATGTACACATGCATTATTTTTAAGGAGAGTTGATATGTTAGGTGACAAATAATCATAATCAAGTTAAAACATAGAAATCATGTGATGATATTTTGTTTGTGCTATAAGAAAAAAAAGCTTGCTCCAGGAGCCGAGTGTGGAGGAAACCACAATTAGCCAGAGACAAGGGAGTGGTGCCACACACGTTTAATTCCAACACTTGGGAGGCAGAGGCAGTAGGATATCTGTGAGTTCAGGGCCATCCTGGCCTCCACTAGATTGACCCATTCTCAAAGGAAAACAGCCTGGCAGTGGTGGCTCACACCTTTAATCGCAGTACTTGGGAGTCACACGCCCTTAATCCCAACACTAAGTAGGTAGAGACAGGGAGGGAAATGGATTGGCAGAGAGAAAAATATACGTCGGGAACAGACAGAGGAGCTTAAGGTATTCAGTCTGAGGACTTGTAGAGACCAGATAGCCCATCCGGTCTGAGGATTTTGTAGAAGTAAAAACTCGTGGCTCTCTGCTCTGCTTTTCACTCCCTAATATCAGACTCTGGGTTTTATTATTAATACCAATTAGAAACCGTGCTGCCAAATCATATGTTCTTACATTGGTGGCATGAAACTTAAGTAACATGAAGAATATTTAAAAATGCATTAATATCGGAAAGTAAATAGCTATCTCTTATAAGACAGTCAACTCAAAAAAGGAGAAGAAAAATGCCATTTTTAAAGATGACATTATTCTATAAGAAGAATTTAATTGTGATGTATAACTTACTTTACTAACACACATGACTTTAGTATGAAAATTACCAACAAAAATATTTTTCTTCATTTTTAACATTTTTGATATTATGCCTTGTTTATTATAATAGAAGAGTTTTAGTTTCATTTCATCAGATATGGAAAATATCACCAATAATTTTAAATATTTTTAATTCATGTGAAATAAATATTATTGTTGCTTATGTAGTTACATGAACATATATCCATAAATTAGTGAAATCTCTTCCCAAATTGGTAAACAGAACCAGTCTTTACTCTAAAAAGTTCCGATTCTTCCCATTTGTTTCACTGAGATTTAAAAATGTGTAATCTGTATTAACTGTATGGAGGAAATGTGCTGCTTTTAAATTAACCAGGAACTATAGAATTTTCATATGCCGTTTTATGTGTAATTTATTTCAGATTGTGAATATTCCATTTCAACATACCTGTGTTATTTATTCTATCATAATCTTTCTGTTATACTAAACATAAAACAACATAACCATTTGTTCTTTACATTATGTGCCATTGTGTGATAGCAAAGAATATTGGCTTATTTTACATTCCTACTACAGTGTCCCCTCCCTCCTCTCCTCCCAATCCCTACCTTCCCTCTTCTCTCCCCTCATCCACTCCTTCCTTGTTTCTATTCAGAAAAGAACAGGCTTCTCATGACTATAGACAACCTGGTATATCACATTGTAGTAAGACTAAGCATCTCACTTTATATTAAGGCTGTACAAGGCAACCCAGTATGAGGAATAGAGTTCCAAAAGCCAGCAAAAGTGTCAGAGACAACCCCCTGTTCCTGCTGTTAGGAGTCCCATGAGAAGACCAAGCCACACAACAGTCACATATATGCAGGGGGCTTAGGTCAGTCTCACACAGTCTCCATGTTGGTCAAATCAGTTTCTGTGAGCTCCTGTGAGCCCAGATTAGCTGATTCTGTATGTTTTCCTGTGATGTCCTTGACCCCTCTGGCTCCTAAATTCCTTTCTGCCTCTCCTCAGCAGGATTGCCCAAGCTCAGCCTAATGTATGACTGTGGGTCTCTGTGTCTGTTTCCACCAGTTGCTGGATGAAGCCTCTCCGGTGACTATTGAGTTAGGCTACAATCTACGAGTATAGCAGAATGTCACTAGGCATCATTACAATGACTTTTTCCTTTTAAGCCATGAGAGGTTCCATCCTCAGTCTCTTGGACATTCAGGCCCTGGGTCCTAGTGCTCCAGGCAGTGTCAGGGGTGGACTCACTTTTGTGGAATAGGTCTCAGGCTGGACCAGTTGGTTGGTTACTCCCACAATCTCTGTCACCCTTAGTGGAATACATCCCATAGACAGGACAGTTGGTGTCCCAGTCCCTCTACTGGCAGTCCTTCCTGATCATATGAGGTGGTTAGTTCAGACTACACATACCTTTTGGCTACAAATTTTAGCGGGGTTCATCTTTGCAGATTTGGGGAGTTTCCTTTTCACCAGAACTCTAACTAACCCTGAAATAATCCTCTTTCCTTTTGTTGTTTTTTTAAATACTCCCACCCCACTGTCCCATTCCTACAACATTCCTCATATTTCCATCCCCACCCGCCCCCAGTCCACTCACAAACTCCCTTCTATTTCCCCTTCCCAGGGAGATCTGAGCGTCTCCCCTGAGCCCTCCTTGTTACCCAGTCTATCTGGATCTGTGGATTGTAGCCTGGTTACCCTTTAGCTTACAGATAATATAAATATAATACAGTGAGTAGATATCATGTTTCTCTTTCTTGGTCTGGGCTACTTCACTCAGGATGATATTTTTTTCTAGTTTCATCAATTTGCCTTCAAATTTTGTGATGTCATTGTTTTTAACAGCTAAGAATACTCCATTGTGTAATTGTACCACATTTTCTTTATCCATTCTTCAGTTGAGGGTATATAGGTTTTTTCAGGTTCTGGCTATTAACAAATAAAGTGGCAATGAACATAGTAGAGCAAGTATCCTTGTGACATGATTGAGCACCTTTGGGTATATATGCTCAGGAGTGGTAGAGCTGGGTCTTGAGGTAGACCGATTCCAAATTTTCTGATAGTTATAACAGCACCATTTGTTGAAGATTCTTTCTGTTTTCCATTGGACAATTTTGGCTTCAAATATCAGGTGTCCATAGATGTGTGGATTTATAGCTGGATCATAGATCTGATTCCATTGATCCATCTGTTTGCTTTTATGCCAGTACCATGACGTTTTTATTACTTTAGCCTGTAGTGGAGCTTGGCATCTGGGATGGTGATATCTCTGGAAGTTCTTTTATTAGCTATCCTGAGCTTTTTGTCTTTTCATATGAAGTTAAGTATTTTTCATTTAAGGTCTGTAAAGAATTGTGTTGTAATTTTAATGGGGACTGTATTTAATCTGCAGATTGCTTTTGATAAAATGACCATTTTTACTGTTATTCCCGCTGATTCATATGGGTCTTTCACTTGCTTTGTTAGAGTTAGACCTATATATTTTATATTATTTGTAGCAATTGTGAATGGTGTTATTTCCTTGATTTCGTTATCAACCCATTTTTTTGCTGGGATATAGGAGGGCTAGTGATTAAAAAAAAAAACTATCATGTATCCAGTCCCTTCACTTAAGGAATAAAGGAGTAAAGCTGTAAAAGTTCCCTAGTAGAATTTTTGGCGTTGTGTTTGTACACTATCATATCATCTGGGAATAATGATACTTTGACATTTTCCTTTCCAACTTTTCAATTGGTATCCCCTGATCTCCTTTTGTTGTCTTCATCTCTCTAGCTAGAACACCCAGTACTATATTGAATAGGTATGAAAAGAGTGGACAAGCTCATTTTATTGTTGATTTTAGTAAAATTGCTTTGAATTTCTCTCCATTTAAATTGAGGTTGGCAAATGATGTGTGGTATATTGCTTTTATTATGTTTAGATATTCCCCTTCTATCCATGATCTCCCCACTGCTTTTATTACGAAGGGGTGTTGGAATTTTTCAAAGGCTTTTTTTTTTTGGCATCTAATGAGATGGTTATGTGCTTTTTATTTCTTTCAGTTTGTTTATATAATGGATTACTTTGACAGATTTTTATATGTTGAACCAGCCCTGCATCTCTTGGATGAAGCCCACTTGATAAGGATGGAGGATCTTTTTTGTTTTCTTGGATTCTCTTTGCCAGTGCATTCTTGAAAAATTTTGCACCTGGTTTCATGAGGGAAATTGGTCTGTAATTCTCTCTTTTTTTGAGTCTTTGTGTGGTTTGGGTATCAGGGTGACTGTGGCCGCATAAAAATGAATTTGACAATGTTCTTTCTGTTTCTCTTTTGTACAGTAATTTGAGGAGTATATGTACTAGTTCTCCTTTGAAGGTCTGGTAGACTTAGGCACTGCAACCAACTGGCCCTGGCCTTTTTTAATGATTGCTTCTATTTCCTTAGGGGATATAGATGTATTTAAATTGTTTATATGATCTTATTTTAACTTTGATAAGTGCTATTTATTAATAAAATTGTCCATTTATTTTAGATGTTCCAATGTTGTGAAGTACAGGTTTTTTT
>NC_022026.1:27272927-27273568 GCF_000317375.1 Microtus ochrogaster
ATTCAGGAGGATGCCTATATGTTTTTCTTTGAGACTATTGATCCTTTGGATATCCTTGCTGTCTCTTGTTAAGCCCACTTCTTTCATTTCTGATGTTGTTACTTTGGATATTCTCTCTCTGCCTTTTAGTTAATTTGAAGAAGAATTTGTCTATCTTGCTTTTATATTATTATTAAAAATTTCTGCCTACTCCCCGCCTTCCTTCCCCCCTCCCCGTAACCCCCACGCCCTACTCCCCTCCCTCTCCAGTCCAAAGAGCAGTCAGGGATCCCTGCCCTGTGGGAAGTCCAAGGTCCTTCCCCCCTCCATCCAGGTCTAGGAAGGTGAGCATCCAAACAGGCTTGGCTCCCACAAAGCCAGTACATGCAGTAGGATCAAAACCCAGTGCCATTGTCCTTGGCACTAGGCAGCCTTCTTTATCCACCATATTCAGAGAGTCCAGTTTTATCCCATGCTTTTTCAGTCCCAGTCCAGCTGGTCTTGGTGAGCTCCCAATAGATCAGCCCCACCTTCTCAGTGGGTGGGTGCCCCTCGCGGTCTTGACTTCCTTGCTCATGTTCTCCCTCCTTCTGTTCTTCATTTGGACCTTGGGAGCTCAGTCCATTGCTCCAGTGTGGGTCCCTGTCTCTATCACCATCCAT
>NC_022026.1:27300509-27301908 GCF_000317375.1 Microtus ochrogaster
GGCATCTAGGTTGTTTCCAGGTTCTGGTTATTACAAATAATGCTGCTATGAACATAGTTTTTTTTTTGTTATTTATTTTTTTGTTTATTTTTTTTAGTTGTTGAAAAAAAATTCTGCCTCCTCCCCCTTTCCCATTTCCCTCTCCCTCCTCCCATACATCGTCCCCTCCCCCACTCTCCTCCCCCCACTTCATTCCTCCTCCCTCTAGAGTATGAAGAGCAGTCCTATTCCCTGCCCTGCAGGAAGTCCAAGGTCCTCCCACTTCTATCCAGGACCAGGAAGGTGAGCATCCAAACAGGCTAGGCTCCCACAAAGCCAGTTCATGTATTAGGATCAAAATCTAGTGCCATTGTCCTTGGCTTCTAATCAGCCTTCATTGTCTGCCATGTTCAGAAAGTCCAGTTTCATCCCATGCTTATTCAGTCCCAGTCCAGCTGGCCTTGGTGAGCTCCCAATAGATCAGTTCAACTGTCACAGTGGGTGGGTGCACCCCTCGTGGTCCTGACTTCCTTGCTCATGTTCTCCCTCCTTCTGCTCCTCATTTGGATCTTAAGAGCTCAGTCCAGTGTCCAATTTGGGTCTCTGTCTCTATCTCAATCCATTGCCAGATGAAGATTCTAAGGTGATATGCAAGACATTCATCAGTATGGTTATAGGATAGGGTCATTTCAGGTTCCCTCTCCTCAGTTGCCCAAGGTACTAGCTGGGGATATCTCCCTGGACACCTGCAAGCCCCTCTAGAGTCAAGTCTCTTGCCAACCCTAAGATGGCTCCCTTAATTAGGATATATATTTCTCTGCTCCTGTATCCACCCTTCCTTTATCCCAACCATTCCATTCCCCCAAGCTCCCCTCTCCTCCCCTTCTTACACTTTTCACCCCATTTCCCCTTAGCCCCATGCCACCTCACCCCCAGTTACCAGTTTTTGCCCGGCAATCTTGTCTGCTTCCCATATCCAGGTGGATGACTATATGTTTTTCTTTGTGTTCACCTTCTTAATTAGCTTCCCTAGTATCACAAATTATATGCTCAATGTCCTTTCTTTATGGATAGAAACCAATTATGAGTGAGTACATCCCATGTTCATCTTTTTGGGTCTGGGTTACCTCACTCAGTATAGTATTTTCTATTTCTATCCATTTGCATGCAAAATTCGAGAAGTCCTTGTTTTTTACCTCTGAGTAGTACTTTAATATGTATATATTCTACACTTTCTTCATCCATTCTTCCATTGAAGGGCATCTAGGTTGTTTCCATGTTCTGGCTATTACAAATAATGCTGCTATGAACATAGTTGAACAAATGCTTTTGTAATATGATAGGGCATCTCTTGGATATATTCCCAAGAGTGATATTGCTGGGTCCTGGGGTTGGTTGATCCCGAATTTCCTGAGAAATC
>NC_022026.1:27303103-27325845 GCF_000317375.1 Microtus ochrogaster
TCCCTTTCCAGTCCAAAGAGCAGTCAGGGTTCCCTGCCCTGTGGTAAGACCAAGGACCTCCCTCTCCATCCAGGTCTAGGAAGGTGAGGATCCAAAAAAGACTAGGTTCCCACAAAGCCAGTACATGGAATAGAATCAAAACCCAGTGCCATTGTCCTTGGCTTCTCAGTCAGCACTCATTGTCAGCCACATTCAGAGAGTCCAGTTTGATCACATGCTCCATCAAGACACCCTATCATACTACAAAAGCATTTGTTCAACTATGTTCATAGCAGCATTATTTGTAATAGCCAGAATCTTTATACAGTTTGAACAGTTTCCCCCTTCCACTTAATCTTGAGTAAGCAGCACTTTGTTTCTCTTTATGTGAGATGGATTGCTGTAAAGTACTGAAATAAGTGAGGACATGTACTCTCTTTCTTTGGAAGTTTAATGCACAGAAGCAAAATATCTTCTAAATTTATGTGTGTTGTTAGTAATAGGGCTTCATTTTTTTAAAAAACTTTTAAAAAGAATATTTTATTGTGTATATACCACATGTTTATCCACAAAGCCACTGATGAACATTTATGTTTATACTATAGCTTGGTTGTTGTGAATAATGGTGTATTGATATGTAGTGTGCCTAAAAGTTTGATTGGACTAGGTCATAATGATGTTGGGCAAAAAAAAGCCTGCTGTTAAGTTCTATACCTTACTGAGTCACTGGCCTTTTCTGAGGTTGGACGTGACTACCAGCTGGGATCCATTTTTTTCTGTCTGGTGAAAATACTTACTAGGTTTTATAATCAGGCCGATTACCTAACGGGCTAGGAATTTTAATGGCATTGGTCAAGCTGGATCATCACAGGTATACTTTGGCTAAACTGTAATATCATTTCATTTCTGTATTTATTAGAACTACAGATGAGACCCACATGTAGGTTGATTTGCTGATTGCTAAAGAATGGAACACAATGTATACTTGATGGGTCTTGCTTCCCTAGCTGTCAGTATTTTGAGGTTGGCTTTACTGCTTGACTGTTTACTATTTGATCTCCTATCTCATACAAGTCTAGCTTTCTGTGAAGTCTAACCTACTGTTGTATATTCTTGCCAGTATGGGACTTTTAGATATGCTTTGAATCTGGGCTAAGCAACTGTGCATATTTAGAATTTGACATGTCTAGCTTCTATAGTTTGTACAAATAGGCTACAGCTTGCCTTTCCCTCCCTGTATAGTATCTTGGAGTAGTATATGAGTCTAGGTATAACAGTAAAGCCAGATAAAGTTCCTACAATTCTTCTGAATGTGATGGGTCTTGTAGACAGTCTAGGCTATTGCCCCATACTGATGTGGGAATGATTTCTTATTAATAAAGAAACTGCCTAGGCCCATTTCATAGGCCAACCCTTAGGTAGGCGGAGAAAACAGAACAGGATGCTGGGAGAAAAAAGCTGAGTCAGGGAGTCGCCATGATTCTCCTGCTCCAGGCAGATGCAGGTTAAGATCATTCCTGGTAAGCCAGCTTGTGGGATACATAAAATAATAGAAATGGGTTAGATCAATATGTAAGAGCTAGCCAATAAAAGGCTAAAACTAATGGGCCGGACAGTGTTTAAAAGAATACAGTTTCCGTGTAATTATTTCGGGACATAAGCTAAGCTAGCCATGTGGGCGGCCGGGTGCTGGGGACGGAGCTCTGCAGCTCTTATTTCAACACCATACCTGTGACTGGGTGCCACAACTATAAGGGATACACAGCTATTACCAATACCAAAGGAGTGGTCTCTGTAATCCCTGCACTTTTTCATTTTGTTTAACCCCAGGTTGTCTATTAATGTTTTTCCCCAGTATTCCTCATGAGGTGAGATTAGAAGTTTCCCGAGATGAACCTCAGAATGCATTCATTGAAAGGAAGCCTTGGATTCATTTTTTTCCCACGTAGAAATCATGTATTCATTAGAATCATCTCTTTGTGGCACTATGCTATTGTGGAGAATGGAGGGCAACCCTTCAGAAGAAGAATATCCCTTTAAGCCTCTTACTGTAATTGTCACTGGGTCTTGTGATCCACACAGTTTTCTCCAGCTAATTGCCTAGTTTCAACATTTTCATAAAGGCGCTCATATATGTAGATCGCTTGGTCTTCCTCTGAGAGAATCTAAAGTCTGGAATTTCCTATTTAACTATTATGCTACCATTTCTTCCATATAGATTTGAACATGCTATTATCAAGTCCTTTAACTATTTATAACCTTATACTGATATTATAGTGAAACTTGAATAACTTCACAAACACAAGAGAAAAATCTAAATACTAATTTTGTTATCAAGAGATGTAACACACCCATTAACAGCATTTTCTGTTCATCTTGCTCTTTCTTCTTTGCATCTTCCACAACCAGGTTTCTTGGAATGATTTGGCCATCATATGGCTTTTTATTCAAGAATTATTTCCATTGTTCAATCAGTGATGGCGCACACCTTTAATACCAGCAGTCAGGAAGCAGAGGCAGGCAGATCTCTGAGCTCAAGGTCAGCTTGGTCAACAGAGCTAGTTCTGGGACAGCCAGGACTACACAGAGAAGCCCAGTTTTGAAAAAAAAAAGAATTATTTTGAACAATTGCATTCAATTTAATAGCATTTTGATAAAAATGCTGAATTCTTTCTAAGTTTTGAGAATTCCTTTAATTATATCCCATATTTTATCAACAGTTTTTATATACTTAATTCTTTACTTCTATTAGTGAGAAAATGGTATTTAACCTGTCAGGCAGCAGAATGAACTAGAAGACTTTTAATAATAGCTTCTCAGATCCTACCTTTAACTTACTAAATATTTTTCAGGGTAATTATGATACAAATTGCCTAATAATCACCATATTTTAACAATTTTTCTGAAATTCTTTTTAACTAATATTTCTAATTAGCTTATATGAATGTTCATGGGCTTTTCAGATACTTCAGTATCTAAAAAAATGTTTCTGATGTCTTCAGAATCATTACTGCTATGGTCTTTGTAGGATGTTGTGAATATTCCATTTGATATTGTTTTGCTGTCTGTCAATTATCTGACTGATATTTACTATTTATACTTGATTTTTTTTTCTTGCTTTATACTTAAACTCACTCATTCAAAACCAAAAGCACCTCTATCATGCATCATTCTATGGACCTTTCAGAAGTCTGAGAAAACATTTTCAATACACACAGTAAATCCAACCAGTATGAATCTTATCATTTATGGGGATTTTTCTGAATTCTTTTCTTTCTTTCTTCCTTCCTTTCTTTCTTTTCATTAATTTTTGTTTATTTATGATGTAGACAGTATTCTGGCTGCAGGTGTGCCTGCATGACAGAAGAGGGTACCAGATCTCATTATAGATTATTGTGTGGTTGATGGGAATTGAATTCAAAACCTCTGGAAGAGGAGTCAGTGCTCTGAACCTCTGAGCCATCTCTCCAGATTCCTGAATTCTTTTCTTGATAATATTTAGTTTCTATATCTAATTTGCTCAGAAATTTTAAGGTGGGTAATAATTGAGTATATATCAGACTTCTTTATCAGTTCAGGAGGGTTTTTTGCATTAACTATTCTCTTGATCTTGTCCTCAGATAGCAGCACACAGCTTGGTGTATTAGTAACGTAACAGGATACTATCTATGTAATTCTCCCTATGAGATTTTATAGAATTAGCAGAAATGATGCACATGATTTGATACCATTAAGGAAGAAGTCCATGATTTTAAAAGACACCAAATTTTCACATATATTTAGGCAATTTCTTCCAAATTCACCTATCCCAATACTTTTGTTTCCACTTATTTGAGTACTGCTTCCATGCATGTAAGTCAACAGCCATTGGTAATTTATCTGGGATTAATTTTCTGTTTGGCTAGTTCATCTGTATTATTTAGATGTTCTGACGTAATTATGACAATTGAGGTCATTCCTTTTCCTATTTCTTTGTCGTTCAGATGGTTCAGTTCACAAAGAGCATCGAGCTGTAGACTGATTTCAGTAGCTTCAGAATGTTCATGCCGTCATCAGTCATGGCAACATCTCCAATATTATCTAACATATCATCTTAGCAACGTCCCCTCCTCAAACTCTCCCCATAGCTTCCCCACATTTCTACTCACCCAACTTCATGCTCTCTCTCGCTCTCTCTCTGCCTCTGTCTCCCTCTTCTAAAAGACACAAATAAACCCACAAAACAAAAATCAATAACACAAAAATGCCAAAACTAAGCAATACAAAATAAAAAGTCTACACACAACAACAACAACAACACTGAGTTTGTATATGCTGCCTAAGAACTTCTGGGCAAAGGCCCTGCCCTACAGTGTGTTTGATATGCCCAGTTACACTCCACTGGAAAAACTAATTTTTCCTTTGTCATCTCTTATCTATTGTAAATAGTTTCTCGGTATAAAATAAGACCCGATGTTCATTTATCTTTCAGTGCTAGGACCCCATCTGGCTTCAAACTGGTCAGCACCAGCTTGATTTCTCAGTATTCTAGAGCAGTCACGTTTTTGTAACCATCACTCAAGGTATCATTTTCTATCTACAAATCATCATATATAACCTAATTTCAGTATGCCAATCTATCAATTGTATTTTAAAATTTTTATCTACCTATACAGTATTGTGTGGGTTTTCTGTCTTTTATGCAATGTCCTATACTTTTCTGAAGTTGGTATAATGTAATCATTACATATAAAGACCCTTGAATATTTTGCACATTAAAAGTTTAGGATTTTACTACTTACCAACCATATGACCTTGGGCACACTAGTTATTCCCTCATTATTCCTTAGATTTTGGAAAAATGTAATGATAAACAATAGCACCTATGAGTGTGACTTATTTGAAGATTCAGCAACGTGACACTCAAAACTACTTAGAATAGCACCTATCATGCACTTAGCACTCAATAAATTAGAGTAATCATTATGCACATGTTAGCTCCTACTCTAACTTAAAGTTTATGCTGAAAATTTTTATTCCATGCAACTGTTCATCTTCACTTGATGACTGCTGTAATTAACTAAGAGACAAGCTTCTGAGTGTGTCTGTTAGGATGTTCCCAGGAATGATTAACTGTGAGGAGAAGATCCCTTTTCAGAGTTGGTTACATTTTCCAACGAGTACCCCAGATATAAAAAGAACTGAGGAAAACACAGGGTCAAGAAGTCAGGCAATATGTTGTTAAACTACTCTGCTGCTATTATGGAAGCCAACTTAGTGAATCCCTTTTTAAAATAAACAAACATCCCTTGGTTCTGTTCCTGCAGAGAAAATTGCCTAGGACACTCCACCAAATATTTGCTGACAGGAGTTGTCTGTTCACTGAAAGCACATACTTTTTAGGAAGTTTTCTTTCCCCCGTTCCTTTAATTGTGAATTAAGTATCTTTAATTTTTGTTCTCAATGTATTGCCATTTATTGCATCAGCATTTTCATTTTTTGTTTGCTCTTTTTGTGTGATGGCCATATTTATCTTGATCAGTGTTGTTCATATCACCTAGCACTATAAAAGGCCAAACAAAAGAAAACAAACTAAACAAACAAAAAACCAAAAGCCAAAATTTGCCCAGGCTATTTTAATGAGATTAATAATACTTGATCTCAATAAACTCCTACTTAAAAATATAACTCACATGTCTTCCCCAACTTGATCACAGATTTTCAGTGGAAGAAATCTATCCATGCACAATGGCACATGCTCTAGTTTTGATCTTGGTTTTTACTAAGGAGAATTGAAGTAGCTGTTGTCCATCAGTACAAGGCCAGGGATATTTCCCTTGTTCAGCTCACTTTTTAATTCTAGAACAGTCCTTTGTACTCAGGCTCTTGATTTTTTTCAACAATTTGTATTCTTGAAACTTTTTTCAATGATGTTTAACATTTTGAACTCTTCACACCAATTCTGTAGAAACACCCATGCTTCTTTCCGTAATTGCTGAATCACTTCCTTTAAATGCTGCTTAAACTGCCACCTGGGCCTGGTATTGTCAAGAAAATAAAATTCAGCATCCAAAGGAAATAAAACCTCACCTCAGAATAGCTATAATACAAATATAAAAGCAAAAAATAAATTCTGATAAAGGTATAGAAAAAAAGACTCCAGAGTAATTCCATTTTCACTGGATAGTGAGAAGGCATTCTTGCTTCTGGGCTATGAGCCACTGGACACTAGAATCAATGGGCAGAGAGCTGTAAAATGTAACGTTTTTCTCCATTTAAGTTTATACACATCCAAAAAGCTAAGGTATCTATTGCAAACACAGCACTTATCTTGTCACCTTTGTTTCTAATCAAATACCAAATAAATTCTCAAAGCTTCGGCTGTCCAGGGAAGATGATAGGTAGTATTTATTTTTCTCCTCTTCTCCAAGTCCAATTCTCACATCTCTTTAATAGATCTGTAGGAGAATGTTGGCTATGGTCTCTCCTGATTCTCTGCCTCCCTTCCCAGAAGACTCGTCAAATGCCAGTTGCACATAATCTTTTCCTCTCTCCTATGGACCCCTCAGCTGTCCTTTACCTAACTCATACTCATTCCTAAGTGTCAGCTTCTAACACACAGAAATGTTGGTGACCATACTTTGGAGGATCTTGGTAACATTCCTGACCAGAAAACACACAACCACCACACCCTTTTAAGAACCAGAGGAAGCCACAGAAACCAAGGGACAAAAAAGATGACAACCAGAATCTAACATTGTATTCATCCCAAACCCAGATGGCTAGATGCCAGCCTGAAAACACAACCAATAACGATTAGCATGATATGTATTCACTAGAGTACAGCACCCCTATCACAGTGGACACTGAGAAATCCAACATAGATGAAGCACAAGACAAGGATTTCAAAATACACTTGTTTGACTCTGATAGAGATCCTTAAAGCAGATATGAAGAAATCTTTGAAAGTAAAAATAAACAGTAGAATGAAATGAAGAAAACTGTTCAGTACATGAAATGGAAATAGAATCAATAAAGAAAACCAATAATGAGGGAATACTGGACATAGAAACTTTAGGACTTGCATAAGAACCTCCAAATGGAACACCAGCAAGAAAAGAGAATCTTGGTCATTGAACACAAGATAAAAGAAATGGAAAAATTGGTCAAAGACAGCATATATATATATATATATATATATATATATATATATATATATATATATATTTAAAAATCCAGACACAAAACAAACAGGAAATATGAGATACAATGAAAGGACCAAAACTATGAATAATGAAAACAGAGAAAAAGAATAAATCAGGTAAAAGGCACATAAAATATGTTTTTTTAAATGTTAGAAGAAAAAAATTCCTAACCTAAAAAAGAAAAGTGCCTATCAAGATAGAAAAAAACATATGAAGCAAGCCTGGGTTAGAAAAGTAATTTTCCATGTGATATAATAATCAAACATTAAGTATACATAAAAAAGTATACAAATACTACAAAGCTTTTAAACTGCAGTGGTGACAGGTTTTCTTTTAAGTGTATTATTCTGTTATATACATAAAGTATATGATGGTCATTTAGACTGTTTCTAGTCCTTTAGTTATTACTAATTGTGAGGCAGTAAACAAAGACTGCACATATTTCCTCAACATTCTTATTTCATTTCCTTTGTTTAGCTACTTAGCAATGATACTGATTGGCCAAACTGTATCCTTATTTTTTCTTTATAGTGGAAACTCTATTATCTTTTTTATAGGCACCGTATACTACTTTTTCACTTCCATCAACATGTTGCAAAGGTCCTCCTTTCCTCATATCTTTACCAGAACTTTCCAAGTTTATTCTTTAAAACTGTATCCACTGAAACTGCCATAGAGTGATGTCTCAGTATGATTTTTATTTGAATTTCTATAATAATTGCTAATGTTCTATGGCTTTCACAGAAATTTGGTGGCAGTTTGTATGCTGTCTTTTGAGAGGTGCCTATTTACATATGTTGTCCATTTTAATTGTTTTATTTGTTTTGTGAAGCTTTTTAGAGTTTTGTTTTACTACTGAATTTTTGGATATATATTCCAGATAACAACTTCTTGTCAGCTTTGTATTTTGCACATAATTTCTCTCTTTATGTGGGTTTTATCTTCATTCTGTTAGTTGTGTGCCACCCTGATGGGCAGACTTTTTTCCTTTTACCTTGTCATAATCGCATTCTTTAATTTTTGCTTTGATTTATAGTCAGACAACTTGTTGCCCATTCTAATAGTGCATCCTCTAATTCTTTTTCTTCCAGAAGTTTTATACTTACAGACATTATTTTCTTTAAGTTTTTTAACTCTAGCTTGAGGTGAAAACTGGTGAATGATACAGGTCTTTCACCATTTATTTCAAAATTACATTGGGTCAGAAAGACTTGCAGTGTGTAAAGACGTTTTATCCCAAATCTGATCACCTAAGCTTAATCTCTAGGAACCCATCTGGTAAAATAACAAACCTGCCTCCCACAAGTTGTCCTCTGTAGTGACAAGGTGGAGGTCAAAATATAGGTCGAAAATACGCCACTGATATGTGAACACCACGTACTGCATTTTGACATATGTTGCCATGCTAGTCATTGTGGTTCTTAGCTGTTGTAGCTAAGGAGTTTAACTGCTTCAGATGTAGCTTGAATCATCTGAGTCTTCTGTCCTAATGATGGCTCACCCTCAACCCATGAAAGGCAATCAAAGTCTAAATTGATAATCTATATCATTTTGGGAGTCACTTGAACTACCCAGACCAACCGTATGAAAAGAGGGTTAATTTTTCAAGGTGCTCTGTTAGTTTATTGTTCTTTTGAGAAACATTGTCAACCCAAGTGGCTTACCTTTCTTTAACATTCACACACACACACACACACACACACACACACACACACACACACACACACACAGCTCCTGAATTACAGCTCAGGGAACATCAAAGAAGTTGTCCATAAAACAGTTACTCCAGAAATCATTGCCTAAATAAGACCGGAAAAATGACAATATCAGTGGATTTAATGTGGAAAGGAAAATTTCCATGAGGTACCATTCCCAGACAAAGAACTACAGGTAGCTAACAACTTCTGGGAGAAGCAGCGTAAACCTCTTTCAAGGATGAAGCTTCTTATTTATCCAATGCAGAGTGCTCATCTCTGAAACCATTTCATAAAAACAACAAAAATAGACTCTTAAAATTGCATTTTATATACTTGTGATTAAATGTATATATATATATGTAAGAATGATAATCAAAGAAAAAGAAGAAATCAACTTAAGAGTGGTGGCATAGAAGAGGGTTGAGGGGAGTTAAATGGGAGGAACTTTTCAGGGGAAAGGAAGAAGGAAAATGGTGTAATTTATATTTCAATTTAAAATACTGTTTTAAAGTGGTGAAGGTGGACATTCTGTCTTGTTCTGAATCTTCAAAAGCTTTAACCTTTTCTCTGTCTAGCTTAATGGAGCTTCCTGTTTATTATAAGTGGCCTTGTTTATGTTGAGTTATATTCTCTCTATAAATTTGTTCAGCATTTTTCTCAGGAAAGAATGTCCTACTTTATCAATTGCTTTCTTTGCATCTATTGAGTCTTCACCACTGGGAAACACCACTGATGGCTTTTCTCCCCAGCAGCCTGAAAATAACCTGGAAAATAGCCCCTTCAAATATTATGAGCACTAGCTAGCATAAAAGAAGTTTTCAAGCCATTTCCAGATTGATTTCTCTGTGTCCATAAAGGAGTGAGCATTGTGTCTTACCATTTACATTTAGTGGGCAAACCAGAGCAATGCTAATCACTGTCTTATACTGGGGGGCTTTGGGACCTCCATGTTCAGTAGCTCGGTAAGATGTATTCTATACTTAGCACTGAGATTTTCATTTAATACCCATGACTTCAAGAAGGAAGCATAATCAACACATACAGGGCATCTGTGTTCAAGCTACTTTTTAAAAAAATCATTATATATCTTTATTATCTTTAAATTTTATTTAATACATTTTGATAATCTTCTTTCCCATTTGTCAAGGCATCTCAAAGCCTTCCTAACTCTCTTTCAACCAAACACCATATTTTCTTTCTCTTTAAAGTGACAACAAAACATACACCAAAATAAACCTACCAAAACTTAACAAAAGAAAAACATGGAGCTCAAATTTTGTTATTGTTGTTGCTCAACTTTTCCTGAATATAAGGTCTGCCCTGCAGTGTGGTTGATGCACCCAGTATCACTCTATTGGAGAAAACTGTTTTGTTTTGGTTTGGTTTTTTTTCATTCTCAGCAGTTATCAACTGCAATTGCAAATAACTTCTTGGTTAGGGGTGGGACTTTGTGCCTAATTCCCCTTCTCTGTGCCAGGATTTAATCTGGTTTGAATTTGTGCAAGTCTTCTGCATATTGTCAAGGTCTCTGTCGATTTGTGTGTGTTTCAGCTTTTCTGTGTCTACAAGACACTGTTTTTCTTAGTCATTCACTACCTCTCTGGCTTTTCCCATTTTTTCTGCCTCCTCTTCCACATAGGTAATTAATTATTTATCATTTTGTCCTTTCCATCCAATCAATCCAATATTCCCCTCATTCTCATCCAATTCCATTTCATCATTCCATCTCATTCTCATTTACAGTCTTGTATTTGGCTATTACTGTTACATATGCATATATTCATAATAGGGTATAACCTGCTGAGTCTGTTTAGGGTTGCTTATCTGTGTCTGATGTCAGAGATGATCATTTGATATTGAAAAAGCAATTAGGGAGCTAATGTGTGTGAAAGACTCATTCCCCCCCTCTCAGCACTTGTCAGTTGCCTATAGCTATTTGTCTAGCAGTGGTCCCTTGAGATCTCCCGTTTTGGTATTATCGTGTCTATTTGTTGCTGTCATGGTTCAGGTCTCCTTTCAACAGCCATACTGTTAAGGCATCATGAGTGTAGCGTCCCTGTATTTCTAGGAGACACAATCTCAGATCAGACTTCCAGGTAATCTGGAATTTACTCTTTCTGCCCTTCTTCTGTGATGTTCCATGAGTATTAGGTTCAGGAGTTGTATCATGTATGTAACTGTTGGGACTTGACACCTCTGGTGATTTGAATAGGAATGGCCCCCATAGACTTTTGTGTTTGTTGCTGGGTGCTTGGCACATAGGGAGTGGCGCTATAAGGAGGTGTACCCTTACTGAAATAGGTGTGTCATTGTTGGAAGAAGTATGTCACTGGAGACAGGCTTTTAGGTCTAGTGTAGCATTCCCTTCCTGCTGCCTGCCAATGGGCATGTAGAACTCTCAGTTCCTTCTCCAGCACAATGTCTAACAGCATTCTGTCATGCTGATAATGGACTAAACCTCTGAAACTACGAACCAGCCTCAACTAAGTTGTTTCCTTTATAAGAGTTGCTGTGCTCATGGTATCTCTTCACAGCATCAGAAACCTTAAGACAACATCTCACGATCGGTTTATCTCTGCTTTTTTTCAGGAGATATACTTTTCTGTAATAGTCTCTTTTCTGTTCAATTCAGTTTGCTATGCCATCATGGTTAAATATGGTTGTTTACATGTGTTCAGAGATGTATATATGCATTTCTTTTACAATTTCCAGTTCAGTATCATACAGTCATTTATACTACTTGATAATTTTTCTTTGAAATTATGTGGTATCAGTTTTAATTTATTAATTTCCATAACTTATTTGGTTTCTGCCTCCATATTTGCTCAGAGAGGGGCAAGGCCATAGACATTGACAAAGCATGGCATATCAAGTTGCCTGCCATAAGACCAGGCACTCCCCCACCCTCGTGTATTTCAGCTGGGCAAAGCAATCCAGATAATGAACATATTCCCAAGAATTAGCCAAAACACCAGGGACAGCCCCTACTCCCATTGTCAGCAGTCCCACAAATAGACCGAGTTAGACAACTTTCACATAATTACAGAGGGCCCAAGTCAATCCCATGAAGGCTCCCTGGTTGTTGGTTCAGACTCTGAGTTTCCATGAGCCAGGATAGCCATTTCTATGGATTTTCCTCAGATATCCTTGACCTCTCTGGCTCCAAAAATCCCCCCTCCCTCTCTTTAGCAGGACTCACAGAGCTTGGCCTAATGTTTGGCCATGGGTCTATGAATCTGCCTCCATCAGTCACTGGATGAAGGCTCTGTGATGACAACCAGAGAAGTCACCAATCTGACCACTAGGGATGGCCAGTTTATGCTATGCATCCACTGATGCCTAGAGTCTTAGCTGGGCCCATCATTGTAGACTCCTGGAAGTTTCCCTTGCACCAGGCTTCTACCTTACTACATAAAGCACCCCCTCTTTTATTGTTTTATTTATTTTACATACCAAACACAATTCCCCCTCCTACTCCTCCTCCTGCTCCCTTCCCCCCTCCCCTCAACCCACCTCCTATCTACTCCCCAGAAAGGGTAAAGCCTCCCATGCAGGGTCAACAAAGCTTGGTCCATTAAGTTGAGGCAGGGCCAAGCCCCTCCCCTTGCGTCAAGGCTGAGCAAGAAAACCACCATAGGGAATGGTCTTCATAAAGCCAGTTCATGCACCAGGGATAAATCCTCATCCCACTGCCAGGGGCCCCTCAAACAGACCAAGTTACACAACTGTTGCCCATACACAGAGGGCCTAGTTCAGTTCCTTGCAGACTCCATGGCAATAGGTCTAGAGTTCGTGAGTTCCCACGACCTTGGTTCAGCTGTCTCTGTAGATTGAGCATCATGATCTTGAACCCCCTTGCATGCTCATATAATCTATCTTACCTCTCTTTGATTGGAATATCATTACTCAGTCTGGTGCTTGGCTGCTGATCTCTGCATCTGCTTCCATCAGTTACTGGATGAAGGTTCTATGATGACAATTAGGGTAGTCACCAATCTGATTACAGGGGAAGGCCAGTTCAGGCACCCTCTCCACTATTGCTAGAAGTCTTAGCTAGGGTCATCCTTGTAGATTCCTGGGAATTTCCCTAGCGCCAGGTTTATCCCTAACCCCATAACGGCTCCCTCTATCAAGATATCTCTTTACTTGCACTCCCACCGCATTCCTCCCCCAACTCGCCCCTCCCATTCTCTCATGTTCGCATCCCCCATCTCCTCCGGTCTACCTCCCCCAACTCCCAGTTTTCAGAGGAGATCACATACCTTTCTCCTTTCTGGGGTGATCCATGCATCCCTCTTAGGATCAACTTTATTACCTAGCTTCTTTGGAGCTGTGGATGACAGTTAAGCCCCCTTTCCAAACATCTTTCTCAGCACTCTTCCCATCTGCTCATCCCCCAACCCAATCCCTCAAGTTCCCATGCATTCTAGCCCCCAGTGCAACCAAGAGATCTCCCTCTATTTCCCCTTTCCAGGGAAATCCATGCATCCCTTGGGGCCTCTCTGAGTCTGTTGATTATAGCATGATATTCTTTACATTGTAGCTAAAATCCACTTATGAATGAGTACATAACCATGTTTGTCTCTCTGTGTCTGGGTTGCCTCACTAAAATGATATTTTCTAGTTCTATTCATTTGCCTTTAAATTTCCTGATGTCACTGTTTTTAGCAGATGAGTAATAATCCATTGTGTAACTCAAAAATCTAGACATCAAAAAAGACAAATAATCCGATTTAAAAATTGGATACTGACCTAAACAGAGAATTCTCAAATGAAGAATCTCAAATGGCAGAGAAACACTTAAAGAAATGTTCATCATCCTTAGCCATCAAAGAAACGAAAATCAAAGCAACTCCGAGATTTCATCTTACACCTGTCAGAAAGACTAAAATCAAAAAGACAGATGATAGCTTTTGCTGGAGAGGATGTGAATCAAGGGTGAATACTCCTCCATTGCTGGTAAGAGTGCAAGCTTGTACAGCCACTTTGGGGTCAATATGGTGATCCCTCAGAAAATTGAGAATCAGTCTACTTCAAGACCCAGTGATACCACTTTTGCACTCTTGAATATATATATATGTATATATATATATACATATATATATATATATTCAAAGGATGCTCAATCATACTAAAAGGACAGTTGCTTAACTATGTTCATAGCAGCTTTATTGGTAATAGCCAGGACCTGGAAACAACCTTGATACCCCTAACCAAAGAATGGATAAGCTGATTTTTTTTAATTTTTCAAAATGTTTTAATTTTTTTTAATTTAATTTTAATTATTGGATCTCATCCAACAATCCATTCTGCCCTTTGAGTATGAATTTTTTGTATTACCAAAGTAAACTTGATAAGCTTTAATTTACTGTCTTTATTAATATTTGTATTTATTGTTGAGAATTTCATGTGTGTACAATAAAATATGATCATTTTTTATTATACACCTTCATTTTTCCTTCCAACTCCCCTAGGTAGATGTCTTTGCCCCAACTTCGTGTCTGTTTGTTGTTGCATTTTGAGAACCCATTAAGTCCAATTAGTGTTAGGTTGTGGAACCATCCACTAGAGCATGGGAAACATTCATACCCATCAGGTAAACACAATAAGCTTTTATTCTCTTTTTCTTTTTGTGTATTGGTTAAATTAGCAGATTTTGTACCTTCACATGCTTACATGATGGCAGAATTAATCCTGTTAGCTTAAGATGTGACATCCTTTACAATACTTTTGTAACGCTAATCTAGTGGCATTAGAATCCTGATGACATTACTTCTCAAATAAAATCTGTTGGTTTTTTTTTTTCATTTCTGGGACTAGCTTTTTCTGGTGATTAGTAGACAGTCACTTTACTTTCATATCATTTTCTGCCCTGTCTTATAATATTTGTGCTTAGAAACTCGTTTCCAAATGAAAGTCTGTTTTATGTGATTTTATTGCTTTCTCTTGCTGTCTTTCCCATTGTCTGTTTTCCTTGAACTTTTGGCAATTTAATTATATATGCTTAGGGAAAATATTTTTGATAGAATAAAATTGGAAACCTTTGGACATCCTAGATTTAAATATCTTAAGATCTTCAAATATATGGGAACTATTCTAATTTTTTTCTGTTGTTGTTAAGTTGATTATGTGTCCTTTCTCCCTTCTCGTCCTTTTTCAGAACATCTATAATGTAAATATTTGTTTACTGAGTGACTTTTCATGGTTCATAGGTTTTATCACTTATCTCAACTATTTCAAAAGCTCTGGATTCAAATTCAGAAATTCATTCTCTTTAAAGTAGTATATTACTGAAGATTACTTCTATGTATTTTTTTTTTAGTTTACTGACCCCATTAGCCACACAATTTTTCTTTTTAATTATTTCTATCCCTTTGTATTTTGATTCAGATAACAGATTATTTTTCCAGTTTTTTATCTACACTATGTTCCATCTCACTGAATTTTCTTCAAATTATTATTTTGCATTTTATTTCTCTGGGGAGAGTATGTCAATAAAGAATGATGGTGTTCCTTTGTAGGAATCTTTATTTTTAACATGTGTTTTTCATCTTTACATTGTGCATCTTGTAAGTTGTCTCTTCCAATTTTAAACAGTGGCATTCACAGTGAAATGTTTTCTTCTGAAAACTTGTCCTAGTGTCTTTATTGGGTAAACTAAACTTACTTTGGCTCTATGCTACCCTAGTAGTGCAGTCTCTATATAATTTCTTGTGCTGTACCAAATGTCCTTGTTGTTAAAATGTACCTCTGTGGTCTTGACTACAGAGATCTTTTGAAATGGTTTCAATCACTATACTACATGCATCTTACGTCGGGCAAATTTAATAGTGGTTCAGGGTATGTCCAGTGTGTACAGGAGTGCAAAGTGCCTATCAGTGCCTGCAAGGACATGTTGGGGCAGGACTTCATTAGCAAGTACTGGATATGAAGTAAGGCTAAATGAAAGTGTTATAATAACGCTAAATCACACCAACATATCGGGATATCCATGGTATGATGTTCTTGCCAATAAAGCCTGATCACTTATCATTAACTGAGGGTTACCTTGGTTTGGAACTTTACCGAAATCTATTGTCATAGCAATCATTTGAGTCTGCAGGTAGACAGATAGCAGGAATACTTTTTCAGGCCTACAAAGATGCACTATCGCATATCTGCCTGCTATGGCAAAGCAACAGTCACTGTCTAATGGCCTCACATGGCTGGATAGCTCAGGGCAGTCATATCTGGAGGGGCATGTCGTACACATTGATGAAGATTGAATTAATGTCCATTTCCATGGAGTCACAACATTCAGGTTGACCAGTGGGGGAATGGTGCAACATGACTGGCAACAAGAATAGGGACACTCTGATGATTGTGGGTGGACTTGGCACAGCAAGTATGGAATCCAGTACCTATCAGCTTCTACAGCAGCAGCTCTCAACTTGTAGGAGGTCAAGGATCATTTCACAGGGGTCACCTAAGACCATAGGAAAACACCGAGATTTACACTATGGTTAATAATAATGAAATTAAAGTTATGGAGTAGCAACAACAATAATTTTATGGTTGGGGTCGCCACACACGAGGAGGGTTGCAGCATTAGGAAGGTTGAGAATCACCGTTCTACAGGTTCTGAATGGGGGTATACTTAAAATTGCATTCTGTGTGCTAGATTGGGGAGAAAATGTCACAAGGTGAATTTTCCCCTGGAGTAAATCAGTGATCCTCACTACCTCTCAACTTTCATATCTGAGCCCAGAGCCTGCTGAAGTACAGGATTCTTTAGCAAGAAAAAGAAAACATATTGTGGAATCTAAGATATTAATGACAGTCGCTAGAAATATTTATTTTTACCTTGCCACAGACACTCAATGCAATGTGCAGCATTCACTTTTCAATAGTATGATTTGTGTCTTAGTATTCTGCAGGTACATTTTATTCATGTTACACTCAAAGTGCTCTCCCCCCCCCTCTCTCAACTATTCTAGGCTAATTGTTGCTGTTTATACTTTTTGGATTATTTTTATAGAAGGGAAGTAGATAGAGGACACTTTATCAACTATGTTCCTGCTCACACTTCATGGCTGTGTTGAAAACCCACCTGTTTGCATAATACTGTTATTACTTCAAATATGATTTTATTGTTGGTTTGGGACAGGGTCTTTCTATGTAAAAAAAGGCTGACCGATTCCTCACGATGCAGCCCATGCTGATAGCCGACATGTGAACATCCTGTCTTTTCCCGGCTAAATGATGAGGTTAGAGACACGTCCTATCATACTAACCAACTAACCGATAATTTATAGTTCTTAATCCCTTTAGAAATCTGAAACACAGTTTACAAATATACTTTCATAATATTTTTGAATCCATAATTTTTGACACGCTTATGCATCTTTATAAGTTCACCAGTTTTCATATCAGTTCTTTCCATCTTGAAACTCTCTACTGTGAGCTTTTTCTGAAGTGGTGCTTACTTTCAGTGGGAGTTCACAACCCTAGATTAAAAGAAAAACACACTGAAACAGTTTGAGATTGCCTCGGTTAGGAAAGTGTTTCAGCGATAATTTCCTAGCTTGACATTCTCCCACCATGTAAGTAGTGTGAAATTGGTCCCCAGGTTTCTTTTGCATCACATAAACCCTGTGGCTCGTATGTACTATACTTGAAAAGTTTTCAATTTGCAGTCCTTAGTCAGTGCTTGGAATTCTTCTAGTTTACTTCATTGCTCTTTGCTTGATGTGAAAAACATGATGCCAAACTCCCAGTTGTTCTCAATGTTTTTTTTTTCTTCTGTCAAACATAACTATGTCAAGAATAAGATGAAACTGTGTGGAGTTTCAGCAACACTTGGTGTTCAGGCCTGTTCATCACCATGAAGGTGCATGACTTAGAATTTTTTGTATTTGCCACGATTGCCTGACAGCTCCAGTAGAAGACATGATGCCTCTTTGACTCAACTGGACTTCACACTAATGGATAGTAGACCTTAAGAGGGTTAGTAAAAACTTTCTAATTCAATTTTCTGAACAACATATATTCCATTGGGCAGTCTTTTCAAAGAAAAAGAATTTTCTGATTCTGGATTATGTCACTGGATTCTCCTATATTTTTTGCTCCCTGACTTTCAGTTATCTAAAACTTTCAGGTAAAGTTATTAATGTGGAATATATGTATGTATGTATGTATGTATGTATGTATGTATGTATGTATGTATGTATATACTTCTTCTCAGGAATAAGCCTTTTTATAGGTCTTCATCTTTGATCTGGAATAAGAATAACAGACTGGATTTGGGCATCAGCCATGAAAGGAAGGTCTGGAAGAGCTTGTGAATGAAGGCTGAAAGGAGGCCATGGAACCTTCATGAGTGATCAGAAAAGATGTCTTTATTAAAAGGCAGATGCTTATTCAAATTTCAAACGTTTCTATTCCATTTACCCTGGGATAATGTTTTTTTCTTTCTTTTCTTTTCAAGACAAGGTTTCTCTTTGTAGCTTTGGCTGTCCTGGAATTAGCTCTGTAAACCAGGCTGGCTTTGAATTCACAGAGATTCACCTGCCTCTGCCTCCCCAATGCTGGAATTAATGTCATGGGCCATCACCACTTGGCTCTTTTAGAATAACTTTTATTGGGTTTCCCTTTCTGGTGATGACTAACAACTTAATTACCAAATTGTGAACTATGTATAGTCTTTGAGCTCCTATTTTTTCCTGACTTGATGATTGCTAAAGTATGTACCCTTCCTTTGGTCTGAACCCCACCTAGCTTAAACATGTGTAGGTCTTGTGTGTTCTGCTTCAGTCTCTGTGAGTTCATATGTGCATCAGTCCAGTTGTTTCTTGAAGACACTGTTTCCTCAGAGTCATCCATCCCTCTCTTGCTCTTGGAATCTTTCTGCATTCTCTTCTGCATAGAGATCTGAGCCTTGAGGGAAGGAATTAAGACTGAGTACTCTGAAGTGTCTCATTGTCTGTACATTGTCCAGTTGTAGGTCCCTATTTTAATTATTCTCCAAAGAAAGAAGAGGGAAACTTCTATAGCAGTAAGACTCCCCATGGGTTCTTTAAAATAAATTCCATATGGGTTTTTATTTTTTGATATTTTCCTATAATTACATCATTTCTGCTTTCACTTTTCTCTTTCCAAACCCTCGCATACATCTTTTCTCTCTTTTGCATCATATATTCTGTTCAGTCTTATAGTATTAATTGCATTCGATGTTTTCAGGGATGACCATTTGGTACTATATAATTGATGAGCTCTTCCCTGAGGAAGACTATTTCCCCCACTCTCATTATTCCTTGGTTGCCTGTAGTTCTTTGTGGAGAGTTGAGTTTTCTCGAACTTCCACTGTTCACTAAGGCAGGTCTATAAGTGCCCTTCTTATTCAGCTCATGCTTAGACAGTCATGGTGTTGAGACCATATGGGTATAGTTTATGATATTCCTTAAGAGACACAAAGTCACAGCAAACTTCCTGATCTCCCGACTTTTAGAATCTTTCCACCATTTCATCCACGCTGAAACATGAGCTGGTTCAGGAGTTGCATTATAGATGTGTCAATTGCCACTGGGCTCCACAACTCTGAATTTTGATTTGTTCTGATTTTTAATGGTTTTCATATGTTCCAGAGAGGTTTCTTTGTTGACTGGAGAAGACTATAACTTATATCTGAAGATTTAAAACCAGAAAGTCTCAAATGAGAATGAACGTAAGAACATTTTTCTTTCAGGACCTAGGTTATATCACTCAGTATAATATGTTCTGTTCCAATCCGTTGGATTGAGTTCCCCTAGGAATTTGATATCAAAGAGCAATCACAAGTCAAGGAGTCTAGAGTTACCTTCTCAGAGCTCTAAGGTGGGAAGTGACTGCACGAGACAGTTATAGACGTGGGGAGCATGACTGTGGATAAATGTAGAGGCTCACGCAACAGAACATTCAGAAGTTGGCAGTCCTGCCTCTTTAGCAAGGAGCTGAATAACTTCTGAGATCACTAGCCCAGAACCCAAGATCACCGAGAGCCTTGCATGATACTGCATGATACAGATTCTCTACTATGAACATATATTGCTCACCAGATTATTTTATTAGTACAGATCTAGTGTACATTATCTACAGCCATCTCCTTTCCACATGATATTTAATCCTGACCAGTACCAGAATGAACTGAGACAAGTCCTCCAGAAACATATTCCCATATTCCACCTGTTTTTTCCACACTAATGAAATATCCTTTAGTTATATAGCAACTGCTTCAAAATACGGCAATTGAGGGATGTCTGGAACAAGTGAGGATTTTTCGGACCCACAGGCAGCAAACTTGAGAATTGTATAAAGGAGATCGCCATGTGGAACAAAGTGAAATCCCTAAAACGGCGTCAAGATTATTGATCAGATTACTCTATCATTTATATCTGTTGGCATCCTCTTCAATCTGGAAGATTCCTATATTTAAAATAGCTTTAAAGGATGCTGATTTTATAATGTTTTGGGGTTCAGAGTTCCTTTCCTTTTGACTTTTTTTTCCCTTTCACTATACTTAAAAACAAATTGTAAGCTTTTGTTCTCTATGTGATTTTGATTATGCAATTTTCTTTACTGTGCAGATTTACATCTATTGTATCTAGAGCATCCTAATTTTCTCTCTTCTGCATGATTTCCTACTAAAGTTTTCTTTCTTATTGGCCTTTTCCTATCCCTTTTTTATTTCATTCAATTATTACTTCTACATTTATCAAATGTAACTTTTAACTTTATAGAGCGCAGAAATTTTGCCATTTCATGTGATTATGGTGATATATTGTTGACATCAATAAATTTTTAACCATTACATCTTACTTGTTACAGTTTTACTATGTTTACAATTGTTTTTCCTCTTTCTAAGTGGTAATGAGGATGGAAAGCTGCCCACTAGGAACACTTTGAAGTAACATCAGAATAAATCCATACAATTATATTTGCCAAGCAATATAAAACCAAAAGAAACACAACTGCTCTAAAAGACACAAATCTTCAGCAGGTAAATACAAAGATATTAAATGGGTAAAATGATAAATGAAGAATACAAAATTTTATTTATGAAAATTATCAATGATTTAAAAATGATTAGAGACAAATTAATAGATAAATAAAAGAAATTAATTAGGACCTGAATGAGACAGTCATTAATACAGGTGGGAATGTCAGCATCACAGGTAAATGCCATAGCATAGACAAACAGTTTAACAGGAACATTGAAGATGAAAAAAATATAAACATTCAAATTCATAACTCAGTGAATTAAATAAAAACACAATGGAAAGTATCACTAATAGACTACATAAATAAGAATAAATGACATGAAAGATGGAATACAAGGTCAAGGAAGTTCTATATAATACCGAAAGCAAAGAAGGAGGCTCTTGCCCCTCCTAAAGCCAGAATCAAAACATAGATCTTGAAATCCAGGAACATAGTGGTCCACAGCCAGCCACAAAAAGATGATTCACTCATTACCCACCTTCTGGCAGCCCAAGACCCTGTGACTACAAAGGCATCCCAAATACCCTAGAAGGAGTATACCCATGAGAAATAAGATTGACTACTATGCCATTATCAAATCCTCACCACCACCTGGCCACTGAGTCAGCCATGAAGAAGGTGGAAGACAAGTCAAAGCCAACAAGCATGAGATCAAACAGGCTGGAAAGAAACTCTGTGACATTGATGTGGCCAAAATCAATACGCTGATAAGACCTGATGGAGAGAAGATATACATTTGGTTGACTCCTGATTATGATTCTCTGGATGTTGCCACCAAAATTAGGACCATCTAAATTGAGTCCAGCTGGCTAATTCTAAATACACACATTTTTCCATTAAAAAAAAAAAAGAAAAAAAACCACAAGCATAACTACTACTTACAAGAATTCTGGATTATAATCATAGAATCAAATCTTTGATTTGATTAATTCACTCTTTGGAAGAAGAAATTAAGATAAAATCTAAATGCACAGAGACACTACTTAGTGAAATTCTAGCAGAATTTCAAATCCAGGAAAAGAAGTAGACATCTAACCCAACAGATGTTTATAACCTCAAGAGTCATGTCCAGAGAAGAGCTCATCCACGACAAACTTAAAAGCCAAAACATAAAACAAAGAAACAAGAATTTCTTAACCTTTCAAAACAAGAAATATAAATATGTAAATTAATTGAGAGATGAATAATTTGAATGATTATTTTAAGGAAACTTAGAAAAATTCAAATAAATGCAAAGAAATAAAAGATTGAATAAAATATGGGGGGAATAACTGGATGTAATGAGAAGTTTAACAGACTGAAGTTATTTTATGAACATTTATTTATATGATGTATTTATGAATGTTTTGTATACATGCATATCTGTCAACCACTTGCATGCCTGGTGCCTGTGGAGGTCAAAATAGGGCATCAGATCCCATGGAACTGGAGTTACAGAAAGCTGTGTGCTGCCATGTGTGTGGTGGGAACTAAACCTTGATCCTCTAAAAAAATAGCCTGTACTCTTAGTTGCTGGGCTATCCCTCCATCTTTAAGGTTGAAATAATTTTAAATATCAAAAATAACCAAACCCTGGGATATAATAGTTGTGGCTAACTCTTATGTAACTTTAGTATTATGAATAAAATACACACACCAAAACAGATTCAGACTGTTGTAGTTACATATGTGTTATATGCATAAGTATATATGTACATATGTTGTATGTGTATATGCCATGTATGTAAGAATGAAAAGAAAATGATACTTTCAACTTGAGAGTGGCAGGGCCATGAGAGGTGTTTGAAGGAGGGTATCTGTAAGGACTGTAAGAAGAAAATGGGGGAAGGAAATTATGCACTTCTCTTTAAATTAAAAAAATACTAAA
>NC_022026.1:27326102-27330802 GCF_000317375.1 Microtus ochrogaster
AGAACACAAAGCAAAAGAAAGATGTGTTAATAGAATGAAATAATCAAAATTTAGTATTTTTATGTTCATACTACTTATTCTGATATGCTTTTTTTCTGTGATTAAACATTAATCAAAACATGGTTAAGGTTGAAAAGATTTATTTGGCTGTTGGGTTACACTCCATCACTGAGGGAAAGCAAGGAAGGAACTTAAGACAGAAACCTGAAGTAAGGTACTGAAGCAGAAGCTGCAGGCTTGGTCTCCTGGCTTGGTAAACTGCCCTGCTTACATATCTCTCTACCACCTGTCCTGGGATGACACTGCCCACAGAAGGGTGGGCATTTTTATATCAATTAGCAATCAAGAAATATCCCACAGGCTTGCCCATAGGTTAATTGGATTGAAACATTACTCAGCTGTCTTTTCTTCTTTCTAGGTATGTCAAGGTGATAATTTTAGCCAACGTAAATGCACCCCTTGTCAACTCAACAACAAAAATATAACTGTAGCCTCCATTTTCTTGTCTCCAAGATCATGCTAATACCACAATATAAAACACACTCACACTTTTAAAATATCCTACACTCTTTAATGTTTTCAATACATGAATGTCCACGATCTCTTTAAAAATCAAGTCCCAACTGTTAGCAGCTGTACAATAAAAATAAAAAACAAATATTGAAAGAGTGAATAACAATGAAGCAGTTATTAGAAGATCAAAATAAAACCAACATTCAGCAGTATAATTTAAGTCTTGTAACAGTGTCCATCATATGGAACTCCCAGTCTTCCTGGCTGCATGTCCTCCTCTTCTTTGGCTCTTCCACTGGCAGCAAAGGTGGCTTGTTGGTAGGTTCAGGCTGACTGTACTCCATGCTTACTACTGTCTGTGATGGCTATTACACAAACCTGGTATCTCCAATGTCATAGGTACTCCACTGAAAGTGAAGTTGAATTTCAGCAATGGCCCCTTCTGGCTTCTTAAAGTCACAAGCCTCAACTGATCTGCATGACCACTTCATGTTTTCAAACAAATAGCATGCAGAAGATTCATATACAGTGCCAAGTTCAGAGAGTTCAGATTCCAGTTTGAAATGTATCTTCATGTAGTAATAGGAGCGGCGGGGCTGCGTCCCCAGCACCCCGGCTGCCTGCTAGCTTATGCCTCGAAATAATTACAAGGACACTGTATTCTTTTAAACACTGCTTGGCCCATTAACTCTAGCCCTTACAGGCTAATTCTCATATCCCGATCAACCCATCTCTAATAATCTGCTTAGCATCAGTCTTACTGGGAAAGATTCTAGCCTACATCCATCCTGGGTCTGAGCTTCATGCATCTGCCTCAGAGAGTAGAGCTATTGCCTCTGTCCGGGAGAGGGGAGCATGGCGTCTCTGAGCTCACTTCCTTTTCCTCCCAGTATTCTGTTCTGTTTACTCCTCCCACCTATGTTTTAACCTATCAGGGCCAAGTAGTTTTTTTATTGCTTAGCCAATGAAATCAACAGATTGATATATGACACTCCCACATCATCTTCAGGCACCTCTGAAACACAACTTATGTGTGCCAACTCTGAGGAAACACTTGCCAGAAAATTTCACCTAAATTATACTTGTATATTTTTAAGCACAGCTGATTGTTCACCCATAACTAACTAGCTCCCATTGTCCCAATAAAGTACAAAATGATTCACTTTCACAAATTCAAATGTAACACATAAAGGGCCATGATAGTCTTTGAGGGACTCTCAAACTTCTCTTTGAAACCTCATGCTCCTGTTTTTCTTAGCCTGCATTTATTTCAGCATTCTTTTTATTTTTAATTTTTAAAATTTGTTTTAAAAACAATCTAATTTCACATACCAATCCCGGTTCCCTCTCCCTCCTGTCCTTCCATTCTTCCCACCTTCTCCACATCCTATCCCCTTCCACTCCTCAGAAAGGATGAGGCCTCCCCTGGGGAGTCAACAAAGTCTTTCACATTACTTGAATAAGGACCAAGCCCCTCCCCACTATATCTAAGATGAGCAAGGGGGTCCCTCCACTGGGAATGGGATCCAAAAAGCCAGATCACACACTAGGGATAAATACTGGTTCCACTGCTAGTGGTCTCACAAACTGCCCATGCCATACAACTGTTAACCATATTCAGAGGGCCTAGTTCAGTCTTATACTGATTCCACAGCTGTTAGTCCAAGGTCAGTGAGCTCCCATTAGCTCAAGGTAGCTGTTTCTGTGGGTATCCCAATTATGGTCTTGACCCATTTCCTCATAATGTTGCTCCTCTGTAGTAAGAAGGAATGGCGGGCTGTGTTCCCGCCTGGATCCCGGCTAGTTTACCTGAAATAATTACATGGAAACTGTATTCATTTAAACACTGCCTGGCCCATTATATCTAGCCTCTTCTTGGCTAACTGTCACATCTTGCTTTAACCCATATCTAGTAATCTGTGTATCACCACGGGGTGGTGGCTTACTGGAATGAGTCTAACCTACATCTGTCTCGGGCTGGAGAATCATGCGTCTGCCTGACTCTCATTCTTCCTCCCAGCATTCTGTTCAGTCTACTCCACCTATCTAAATCCTGCCCTATCAAAAAGCCAAGGCAGTTTCTTTATTTAACCAATGAAAGTAACACATAGACAGATGACTCTCCTACATCACTCCTTTCTATGACTGGACTCCAGGAGTTTGGTCCAGGGAGTAGCTATAGATCTCTGCATCTGCTTCCATCAGTTACTGGATGAAGGTTCTATGGTGACAGTTAAAGTAGTCATCAATATGATTAAAGGGGGAGGGCACTTTAGGTACTCTCTCCACTATTGTTTAGATTCTCAGCTGGGGTCATCCTTGTGGTTTCCTGGGAGTTTCCCTAGTGCCTGGTTTCTTGCTAAGCTGACAATGTCTCCTTCTTTCAAGGTATTTCTTCCTTAGTTCTCCCTCTCTATCTCTGGTCTCCCTCCCTTTACCCAACTCAATTTTTCTGATCCTTCCGATTTTCCTCCACTCTCCACTTCTCCCCTCTCCACTTCCCTACTACCCTCCCATTCTCCTCCTATGCTGCCAATTTTTAAAGAGAATTTTGTCTACTTCCCCTTCTCAAGAGGATCCATATATGTATCCCTTAGGGATCTCCTTGTTTACTGTATTCTCTGGGCTTGTTGACTGTAGGCTGCTTATCCTTTGTTTTAAGTATAATATCCACTTATGAGTGAATACATACCGTGCTTGTCTTTCTGTGTCCGGGTTGCCTCACTCAGGATGTTTTTTTCTAGTTCCATCCATTTACCTGAAAATATCAAGATGTCATTTCTTTTACCACTGTGTAGTATTCCATTGTATAAATGTATCACATTTTTAATCCATTCTTTGGTTAAGGAGTATCTCAGTTGTTTCTATGTTCTGGGAATTATGAATAATATTGTTATGAACATAGTTGAACAAATGTCCTTATACTATGGGTCTGCATCTTTTGGGTACATGCCCAAAAGTGGTATTGCTGGGTCTTGAGGTAGACTGATTCCCAATTTTGGGGGAAATTACTATACTGATTTCCAAAGTGGATATGAAAGTTTGCAGTCCCCAAGGAGTGTTCCCCTTACTTCACATCCTCTCCAGCATAAGATGTCAGTAGTGTTTTACTTCTTAGCCATTCTGACTTGTGTAAGATGGTATCTCAGAGTAATTTTGATCTGCAATTCCCTAATACTAAGGATGATGAGCAGTACCATAAGTGTCTTTTGACCATTAGAGATTCTTCTGTCAAGAATTCTCTATTTAGATCTATACCCCATTTTTCAATTTGAGTATTTAATATTTCGATATTTAGTTTCTTGAGTTCTTTGTATATTTTGGAGATCAGACCTCTGTCTGAAGTGGGGTTGGTGATGATTTTTCCCCACTCTGTAGGTTGCCCTTTTTTCTTGCTGACTGTTTTTTGCCTTACAGAAGCTTCTTTGTTTCAGGAGGTCCCATTTATTAATTGTCAATCTCAGTGTCTATGATACTGGTGTTATATTTAGAAAGTGGTCTCCTGTGCTAATGTGTCCAAGGCTACTTCCTACAATCTCCTCTATGAGGCTCAGTGTGGCTGGATTTATATTGAAGTCTTTGATCCATTTGGAGTTGAGTTTTGTACATAGGGATAGATACGGATCTTTTGCATTCTTTTACATGTCGAAATCCAGTTGTGCCAGCACCATTTGTTGAAGATGCTTTATTTTTCCCATTGCATAATGTAAATGGAGACTGTGCTTTTGTTTCCTGGCAGCCCAGGCCCATACAATCACATAGAAACTATATTAATTACAACACTGTCCAGTGGCTCAAGCATATTCCTAGCTAGCTCTTATGTCTTAAATTAATACATTTTTATTAATCTGTGTATTGCCATGAGATTCAGGCAACTTTTTCCTTCAGCAGCTAAAAATTGTCTGCCTTGTGCTGCCTTCTTTCTCTCAGCATTGTTTAGATTTTCTGCCTAGCTCTATTCTGCCCTGCCATAGGCCAAAGTTGCTTCTTTATTAACCAATAGTAATAAAACATATTCACAGCATACAGAGGGGAATCCCACATCAGTATAATCTTAGCTTCTTTGTCAAAAATCAGGTGTCTTCAGTTCCACTGGTCTACCTGTCTGTTTTTGTGACAATAACAAGCTGTTTTCATTACTATAGCTCTATATCAGAGCTTGAAGTCAGGGATAATGATGTCTTCAA
>NC_022026.1:27331030-27342400 GCF_000317375.1 Microtus ochrogaster
AAAAAGATATTTCAGCATTCTTGTCTTCCAAGATCCTACAAAGCAGTCCATTAAATGCTGAGCCCTCAATGACTTTTCCAACCAAAACTTTCAAATGCTTTCACACCCCACTCCAAATCCTATTTTGTCAAGTTCATCACAACAGTATCCCACTTTTAATATTACCAATTTCTAATCTAGTTTGGTTTCTTTTGCTGTGCTAAGTACTATGACCAAAAGCAACTTGGAAGAAAAGGAGTTTATTTTAGCCTATAAGTTAGAATCCATTTTAGTGAAAAGTCAGGATGGAAGGTCCAAGCTGGAGTCCAGAAAGAGGAAACAGATAACATAAAGAAATGGGAATCACTTAATCACCTTTGTGATCTAGCTGCCCTCACTCCCCCTGACCCACAGGGGAACTTCCTTGTGGTCTGTAATTGACAAGGATGTTTGGGTTCTTTCTGGCCGGTTGGTCTCCACAGAAGCAGCAGAAGTATAAAAGGTTGCTGGGCAAAATAAAGGTTGCTGTTCTTCCACCTGAAAAGAAGCCTCTGTGTCTCAATCCTGGCAACCCCCGCCACTCTTAGCTATCCAGGCTGTGCTGGCTGCGCAATCAGCCCTCTGGGATACTTAGCTACATTTCTTAAACTGACCAGATCTACCTATTTTTAGAATGCCATTGACAATAATGGACTGGGTTCTTATACATCAATTATATATCAATAAAATGACTTTACAGACAAGCCCACAGGCAAATCTGAAGGATGCAACTCCTCAACTGAGGTTTCTTCCTCCAAGATGTGTCAAGTGCACAAGTAAGGTTAGCCACCATACGACCTAAAACAATATAATTCATTTATTATCAAAATATCATTTACAATCTTCACTAAGCTAGATAAGTTAATGTTCAAATGTATATGAAGCAGAGGGGGCATTTTCGGATAGTAAAACGAGTGTGCAGAAATAGCAAAAACAAACTTTATGATTGTCATGCCATGCTAGACTTGTTTTAGTTCATAGGCATCATCCCTTGATAGGTGTGTTGGTTGTTTTCTTCCCTTGGAAAACTAGATAGTGCCTTCTGGTCCTATAAAAGTTAGTTCTGAGGGAGGAGACATTCAGGTCAGGTCCAGCTCAGGGGCCCCGGGTGCTGTTTCTAAAGTGCAAGGTGTCGTCAGCAATAGGGGCATTACTCTGGGCACAACAAAGAACAATAGTAATAGATTTTGTGCTTAGGTAGTCTTAGAATTGACCAACAACTCAAAAGAGTGTTTTACTAGGTGGTCTTTGGCTCTTCTCTAGGATTTTAATAGGATCATAATAGGACATTGGATTTTGTTTAAATCATCTTATGCTTCCAATCAGATTTTTCACATGGTTTTTGTCCTTGAGTCTTTTTATGAAGTGAATTAAATTTATTGATTTGCATATATTTAACCATACCTGCATCTCTGAAGTGATGCTAATTTGATCACGGTGAGTAATATTTGATGTGTTCTTGAATTTGGCATAAAAGTACTTTATTGAGAAGTGTTGCATCTGTGTTCATTAGCCAGATTGGTCAATAATCTCTGTTTTCTTTTTTTTTTTGTACCTTTGTTTGATGAAAGTATCAAAGTAATTCTAGTTTCATAAAACAAGTTCAGAATATTCCTTCTTTTTATTTTATGGAATAATTTAAGGCATATTGGTGTTGGTTCTTATTTAATGGTAGAATTCTACAATGTATCATATTGACCTGGACTGTATTTAATTTTGAAAGTCTAAATTTTTACTTCTATATCATTGGTTGTTATTGGTACATTTAAACTATTTGATGTAATCTTGATTTAATTTGGATAAGTCATACTTATCAAAAAATATCCATTCTGTCCATTACACTCTCACCCTGTACAAAAAAAGAAAAATACATATATATCTTAATTTAAGAACACATGGTAAATATTTTGTTTGGAAGGAGAAATGACCAGGTGTATGATTATTCACTGATTCATGGACTGTAGTCAATGAAGTTAGGGACTTGGAAAAGCATGATTTTAAATTGGCAAGAAAGACCCCTGGGGTAGAAGTATATGGATGGATCTCTCCATATGTACATGCGAAGAATGTGAAAACACTTGTGTTACATGTAAATGCCTTTCAAAAGGTGAAATGATGTGAGGAGGAGCTCAGTAATCAAGGACATAGAATGACATGTTCTGTGGACAGTCAAGCTCTTTCCCCAGGAATTTCACAATAGGCCTATGAACAAAGTAGCAATGATGGCAGAGATGGAGGTTATACATGGATTTTTACTCTCCAAGGCTGACCTGGCTGTAGCTGCTGTTAAGTGCCAGATCTGTCAACAGCAAATACCAACAATGCATATATATGTGTGTGTGTGTGGTGTGTGTATATGAATAAATGTACATATAAGAATTATTTTATAAGTTCTGTTACTCTAGAGAGCCCTGACTAATAGTCATCAATAGGCTTATCACAATGGCATGCCTATGAAACACATTTACAAGCATGACTAAATATCCCTAACTGCAATAGTAACACTTATATTGGTGGTAACCAACAGCCATCTTATTGGGTTTGAGACCTGCTCAACATCTGAACATGACTGGTGAAGTTGGGCACCTTACAAGAGACCCTGTGACTGAGGCTTTCCTAAGCCATTACAATTCCTAACTGCATTGTAAATATGTATTTTTATACCCACAGATACGTGTAGCTCTTACCTCTCACTAAAGAAGCTTCTGTCTGAAGAAGACAATGACCATTACAAAATGCCACAACTTGTCAAATGTAGATAGCAACTGATGAGAAGTCAAGGAAAATTTGAGCAATGAGAACACCAACTAACATGTCATTGTAAATAAGGAAAGTATCATGGGACCCCAAGCCTTGATAAAGTGTTGTGGGCAATAAATATTTACTGAGAATAGGAAAATTAATCTTCCCAAGAGATGAGCCCCCTAGTTGTTTATTCAACATCAAATAAAATGTAAAAATATATACATATAAGCAACATTAAATGGCCTCAGCAGGTTTTATTATTATATTTAAATTTTATACATTTATTCATACACAAATATGAATATGTTCATATATATGTAACAATAGTAATTAAAGAATAAAGGGCCATCAATCTGAGAGGGAGTGTGGGGGAATATATGGAGGTGTTGGAGGAAGAGAGAGAGAGGTGTATAATATAATTATATTTTAATTAAAAATTTTAAAATGTTTTAAAAAGAAACTCCATTTACAGTTTTCACTCTCTGTTCAAGATGTGAAGTCTCCGAATCATATACTGGCCAACATTCTTGCAACTTTCCCTCCTGGTGCATTCCATTCCATTTACTCTTGAAATAAGTCAAAATAAACTCTTTGTTCTATAAGTTGTTTTGGTCATAGAGCTTTAGCACAGAATAAAAACATACAGGTAGACACTAGTTTTCAATACCACATTTAATGAAGCATTCATAGGACTGCTTAGAAGATTCAGGTGAAATTGTTATGTAAACAGAGAATGTCATCTCAGGAAACTTATTTGCATATAAAGCCTATTTTATGTCAGAAGGTATGCCAAAAGAAACAGACTTCTTCAAACCAATTAATCCTTGTATAATTTAAGCACTCTCCTCTTGGCAAGCAACAGCTGAAATTTATCCATGAAAGTAAAGATGCTTAATACTGAACTTTTTTCTAATCTTGTATTTAGATTTCATAAGAAACTCATACTCCCTTCCATTAGTATTGTTTTTCTGATTTGGTTCCCTTAAGAATAGACGCTGGCACCAGGATGGAATATACTTGGCTCTAGAGGGGTTCCCAGGTGTCCAAGGGGATTTCCCCAGCTAGGTCCATAGGCAGCAGAGGAGATGATGCCTGAACTGGCCCTATCCTATAGCTACACTGATGAATATCTTGCGTATCACCATAGAACCTTCATCTGGTGATGGATGGAGACAGAGACAGAGACCCACATTCGAGCACTGGACTGCACTCCCAAGGCCCAGATGAAGAGCAGAAGGAGAGAAAACATGACCAAGGAAGTCAGGACCATGAAGGGTGCGTCCACCCACGGAGATGGTGGGACTGATCTAATGGGAGCTCACCAAGGCCAGCTGGACTGGGACTGAACAGGCATGTGATCAAACCGGACTCTCTGAATGTGGCTGACAATGAGAGCAGACTGAGAAGCCAATGATAATGATACCGGATTTTGATTCTACTGCATGTACTGGCTTTTTGGGAGCCAAGTCTGTTTGGATGCTCACCTTCCTAGACCTGGATGGGGGGGGCTTGGACTTCCCAGAGGGCAGTGCACCCTGACTTCTTTTAGGACTGGAGAGCGAGGGGGAGGAGGAGGGGGAGAGTGGAAGGAAAATGGGAAGTTGGGAGGAGGTGGAAATTTTTAATAAATAAATAGTAGAACTCTAGAGGCAGGAAAGATGGCTCAAAGGTTAAAAACACTGACTGTTATTCTAGAGAACTCGGTTTGATTCTCAGCACCCATATGTGGTGGCTCACAACTGTCTGCAACTCCAGTTCCAGCAGATCTGGCACCCTCTTATGGCCTCAATGGGCCCTGCATGCATGGGGCGCACAGACATACATCCAGGCAAAGCATCAATACACTAAATATAAACAAATCTCAAAATTTAAAGAAAATATAGCTAGCCCTATAAATTAATTTATTTTAATTAATTAAGAATATAGAGAGCCCTTCTAAGAGGTTCAGTGTGGTTAATTTTATGTTGAGGTAATTGATCCATTTGCACTTGAGTTTTGTTCACTGTTATAGATATAGATCTATTTTCATTCTTCTACATGTGGATATCCAGTTATGACAGCACCATTTGTTGAATATGCTTTTTTCACCACTTTTTTTTATTCATCAATAATCGGGTGTTTGTAGTTGTGTGGATTGATATCCAGGTCTTTGATTCAATTCTATTGATCCTCCTGTCTGTTTTTATCCTGTAGGCAATACATGCCTCCAGAAGTTTCTTTAATTATATAAGCTTGTTTTGGTTATCCTGGATTTTTTATTGATTTTTTATTGAGCTCTACACTTTTCTCTGCTCCCCTTCCTGCCTCTCTCCTTTTCCCTTCAACCCTCCCCCAAGGTCCCCATGCTCCCAATTTACTCAGGAGATCTTGTCTTTTTCTACTGTCTACTTCCCATGTAGATTAGATCTATGTATGTCTCAGTGCCCTCGTTGTTGTCTATGGTCTCTGGGATTGTGGTTTGTAAGCTGGTTTTATTTGCTTTATTTGCTTTTTCATATAATATTGAGTATTTTTCTTTCGAGGTCTGTGAAAAAGTTTACTGGGATTTTTGATGAACATTTCACTGAGTCTGTAGATTGCCATTTTTACTATATTAATTCTACCTACCCAGGAGCATGGGAGATCTTTTCATTTTCTGATGTCTTCTTCAATTTCTTTCTTCAAATATTTAACAGTTCTTGTCATACAGGTCTTACTCTTGTTTGGTCAGAATTACTCCAAGATATTTTATGTTATTTCTGGCTATTGTGAAACATGATGTTTCTCTGATTTCTTCCTCAGCCCATTTGTCATCTGTATAAAGGAAGGCTACTGGTTTTTTTAGGTAATCTTTCATCCTGCCACAATCCTGAAGGTGTTTATAAGTTGTAGAAGTTCCTTGGAACAATTTTGGGGTCACTTATATAAACTATGATGTCATCAGCAAGTAGTGAAAGTTTGACTTCTTCTTTTCCGAATTGTATCCCATTGATCTCTGTTTGTTGTCTTATTGCTCTAGCTAGAACCTCAAGTACTCAAGATATGGAGAGAGGGGACAACTTTGTCTTGTTCCTGATTTCAGTGGGATCACTTTGAGTTTCTCTCCATTTAGTTTAATGTTGGCTGAGAAGAGAAACTGGAAATTATACTTGAAAGCATTGACACAGGATAGCTCTTCCTAAATATAACCCCAGTTGCACAGACACTAAGAACAACAATTAATAAATGGGACCTCCTGAAACTGAAAAGCTACTGTAAAGCAAAGGACATTGTCAACAAGACAAAATGGCAGCCTACAGAATGGGAAAAGATCTTTACCAAACCTACATCAGACAGAGGGCTGATCTCCAAAGCATACAAAGATCTCAAGAAATTGATCATCAAAAGAACAAATAATCTAATAAAAAATAGGGTACAAACCTAAACAGAAAAATCTCAACAGATGAATCTAAAATGGCTAAAAGACACTTATGGAAATGCTCAACATATTGGCCATTAGAGAAATGCAAATGAAAACAACTCTGAGATTCTATCTTACAACTGTAAGAATGACCAAGATCAAAAACACTAATGACAGCTTATATTTGAGAGGATGTGGGGTAAAGGGAACACTCCTCTATTGCTGGCAAGAGGGCAAACTTTTACAGCTGCTTTAGAAGTCAGTATGAAGATGTCTCAGAAAATTAGAAAACAACCATCATGAAGACCCAGCAGTACCACTTTTGGGTATATACTCAAAGGACACTCAATCATACGACAAGGACATGTGCTCAACTATGTTCATAGTAGTACTATTTCTCATAGCCAGAGCCTGTAAACAACCTAAATGCCCCTTGACCAAAGAATGGATTAAGAAGATGTGGTACATTTACACATTGGAGTACTATACAGCAAAAAAAAAGACATCTTGAAATTTATGGGCAAATGGATAGATCTAGAAAACCTCATATTTAATGAATTAATCCAGATACAGAAAGACAAATATCATATGTGCTCACTCATAAGTGACTTTTACACATAAAGCATAGCAATAAAACAGCCTACAATTTACTATCCCAGAGAACCTAGACAACAAAGAGGACCCTAAGAGAGATATACATGGATCTAACCTACAAGAGAAATAGAAAAATACAAGATCTTCTGAGTAAATTGGGAACATGGGGATCATGGGAGAGGGTAGAAGGGAAGGGGGTAGGAAGAAAGGGGACTGACGAAAAATATATAGCTCAATAAAACCAATAAAAAGAAAAAATTAAAAAGGAATATAGAGAGCCATATTAATTAATTCATCCTTTTCTTTCTTAGAATTCAGTTCAAACTGCTAAACTTTATTTCACTTTGTAATTTTCCATTCAAAAATTAAGATCTTAAGTTATAAATATATACAAATATTTTATATAATAGTTTTCATTTATTTAAATTGGGAATGAGATTTTTTTATACTTCAATGTTATATAAGAGGAAAAATATTTTCAATTAGTTATGAATACTGGCTAGATTTTCATTGACAGGAATGATTTCCCTCTTATTGAGAAGGTCTTAACTCTAATTAGACAGTTGTTTGTCACTGCCAAGGTATTAATGCCACTATTGTGCCTTTAGTGGTGTCTTGCCATGCTGAACACTGTTGGATTAGACGGTTGACTGCCTTTCTCCTTAGCAGCATCTATAACATCTCCTTATGAAAGCTATGTCCTCAGGGAGGCATTCTGATCCAATGTGACTCAATTCCTCTGTGTCCTGAGTCCCAATTGAATATTGTCTTCGGCAATAGGGACTTACTTTCAATTTCTGAAAAGAAATTAAGGGCAACAGCCACAAATCAAAGTGAAAAACAAATTTAAAGGTTTCTTATATCATATCTGATAATCAGACTTTGTCATATATTATAGGACTTTTGAGGGGTACTTTCATTCCCAAGTGATATTACTTCATTTAAACAATGTGTGTGCCTGAGTGTGTGTGTGATATTTTAAGTAAATATAAAGTAACCTGATTCTCCATGGTTTTTTCAAACACCTGTAATGTTATCTACATCTCCTCCATCTCCTTCTGCATTGCACTCTCTTTCAGGTTCCCAATTAATTTCTGTTTCTATTTTTTGAATAATTTAATAATTATTGATTATAGATTTTTTGAAAGTCTGTTAGAATTCTGCTGTATCCATCTGGACCTATATTTTTTATAAAGTATTTATTTTAAACTGTCCTTCTTAACAGAGTATAAATTTTTAAATTATACATTTAGAATGGTCTAAATGTCTTTGGTGCTTGTTGTAATGTTTTCCTGATCATTTTGATTTTGTTAATTTAAGTCACTTTTTCCTTTCTTTTGGTTAGGTTGGTGAATGGTCTCTTTATTTTGTCTTTCTCTGAGAACCAACTCAAATTTGTGGTTCCTCGGTATTGTTTTTACATTTCTATTTCATTATTTTTATTTATTTTTATTATTTCTTGCCATTACTGAGTTTGGGTTTGTATTCTAATTGTTTTTCCAAATTCTTGAGTTGCATCATAAAGGCATTTCTTTGTGCTCTTTCTGATGCTATAATGTAGGCAGTTAGAGCTATGAATTTCCCTTGTAGGGCTGCTTTTCATGTGTTCCATTGTTGTGTTGTGCTTTCATTTTCATTTAGTTCCAGGAATTATTATTTCTTCCCTGACCTATTCATCATTCAGTAATGAGTTATTTAATCTCCATGAATTGTGTACTCTCTAGAGGTTTGTTTGCTATTGATTTTAAGTTTTGTTGCAATATAGTGAGGCAGGAAACAGTTTTTGCTCTGATTTTGTGAAGATTGATTTTTGACCCAGGATGTGAGCTGTTTGAGAAAAGTTTCCATGGGCTGCTAAATAGAATGCACAGCATTTGATGTTTGGGTGGGACATTCTGTGGATATCTTTTATGTCTATTTGATGTGTGATTCCAGTTAAATCTGTGTTTCTCTGTTTACTGTCAAAATAACCTATATATTCAGACAAGTGAGATCACAAAACTGAAATGCTTCTCAGAGACAAAGGATACTATCAATACAAAAATGACAGCCTAGAGAATGAAAAAAGATTTTCACCAATTCTATATCCAATATAAGGCTAATACATAAAATATATATGAAAACTCAAGAAACTAGACATCAACAAACCAAACAATCCCAACTATGTTCATAGCAGCATTGTTTGTCATAGCCAGAACCTGGAAACAACCTAAATGCCCCTCAACCAAAGAATGGATATAGAAAATGTGGTACATTTACGCAATGGAGTACTACACAAAAGAAAAAAATAATGACATCTTGAATTTGGCAGGAAAATGGTTGGAGCTAGAAAACATTATTTTGAGTGAGGTAACCCAGACACAGAAAGACAATTACCACATGTACTCACCCATGGGTGGTTTTTAAACATAAAGTCAAGAAAAACCAGCCTACAAAACACAATCCCAAGGAACTTAGACAACTATGAGGACACTAAGAAAGACTTACATAGATCTAATCTACATGGGAAGTAAAAAAAGGCAAGATCTCCTGAGTAATTGGGAGCATAGGGACCTTGGGGGAAGGTTGAAGGGGTGGGAAGAGGCAGGGAGGGGAACAGAGAAAAATGTAGAGCTCAATAAAAATCAGTAAAAATTGGGGTACAGATACAAACATCATAAAATTTGCAGGCAAATTCATTGAACCAGAGGAAAAATCCTCCTGAGGAAGGTAACCTAGACCCAGAAAAAGAAACATGCTATATACTATTCAGTTATAAACAGATATTAGCTGTTAAGTAAAAGATAATAATTACACTACAATCCACAGATCCAAGGAGGCTAAGTAACAAGGAGAACATGGATCTTCATGGGAAAGAACAATAGAATAGATATTACATGTAGACTGGGGGCAGTTGAGATGGGGATGGGAGTGTGGCATCAGGTGGGAAGGGAAGGACAGGGAAATAGCAGAAGGAGAGACAACAGAAATGAGTGGGCATTTAGGTGACAATGTAGAAAATCAGTGCAGTGGAAACTCCCTGGAACCTGTGACAGTGACCCTAGAGAGGACTCCTACTAATGGAGGCTATGAAGCCTGAACAGGTCATCTTCTCTAACCAGGCTAGGCTCCCAGGCTTGAAACTAGAACAACAAGCCAGTCACAAAACCTTCCACCCACAACCTGTCCTGCCTACAAAATGTGCTGAGGCAATGGTGGCTCAGAGCCTGTGAGAGTGGCCAAGTAATGTGACTAGTTTAATCAAGCCCAGGTGAAGAGACAGAGCTCATGCCTGGCACTGCCTGGATAGCCAGGAACCAGAAGCTGCATGACTCAGAGATCTAAGGTAGAACAAACACAACTGACACCAAAAGAAAAGGTCAGTGAAATGATTTCTGATGATATGCTGCTATACTCATAGGTTGATACTTAACACAATCATCATGAGAGAAGTTTCCTCCAGCAACTGATGGGAGAAGATGCAGAAACCCAAACTCAAACATTAGGTGGAGTACAGGGAACTCCACAGAAGAGGGGGGTGCAGCAATGTAGGAGCCAGAAGGATCAAGGACCCGAGGAGAAGCACGGGAGCTCACAAAGACTGAAGCAGCAATCGGGGAGGGTGTATGGGTATGCACTAGGTCCTCTGGATATATATTATGGTTGTGTGGCTTGGTATTCTCGTAGGACTTATAAAAGTGAGGGTAGGGGTTATCTTTGTTTTTCCTGCTCATGGGACATTTTTCCTCCTACTGGCTTGCCTTATTCAGCCTTGATAATTGAGGATATGTGCCTAGTCTCATTGCATCTTCTTATGCTGTGTTCAGTTGCTATCACTGGTAACCTGCTCTTTTCTAAGGGAAACAAATAAGCAGTGGACATGGGATGGAGGGAAAGTGCAGGGTACTAGAAGGAGGGGAGTGAGGGGAAGGACAGGAGGCTATAATTGGGATGTATTGTACAAAAGAAGAATTTTAAAAAAGAAAAATAAATAAAATATTGTAAATGTTTTTTAAAAAAGAAATGACTCCGTATTATTGGCTTGATGTTCGTCTGTGTCTTTAAGTCCAATAGCGGTATTTTTATGAAACTGGGCATACCAAAGATTGGTGCAAATATGTCTATAATTGTAATGTCTTCGTGGTTAAATGTTCCCTTGATTGAATTAAGTATCCCTCTTTATCTCTCCTGATTAGTTTAATTTGAGATCTATTTTGTAAGCTATTAGGATAGCAACACCTGCATGCTTCTTGGTTTCATTTGCCTGGAATACTTTTTTCTATGCTCTTACTTTAAGGTGCTGCCTATCATTAAGGGTTAGATAAATTACTCGTAGACAATAGATAGGTGGATTTTTTTTGTATAATCTATTCAACTAACTTGTGTTTTTTTGATTGAAGTTGAAGCTATTAAAATTTAAAGTTATTAGTGAAAATAACAAGTTAATTACAGTCATTTTATTTGGCATTTTTATGTTTATGGTCTTAGTTATATTTTTATTTCAGTAATTATATCTTCATTTATTTTCTTTGTACAGTTTCTTTGTTATGATTATTTCTGTCTTCAGTCTGCACTCTCTCTCTCTCCCTCCCTCCCCTCCCTCCCTCCCCCTTCCCTCCCTTTCTTTCTGTGTGTATATGTCTGTGTGTGTGTGT
>NC_022026.1:27342500-27346956 GCF_000317375.1 Microtus ochrogaster
CCCTCCCTCTCCCTCCCTTCCTCCCTCTCCCTCCCTGACTGGATTTCAGGAGTTCGACCCAGTGCTTAGTTTTGGGTCTCTGCATCTGCTTCCATCAATTAGTGGATGAATGTTCTATGACGATAATTAAGGTAGTCATCAATCTGATTACAGGGAAAAGGCAATTTAAGTACCTTCTTTATTATTGTTTAGATTCACAGCTGGGGTCATCCTTGTGGTTTCCTGGGAGTTTCCCTAGTGCCTGGTTTCTTGCTAAGCCCACAATGTCTCCCTCTTTCAAAGTATATCTGTCCTTGAAGTCCCTCTCTGTCCTTTACCCAACTCGACCTTTCTGTTCCCTCAGGTTCTCCTCTCTGCTCTCCTTCTCCCTTCCCTGCTCTACTCTTATTCTGATCGACTAGTGTTTTTTTCTCTTGCATCTTTTGATACACATTCTTTGTTCTACATATGTATTGTTTTAACTATAGTATGCTGTGGGAAGTTGGGCTTTTTTTCTGATCTTGACTATGTAGTGTTCCATGTTATTCTTGTATTTGTAAGGGTATGTGTTCTTTTTAATTTAGGAAACAAGTATTATCTCATTAATGCTCTAGTCTGTGCCATTAGCCTGGGATTTTGTCAATCATTTCTGGCTATACTTTGAAGATTTACTCTTTTCATTTGATCCTACAGTTCCTGCATGTTCTTTTGTGTGGAGTACATCTAGGTAGTTAATTAACATCAGGCATTTTTATAGGACTGTTGGATTGGAGTGTGAGGATACTGTCTTGACCTTTCATATTGTCTGTGATTTTACAACAAGATCTAAGCAAGTGGATTTATTTTGTTTTATGTCTGAAGCAGGCACAAGAGTTTGGGTTGGCACACAGACTGTACAGGCTGGGCTGGGTCTGGAAGTTGGATATGGCATATGATGACATAAGATAAAGCAAACAGAGGGCTGCACACCATCTAAAAGCAGAGACTTTTGCCATATATCCTGAGAAAATCGGCATAGAATTCACAGTAAGTCCCTGTCTAATTTAAGCTGGTCCCTATGTCATTCTGGGACTCTGATATCATTGATGTTGTACAGTTAGCTTCTTGGCATCTTCTTTTACCTCTCCTAACTCTAGGGAGGCTTATTATGTGACCTCACCTCCACAGCTATCACCTCTAGTTGTAGGCTGTTTCTTCTTGCCTTAGGAACTAAATTTTCTGCTTGATCTGACAGCAGGGTGGATATTAATATCAATAACAAAGGCTTAACATTTATAAAGATGGACACAGAGAAAATACAGCTCAACTACAACAGAAATTTAACAAGTAGGGACTGTTGGTTTTAATTAATATTTATGAAGCATAACACCAATAAAATATCAACATTTTCTAGGCTAAGTTCATTGATTGCAAAAATCATGCACGTCTTATACTTTTATTCCACTATGCTTATCACAATCCTTTTATTCTAGAACCATATTCTTTTTTCACTATACATGAATTCAGTACATTTTTCTCAGATAACTTTCTTTTGTCCTCTTAATACAGTAAGGAAACTTCAGAGAGATTATTTGGATGAATCAGTTATCACTTATAAGCTATTTCAAAACAATCATAGATATGCTCAAAGATGTGACAGTTACATTAATCCCAGTAGCTTGTATAGTAATAAAAGCTGAAAATAACTGAAGTGTCAGCAAAAGGAAGTCGGTGAAATGAATGATTGTGTATCCATTCAATAAATCGTGTCAGGTATGGAAAAATAATATAGTATTGAGAAGATTACTAGGTAAAAATGAGCTTACAGGACAATGAATATTCTAAAATAATTTTAAAGTTACTGAGATATGGATAAATTCATCCAGAAACCAGTCTCATTTTGGAGAAGGGGTGGCTGTCTCATAAAATATGGAATTTCAGAAATTCCTTCCCAAAATCAAATGGCTTATTCAATGCCAACTTGTCAGTAGTAAAGGTGAGATGTGTGTGTGTGTGTATATATATGTATATATGTCATCACATTATTTGATACTAAATTGTCAATAGGAAAACATGAAATATACAAGTTTTTATCTGTAATTACATATGAGATACAATAAGATTTCTGTGCTCACACATATTTATGACTGTTTTGTTTTGTTTGAGGTAACAGCAGTACAGTATCTTAGCTGTGGATTAAAATGTCACATAGTTATGACCATGTTTACTCTTAGATTAGAGGAAATAAATATATGGGAATTTAAAGTGAAGAGATAACTAATTTCTTCTTTTATTGAAGATGGATTTCTTTATACAATATATTCTGATAATGGTTTCCCCTCCACCTATTCCTCCCTGTTCATACCTATCTCCCTTTGGAGCCATATCCTTTCTATATATCCTTAGAAAGCAAACAGGCATCTAAGGAACAATAATAAAAGGCAATGCAACATGATAAATAAAAAACAAACAGATCAGAATAGGAGAACACAAACAAACCAGGAAAAGAGCCAAAGTAAAATCACAAGGAATGCATATAGACACATAGAGGCACACATGTTCCAACACACAGGAATCCCATACAAACCCAAAACTGGAACCATAATAAATACACAAAGACTATATAAGGTATTTTTTAAAATGTCCTGACTTAACTTCATGAGACAAAGAACCTCCAAAGATGCCATGGAGTTCATTTTGTTTTGACCAAGGAGACTACCTGAAGAAAACTAATTTTTCATTCATAAGTGACTATCAATGGACATAATTTCTAAATTACATATAGGGGCCTGTGCACACTTCTCCTACATGCTCTGGAACTGGTAGATGCAGACCTATGTAGGCTCTGTGCATACTGCCACATTGTATGAATTCATGTGTGCACCAGCCTTGTTGTGTCTGAAAGGCCATGATTCCTTGGTATTCTATGTATGCTCTGGTGCTTCCATGTTTTCTGTCTCTACTTTGGCAGAGTTTCTAGAGCCCTGAAGGGCAGTATTTGAGACATGCCTGTTAGGGATGAGTGTTCCAAGGTCTCTCACTTTCTACATATTGACTGGATGTAAGTCTATGTTTGTTCTCAACTGCTGCAGAAGGAGGCGTTTCTGATGATGACTGAGAAAGACACTTACCTATGAGTATAGAATAATGGCATTAGTAGTCATTGTATCACTATATTCATTCTGGGCCACCCAAGTAGTATCAGATACTGGCTCCCTCTCTCATAGTGAGCCTCGAAATCAAATAAGATATATGTTGGTTACTCCTACAAGTTATGTGTCACTATTGCACCAGTGTATCTTGTAGGTAGGTCACTACCGTGGATCAAAGTATATGTCACTATGTTGATGTTTGCATTTCTTCTTTTATAGCATGCAGAAAACTTCCAATACCATGAATATTAGTCCATAATGATGAAGGTCCTTTGTAGATACCAGCTCACCTTCTCTATGTTCCATGAGTTGTGTAGGTTTTGTCTTTATCAATAGAGCCTTGCTGTCAGCTTTTGGAGAGCCACCAATAGACTTGGAAATAGCCTGGGTTGTTGGGAGGATTTCTCTGGGGCCTCTTTGACCAACAGCTCTATTAGATGTAACACACAGAACTGGAACCTTCATTTGGTGATGGAAGATGTCCAGTTGGGCCTCTGTTATTTGGCTATTTCATTTAGATTACTTTTAAATATGTATATATAATAGGAAGTTTCAACTTTATTTAGTTTCGATACTACCTCTCAAATGGCCCTTAATTTTAGCTCTCTCTGCCAGAATTCCTTCCATCATACCCCACTTACTTTCCACTCACCCATTCAAGTCCTTTCCTACCATGCACTATTTGATTTCCCCTTCCTTGGGAAAACAATCCATCCCCACAGGCCCCTTATTCTCTGCCTAACTTCTGTGGTTTATATGGATTATAGCTTGCTTGTGTGACTTAACAGCTAATATCTCCATATGAGCAAATTCATAGCAAATTTGTATTTCCAGATCTGAGTTATCTTACCCAGATGACTATTTATAGTTCTACCCATTTACCTCTAACATTTTAATGGCTGTTCAAATGTTCTATATTTTCTTTATATATCCATTTCTTGACAGACATCTAGATTTGTAAATGGAGACTGTACTTTAGTTTCTTGGCTGCCTAGACCTGAATAATCACACAAAAACTATATTTATTAATTGCAGTACTGTTTGGCCAATGGCTTCGATGTATTCCTAGCTAGCTCTTACATCTTAAATTAACCCATTTCTATTAGTCTATGTATTGCCATGTGGCCATGGCATTACCTCATTTTTATACATGTCTTTGTCCCATGGTGGCTGGCGGGAGTCTCTTTGATTCCACCTACTCTCTCCATATATCTCTGTTCAGATTTCCTACCAGACTTTACTCTGCTAAGCCATTGGCCAAAAGAGCTTTGTTTATCAACCAATAAAAGCAGCATATATATGTATATATATACATATATATGTATATATATATATATATGTATATA
>NC_022026.1:27348584-27349891 GCF_000317375.1 Microtus ochrogaster
CATTTGAACTTCTTCTGTTGAGAATTCTCTGTTCAGTTCAGTGTCTCATTTTTTTAATTGGATTAATTAGCATTTTAACATCTAGTTTCTTGATTTCTTTACATATTTTGGAGATCAGACCTTTGTCAGTTGCAGGGCTGGTGAAGATCTTCTCCAGTCAGTGGGTTGCCTTTTTGTCTTAGTGACAGTGTCCTTTGCTTTACAGAAGCTTCTCAGTTTCAGGAGGTCCCATTTATTCAATGTTGTCCTTAATGTCTGTGCTGCTGTGGTTATATGTAGGAAGTGGTCTCCTGTGCCCATATGTTGTAGAGTACTTCCCACTTTCTAGGATGAGGCATTCTTTAAGTATATGGCCAAGAATGGCAATGTGAGATCTTGATATAAATCAATTCCCATCTTTCTAAGGAGCTACTACACTGATTTCTATACTGCTATACAAGTTTTCACTCCACCAACAATGAATGAGTATTCCCCTTTCTCCAGCTGTTTCCTCACCAGCATGAGCTGTTACTTGTCTTATGGATCTTGAACATTCTGACAGGTGTATGATGAAATCTCAAAGCAGTTTTGACTTGCATTTCTGTAATGAAAAAGGATGCCAAACATGTCCTTAAATACTTCTCGTCCATTTGAGTTTCTTCTTTTGAGAATTCTCTGTTTAGATCTCCACCCCAATTTTTAACTTTTAACTTGTTTAGTTAATATCTATTATTTTGAGGAGGGTTGGTGGGGTTTTTTGGTTGTTTCTATATGTTGTATTTTAGCTCTGTATTAAATGTGTAGTTTGGTAAAAATCCTTTCCAATTATGTAGCTTTATGCTTTGAAAAATTAAAGAGTCTGTTACCATATAGAAACATTTTGGTTTCCTCAGGTCCAATTTATTAATTGTTGTCCTTAGTGCTTGTGCTATTGGTATTCTGTTCAGGAAGACTTTTCCTATGCCCATAAGTTCAAGACTATCTCCTTGCTTTCTTTCTATCAAATTCATGTATCTGTCCGTATGATTACGTCTTAGATCCATTTAGAGCAGAATTTTGTTAAGTTTGATACATGTGAATCTATTTGCATTCTTCTACATGCAACCATCAAGTTTGACCAGCACCATTTGTCGAGGATGTTCCCCTTTTTCCAGGGTATATTTCCTTATTCTTTATTTAAAAAATCAGGTGTTCATAAGTGTGTGGAATTATTTTGGGGGTCTCCAGTTGAAGTCCATTGATCAAAATGCCTATTTTCATAGATGAAGGCGAAGGCGTAACACCACTCTGTTGTAATAGGAGCAGCAGGCTGTGTCCTGCCATCCAGC
>NC_022026.1:27350046-27352146 GCF_000317375.1 Microtus ochrogaster
CTGGAGTGGGAGAATCATGGCGACTCTCTGATTCAGCTTCTTTCTCCCAGCATTCTGTTCTGTTTTCTCCGCCTACCTAAGGGTTGGCCTATCAAATGGGTCTAGGCAGTTTCTTTATTAATAAGAAATCACTCCCACATCACATAGATACTAATACCGATACTTTTTTATTATTATACCTCTATAGCACCATTTGAGAAGTATAGAAAAGTGTTGCCTCTAGGAAGGAATTCCTTTATCTTTTATAAGTGTTTTAGTTATTCTCTGGGTTTTGTTTGTTTGTTTGTTTTCATATGAAACTATAAATTATTTTTTCAAGTTCTGAGAAGAATTGTGTGATGCAGTAGTCCCCTCTGTGTGCTGTGATTACCACTAATGAATAAAGAAACTGCTTTGAACCTATAGTAAGGCAGAACTTAGGTAGGCAGGGGAAGCTAGGCTTAATGCTGGGAAAAAGAAGGGCAGAGTCAGAGAGAAGCCATGGAGCCACCGCCAAAGTCAGACATGCAGAAACTTTGCCAGTAAGCCACTGCCATGTGGTGATATACAGATCAATAAAATGAGTTAAGTTAATATGGAAGAGTTAGCCAATGAAAAGCTAGAGTTAATGGACCAAGCAGTGATTTAATTAATATAGTTTCTGTGTGATTATTTCAGGTCTAAGCTAGCCAGGCAGCCAGAAATCAATAAGCAGCCTCCCTACTCCAACAATTGTGTTGTAATTTTGATTGGGATTTCTTTGAACCTCTGGATTGTTTTTAATAAGATAGTCATTTTTACTATAATACCCCTACCATCCATTACCCTCTGATAGCTTTCTTACTTCAGCATCATAAATTTCTTATTATAAAAGACTTTTATTTGCTTAGTTAGAGTTACTCCAAGATATTTAATACATTTTAGGATATTATGAAAAATATTATATCCCTGATTTCTTTCTCAGTTTTTTTATAATTTGAATGTAGAAAGGTTAATGATTTTTGTGTGTTAATGTTGTGTCATTCTACTTTTCTGAAATTTTTTTAAGCTATAGAAATGTCCCGGCAGAATTTTATGGTCAATTATGGAAACTATCTTATCATCTGCAAATAAAGATACTTTGATTTCTGCCTTTCCTATTTGCATCCTCCTCATCACCTTTCAGTTTTCTTATTGCTCTAGATATGACTTCAAATGCTGTATTATGTTTATGGTGAGGGAGTCAATCTTGTCTTATTCCTTATTTTAGTGAAAATGCTTTGAGTTTCCATACACTTAGATTTATGCTGGCTTTTAGACACGCTTTAGATTGCTTTTATTGTGTTTAGGTATGTTCCTTGTGTCCCTAACCTCTTCTAGACTGTTATCATGAAAGGGTGTTGAATTTTTTTTCAAAGGCCTTTTCTGTATCTAATGAGTTGATCATGTAATTTTTTCACTTTCATACTGATCATATGGTAGATTACATTTTTTATTTATATTCATCAGACTATCCCTGTATCTCCAGGATGAAGCCTATTGGTGTGGGATGTCCTTCTTTCTATAAATTGCTTTTATTTGTTAATGAATAAAGAACTGCGTTGAGCCTATGGCAAGGGCAGAACAGTAGTAGCAGGGAAAAGCTAGGCTGTATACTGGGAGAAAGAGGGCAGAGTAAGAGAGAAGACATGGAGCCACTAGAGATAAACACTGGGAATTTTAGGTGGTAAAGCACAACCATATGGCAATATATAGATTAATAGAAATGGGTTAAATTAATATGAATTAGCCAATAAGAAGCTAGAACTAATGGGCCAAGCAGTGATATAATTAATACAGTTTCTATGTGATAATTTTGGGTCTAAGCTAGTTGGGTGACCAGGAACCAACAAGCAACCTCCCACTAACAGCCTATTTTATAAAGACGGATGTTCTTTTTAATGTGTTCTTATATTCTGTTGGTGGGCATTCCACTGAGAAGTTCTGCATCTATTTTCATAAAGGAAATTGTTTTGAAATTTCCTACTTTGTTGTGCTTTTATATGGATTAGGTATTAGGGAAATTTTGTCCTTATAAAAAGGAATTGCATTGAATTCAAGGAAGACTTTAATTTCTTTCTTTATTTCTTCCTTAATCCAGGT
>NC_022026.1:27354384-27363283 GCF_000317375.1 Microtus ochrogaster
CAGGCAGTCTATTGAAACAAAGGAATTCCAGCCCGCCCGGCTGCCCTCAGGATTCGATCCCAGCGCCCAGACAGGCTGAGCTGGGTGATGTTATGTGCCCAAAGACGGCAGAGAGTCAGAAGTGGGGAGGGTTCTGGATGCACGCTGGGTGAGATAGGAAGAGAGAGGCAGTATGCAGGAATATAGGCCCTACAGGAAGAAGTTCCTTGTCCCGTTCTGCTGCCGCGGGTCAGAAACTCACTCACCCCAGAGATGAATCTCCTGGTGCCCAGATCAGATCTCCGTGCTGGTTGAGTAGCTCATTAACAAAGCGTCTACTTTGCTTGCTGCAGGCAGGCTATTGAAACAAAGGAATTCCCGCCGGCCTGGCTGCCCTCTGGATTCGATCCCAGCGCCCAGACCTGCATTAACTCTTCTTTGAAAATCTGGATGAATTCTGTGTTAAAACCATAAGGCTGTGGGTTGTTTGTTTTTGGTTTGTTTTATTTTTGTTATGGTTCAGTAACTTTTGATGACTGCTTCTATTTCACTAGGTATTAAAGGTGTTATAGTGTCTCTTTCAGCAATAGAAACACTAAATAAGACAGAAGTTGGTACCACGGCTTGGGATATTGCTAGGATAGGCATGAATATGCTATTCTTTGGAGGAACATGGACTTTGGATTAGAAGAAGAGTTGGACATTGTAAATGGGGGTTAATGAGCAATGCTAGTAAAAGCATGGAAGACAGTGGTGCTGAGGATGATTTGAACCGTGAGGACACAGCTTTCAGGTTTTAGAGGAGAAGCCTTTTAGTAGTCTAGATACTCTTCTTGTTATATTTTGGCAAACAAATAAAATATGGCTGCATTTTCTCTTTGTCCAAAAAAATTTCCTGAGGCTAAATTGAAGAGTTTTCAACTATTTAAGTTGGCAGTAGAAATCTCAAAACAGTATCAACTCTGTCATGTGGTTATTAGTATTCACTCTTGTGCAGCTCTATAATGAAAATGAGTGAGCTGAGTGAGTAAGTGAGGACAATGCAAAATATAAAATTTAAGGAGAAAGGGGCACCAAAGCCTGGGATAAAACCGGACTCGCTGAACATAGCGGACAATGAGGGATGATGAGAAGTCAAGAACAATGGCACTGGGTTTTGATCCTACTGCACGTACTGGCTTTGTGGGAGTCTAGGCTGCTTGGATGTTCACCTTACTAGACCTGGAAGGAGGTGGGAGGTCCTTGGACTTCCCACAGGGTAGAGAACCCTGACTGCTCTTCGGGCTGATGAGAAGGGGGAGTTGATTGGGGGAGGGGCAGGGATGTGGGAGGCGGTGGCAGGGAAGAGACAGAAATCATTAATAAATAAATTAATTAAAAAAAGAAAGGACCAAAAAGAGGAGCATGGGATGTACTCACTCATATTTGGTTTCTAGCCATAAACAAAGGACATTGAGCCTACAATTAGTGATCCTAGAGAAGCTAAATAAGGAGAACACAAAGAAAAACATATAGGCATCCTCCTGAATATTAACCTTCATCAGGCGATGAAAGGAGACGGGGACAGAGACCCACAATGGAGCACCGGACATAATTCTCAAGGTCCAAATCAGGAGCGGAGGGAGAGAGAGCATGGGCAAGGAACTCAGGACCGCGGGGGGTGCACCCACACACTAAGACAGTGGGGAGGTTCTATTGGGAACTCACCAAGGCCAGCTGGCCTGGGTCTGAGAAAGCCTGGGATAAAACCGGACTCTCTGAACATAGCAGACAATGAGGACTACTGAGAACTCAAGAACAATGGCAATGGGTTTCTGATCCTACTGCACGTACTGGCTTTGTAAGAGCCTAGGCAGTTTGGATGCTCAACTTACTAGACCTAGATGGAGGTGGGGGGTCCTTGGACTTCCCACAGGGCAGGGAACCCTGATTGCTCTTCGGGCTGAGGAGGGAGGGGAACTTGATTGGGGGAGAGGGAGTGAAATGGGAGGCGGTGGCGGGGAAGAGACGGAAATCATTAATAAATAAATAAATAATAAATAAATATATAAAAAAAGATCTTAAAAAAAAGAAAGAAAGGGGCACCAAGGAGTAAAGTCTATGTTCAAGGAGAAAAACAGATTAAATATTAGCCTGATGTTTAATGGAATAAAAGGTGTAGTGACCTCAAGACAAGATTCCACCCAGGTAAGATTCATTGGGAGCATGGAGACCTTGGGGGAGGATTGAAGGGAGGAGGGGAGAGTTAGGGAGGGGAGCAGAGAAAAAGGTAGAGCTCAATAAAAATCAATAAAATATCAATTATTTAAAAAGATTCAAATGTTTTTTAAAAAATTTAAAAAAATTAAGGCTGGGTGTTGTGGCATACATGTTTAATCCTAATCTCTGGAGGCCAACTCAGATGGATCTTGGAGTTTGAGGCCAGCCTGGATATCAACAGCAACAGAAAGTTCACAAACTCATGAAAGCTGAGTTGAGAATATTTTCTGGACCACTGAACTGCAATTCTTCTATTCCTATTATTCTTAGGTTTGGTCATTTCATAGCGTCCCATATTTCCTGCAAGTTTTGTGTCAGGAATGTTTTAGATTTAACATTTTCTTTGATTAATGTATCATTTCCTCTAGTGTATCTTCAGTGCTTGAGATTCTCTCTTCCATCTCTTACACTCTGTTGGTGAAGCTTGCCTCTCTCGTTCCTTTTCAAATTCCTATATTTTTTCATTTCAGATTTCCCTCAGTTTGTGTCTTTTTTCACTTTCAGATCTTGAACTGTTTTAAGCAGCCCCGCCCCTCCTATTTCAACACAATGGTAGGTTCTCTGGGCTATAGTAGAGTCATATTCTCCTGACGGATAACTGAGTTTTAGGATGGCCTCTAGGCATCTGAGGTAGGGGCGGTTGTAGATCTAGGTGCTGATTTCTGGGAGCCCAAGAAGGGATGAACTGTGGGAGCCACAGATGATGATGACAGGGAAGGGAGACTGCAGCTGGGAGAACCCTGAAGGAATAAAGAGAGCAGGGAAGGACCACGAACAGGCTATCTGGTCTTCAGGCAGGTGTGGCCTGTGGTGTTTGTCTGAGTTTGGGGCTGAGGCACTGTCAGCAGTGGAGAGGGGGAAACCAGGAGGGCAAGGTCTGTGGGATCCACAGGAAACATGGATAGGGAGAAAGTGAGGCTGCTGGTGGTGTTCAGTTAGAGCAGCATTAGGGATGAGCAGGAGAGACTGAGCACACTGGGGGACCGAGAGAATAGAGATCTGTAGGAAAGCTACCTGGTCTTCAGATTTGGTCTTTTCATGGTATTTCAGATTTCCTGGATGTTTTGTGCATGCTTTTTAGATTTCACATTTTCCTTGACTGAGGTATTCTCTCTTGACTTCAATGTCTGAGATTCTTTCATCCACCTTTTGTATTCTTTTGGTAAAAGTTGCCCCTTAGTTTCCTGTTTGAGCTCCTAAATTTTTCCTTTCCAGTTTTCACTCATTCTGGATTCACTCAATTGATTCTATTTCATCTTGCAAATCTTGAACTATTTTCTTCATTTTTCCACTATTTGTGTTTTTAGTAAGTTCTGAATGGATTTATTAATTTTATCTTTAAGGGCCTCAAACATATTCATAAAGGCTGTTTTGAAGTCCTTGTCTAGTACTTCATCTATATTGCATTTCTTGAAGCCAAGTGTAGTAGAGTTGCTAAGCTTTAGAGCAGACATTTTGTCTTGGCTGATAATGACTGTTCTTTTGTTCTTGTACCTAGGCAACTGATTTAGGATGATTGTAATTTTAGGTGATGATAGTCTTATGTTTATTGGGTGGATACTTTGTACCTTGGTTTCTGTTGTACTTTCTGGGTCTTAGCAGGGTGTAGTGGCTGTGGGTTGCCAGGTAGAGATGTTACTGAGATATTTGCAGGTCTTATCACTTGAGATTCAGATTAGAATTTGTTTCTTGGTATTGGTGAATGTTGGTTAGTGATAGAATTGGGCTAGAAAGTCGGGGAAGGTCTGAATAATACACAGGAGGAATGACAGCAGGGTGTGTATCCAGGATCTGCTTATTTCCATGGAAACAGGGCAGAGTGGGAGGACAGGCCCCAGCTGATAGTCTGCAACAGATCCTGGGATGGAAGTTGGGTCCTGGCTGTGGATGGAGAGGTGGGAGACTAAAGATCTAAAGATAGTGTACCAGCTTCCACGACCTATCTACTTTTGTGACTGGCATAATTCCCAGGGAGTGTCTGTGGAAGTCAGAGGCTGAGATAAAAGGATGGGGAGTGGCGAGTGAGCCTGCAAAAGACCTGAGGTATCTTCAGTAAATTGGGGAAAATAGGTAGGGAGACTGCAGCACATGATCTGCTACAGAGCAGGGGATAAGTCTGGAGTTGGATTTGAAGAAGGGGGACAGTTTAAGGAGTATCACCTACCAGATTCCCTGGCTGAGATGGGCAGTAGATTCCCAGGGACTGTCTGTGGAAGGTGGAGGTTGAGGCAAAGGGGTGGGGTGGTGAGGGAGGCTGTAGGAGAAGATCTGTGAGATCTACTAGAGATGGTGATGGAGGCAGAGAAGAAGGGGATAGTGCAGCAAGTGGCCTGATCAGTAGATAGTTTCAGATGAGGGTCTTAAAGAAGATAGGGGCCCAGAAAGAAACAAGAATCAAAAGGGGTAAAAAACAAGAGGGTAATGAGGAATGATGATTATTATTAAAATGCATTATATGCATATGTGAATATGTCATGGTAAAATTCATTGTTTTATACAATTTTTATAAATAGCATTAACACCTTGTTTTTAATTAGTAGAATTGCATCTGGCACAGGGAACTTGAAAGGTTTGATGGAAATTAATGATCTATGAACCTAGCCCACATTCTTTACAACACTGCTGAGTCTACTTGGCTTTGGCAATCTGAAGAACCACAGAACCACAAATGCTCAACAAACTCATCAAAAAAATGAGAAATCTAGCCAGGCGGTGGTGGTGCATACCTTTAATCCCAGTACTCTGGAGGCAGAGACAGGGAGATCTCTGTGAGTACAAGGCCAGCCTGGTCTACAAAGCGTGCTCCAGGACAGCCAGCACTACACACAGACATCCTGTCTTGAAAGAGAGAGAGAGACGGAGACGCACAGAGAGGAATCTAGGAAATGGATGAACTAAATCAGAACTAAGTATTAGTGGAGAGGTTGCAATAGTATTGGACTAAAATGAGTGAGGAGTTCTTTGTGTGATAGGAGATTAGAGCAAGCAGAACAATTCCTTGCATAAGTGTTAAGTATTTATGTGAAAATGGTAAGAGTGTTGAATTTTTCTTATTCTGTTTTTTATTTTTATCGTACCTCTAAAATAATATCAGCAAAATGTTGGAATTGATATATTGTTGTACATGTCCAAAATCCCAATACTGAGCGCAAGATAGGAAGACTCCAGGAGCTCATTAGCCAGCCAACCTAGCTTAAATGGAGAGCTTCAGGATCTACTAAGGCCTCCATAAGTATGCATGGGCATGGAAGCATGTGTGCTTAAACACGTCTGCATGCATGCACGCAAACACACAAACACACACACACACACACACACACACACACACACACCACCAAAGTATAAATAATTGAAAATAATTGTATAATCTAACCTGAACTTTGTTGTATGAAATTGTTGGTCATAACTACTAAGGATATAATACTAGTGGATTCATCATGCTGTCATTACTTACTTTTGGTGTGTTACCAGTTACAAAATAGTACTATATAGGCATTGTTCCTACTTTGAGAACTAAGCATCAGGGTAAATGAATCAAAGTTCCCAGTTGGTTCTGCAGAGGCTAAACTCTTCTGTTGTTAACTGAGTTTGCTACTGAGCCACGATTACCACTACCATTTCCTTATGCTTTGTGTGATATTATATAAGGTTAAATCAGTCATTTACAAAACTGTGGCTCTTTTACTATTGTCCATCACAAAACTTAATTATGAATGTAGCAATGACCTAAAGAATTTTTTTTTATTTTTATATATTTGACTTTATTGAGCTCTACATTTTTCTCTGCTCCCCTCCCTGTCTCTCCCCTCCCCTTCAACTCTCCCCCAAGGTCAGGAGGCTCCCAATTTACTGAGGAAATCTTGTCTTTTTCTACTTCCCATGTAGATTAGATCCATGTATATCTATCTTAAGGGTCTCATTGTTGTCTAGGTTCTCTGGGATTGTGATTTGTAGGCTGATTTTCTTTGCATTATGTTTAAAAACTACTTATGAGTGAGTACATATGATATTTGTTTTTCTGCGTCTGGGTTACCTCACTCAATATGATGTTTTCTACATCCATCCATTTGCCTGCAAATTTCAAGATGTAATTATTTTTTCTGCTGTGTAGTACAGTACTCCATTGTGTAAATGTACCACATTTTTCTTAGCCATTAATTGATCAAGGGGCACTATGGATATCAGTGTGGCGATTTTGCAGAAAATTAGGAAACAACCTTCCTCGAGACCCAGTAATACCACTTTTGGGTACATATCCAAAGGATGCTCAATTGTGCCACAAGGACATATGCTCAACTATGTTCATAGCAGCATTGTTTGTCATAGTCAAACCAGGAAACAACCTAAATGCCCCTCAACCAAAGAATGGATAAGGAAAATGTGGTACATTTACACAATGTATTATTACAGAGCAGAAAAAAATAATGACATCTTGAATTTTGCAGGCAAATGAATGGAGGTAGAAACATCATATTGAGTGAGGTAACCCAGAACCAGAAAAAACAATTATCACATGTACTGACTCATAAGTTTTTTAAACATAAGGCAAAGAAAATCAGCCTACAAATCACAATCCCAGAGAACCTAGACAACAATGAGGACTTAAGAGAGACATACATGGATCTAATCTACATGGGAAGTAGAAAAAGAGAAGATCTCTTGAGTAAATTGGGAACATGGGGACTTTGGGAAAGGGTTGAAAAAGAGAGAAGAGGCAGGGAGAGCAGCAAAGAAAAATGTAGAGCTCAACAAAAATCAATTTAAAAGAAAAGAAGAGAAAGTGGGAAGTACACTTGAACACACTGGCACAGGAGACCATGTCCTAAATATAATTCCAGTAGCACAAACACTGAGAGAAACAATTAAATGGGACCTCCTAAAACTTAAAAACTTCTGTAAAGCAAAGAACATGGTCAACAAGACCTAAAGAATTTTTTTAAAACATGACTCCATTAATCTAAGAATAAATTTTCTACAATCCAAATTTGGAAATTCTATGTGTTGATTTTTATAAAATTATATGTTGTCGTTCTTGATTGCTACTTAGATAGATACAGTATAAACTATATTATATTACACTTGAAAATTTTAATATATTATATGTATCAGTAAAAAGTTAATGATAATTAGCCTTACCAGAAGGATAGGCAATACACAGAAATGTCTTCTACTTTCCCTTGAACAGCTCTTGCTGTAATTACAACTACTATTTTAAGCTTCATACAAAATACACAATTAGTCAAAATTCATGATTCTACCTACACAAAACTTTTTGGAATCATGCATCATCTTTAGCTTTTACTTCTCAAATTCATCAAAAAGATTATAATTTTTCTAGCCCCAAATACTTACTTTATTCCTTCATGGCACCTTCATTTACTGAGATTATTTTTTAAACTCCTTTTTATGTCTCTCTAATCTATTTTAAGTTCCATAGAGCAGAGACAATGTCTTTTTCACTACATTATCTTTAGCATCTACCAAAGTAATATATAATAATATATGTCTGATAAACATTTGTTGACTTAATACATCTATTACAGCTCATATTTTTAAAAATTAGAATCGTACTCTGGCTTGTATGAACAGAATTAAAAATTCCTAAAAGTCTTTTGATAATGAATTAGGAGCCTCAGAATATTTGAATAGGCAGACACCAAAAGAATCCCAGGAACAAAAGAAATCAGCACCATAATAACAATGTATAGTCCAAACAAGTCAACTCAGAGGTTGCTGTCCCTGCTACTATGAATGAGGTAGAACTGCCCAATGACACATTAATTACTGTCATGTTTTTGGTGTGCATATGTGCTTGTGTTCATGTATACATGTGTGCATATTGCTAAAGGTATATGTCAATTCCACATATTTTCTTCAATTGATTTCTACCATATTTTTACATAAGTAACTATTTACTAAAATTTAATTTTTGACAATTTAATTTTATATTTATATATACATATATAGTTGTATAATGTATTGTGGGCATATTCACTGCTTGATACCATTTTTATCCCTCTTGTCCTACAGATATCCTTTTTCTTCTTCCTAAGTTGTCTTCCTCCTAATTCTATATCTTATTTATCTATGCAGGTCTTATGTAGGTAGCCAGAGCCTTGGTTTTTATGATTCCATTAGCCAAGTCATGTCCAGACGAATCTTTACAGGACTCTTCCCCATCTCATTATTTGAGAATTTCATAAATACATATGTTTTAATGAAGACCTCTCCTTCCTTCCCTTCCAATTTCCTATATACCTTCCTACTATTCCTTTCTGTGGTAGTGCAACATTCTGCAAATATTTCTTACATTCTACAAGACTGCAACTTTTGCTGGACCTCACATCCATAGCTAAGACTGCTAGCCCATCATATGCTTGGCTTGTTTGTTTGACTTTTCCTTAATAAAACAATGTAACACTCAACTTTACTTGCCTTGGATTTCCTGCATAATAAAGTTTTACAAACTAAGCTAATGCCTAGCTGTACTCTTAAATTATTGACTCTTTCATGTCCCTAATCAAGAACTACGTGAGTAAGTTGAGCATCCAAACTGCCTAGGCTCCCCCGAAGCCAGTATGTGCAGTAGGATCAAAAACCCATTGCCATTGTTCTTGAGTTCTCAGTAGTCCTCATTGTCCGCTATGTTCAGCAAGTCCGG
>NC_022026.1:27363563-27378454 GCF_000317375.1 Microtus ochrogaster
AAATTAGCTAATAAAAAAGAACTACGTGAGTATATAATTTTCTAAAAATAAAAATACAGAGGTTGAAATCAACCTTCTAAAATCTACCATAAAGTTTGAAAGCATCCATTTATGTTTATTGCTTGATAATCAATGATATTTATATTACTGTTTGATGTTTAGGTCATTTGGGATCAATTTGAGCCAGTGACTGAATCCCTGTAAAATTCTGTTAGAGATTTCTATAATGGCCCCACACCTTCTGTAATGTGATGTCCTCTGTGCTATTCCATAAATACAAAGAAAGAAGTCCTTTTTGGTTGTGATGTAAGACAGAGAGAGCATGAAGTAGAGAATTCAAGTCTGAACTCCCTCTGGGTTAAATGGCTCCAAGGGGAAGCACTTTTGTTTCTTTCCTTAATGCAACACTGGTGCAAATTCGTTATTCACTTGATCACTAATGCATTTAATCCTCATACAGTTCCAATTTCATATGGTATTTTTCCTTAATTTTTAATATCAACTTGCTACAAAATATAATCATCTGAGTATGATGCTATGACAAAATAATTGCTGTGATTCCCTTAGGTGATGTGGGAAGAGCCACTCCAAATGTAGGCGGCACCTTCTGGGAGCAGCCCAGATTTAAAAACCAAAAATAAAGAACATGACAAAAGAAACATTATTTGCATTTGGTTGGCTTGGTCTTCCCTCTTGTTACCCAGCTGATGTACCTGTTTCTACTATCACGATTCCTTTGCTGATATCAGAACCAGCATTTTTGTGATTCCATTATCAACTGAGGATCAGCGGCTCTCCGGGAACATTCCAAGTTTTTGATACCATATTAAAACTTCTGAGGCACCCACCATTCTGGACTGAACAACTAACATGTGGTCAGCCTCTCAAGTGTGAGTAAACCACTCCGGGACTCCAGCAATTGCCAAGACACACAGCCTCAAGGACTGAACATCTTCCGAGTTCTCAGCTTCTCTTACATTTAAAATAAGCTAATTTTAAAATTCTTTTAATGTAGATATCCAACTTAGCAGTTCTGTCCCCATAAAGAACCCTGGATAGTGTACACATTAAGTTGATTATTGGTGCCAGTATGTCCATGGGTGTGGGGCCATTTACTGGAGTTTGGTTCGTCTCTCAGCTGCATCCTTAAAGAAAAGTGATGCTTCCTTGCCCAGCTGCCTTCAATCGCTGAAAACTTCTCAGCTATGGACTGAATACTGTGACTACATCCCCCTTCCAAGCTGGATTTTGTCTGGCATGTTCTTGCACAGATCTTGTTTGTGCTGTCACTGTGACTTCATATGTGCTGCTGACTTGCTGCATCTGGAACTTACTGTTTCCTTGTAGTCATCCACTACCTCTGACTCATACATTGTTCTGCCCTCTCCTCCATGATGATCTCTGTGCCTTGGGAGGAGAAGGATATTATATAACTATTATATTTAGGACTGGGTATTCTCTATTAATGGAAATAGCAAGAACTAAAACTCTTTGAAAAAAAGACATGAAAATCTACTATCGTAGAACATTTTAAACACATTCATCTACATATAACTTTTATAATCCTTCCACGTCATGGAAAACCATGTTTCATGGGTCTTGAAGGGGTGATGTAGATGTCCAGCTTAGTCCTTTATTTTTCAGCATTTTGGCCAGTTATGATCTGCATTAGCCATCACACGTAGCCTACAAATGGAGGGAAGGAAGGGAAGAAGGAAGGAAAGAAGGAAGAAAGGAAGGAAGGAAGGAAGGAAGGAAGGAAGGAAGGAAGGAAGGAAGGAAGGAAGGAAGGAAGAAAGGAAAGGGACAGACATTCCTATAACCAAGGCTGATAGAAATGTTAGAATGTTAGTCAAGAGTATAAAAGCAAAGCAGTTTACCTCTTTAAATCAGCTTACCAAAGATGGATTCATAAACCAGGCTTGTTAGGGATGCCAGGGCCACAGACTCCTAACTGAAATCTCATAACACAAAGGCTATGTTTGTTTGCATTGCAAAGATTGCGTGAGTGGAAGTTCCACATGGAGCAACTCATGCTAATTTCTCAGGATTGTGCACTGAGCCATCTGGATGACAGATACTGCCACAGCCTTTCAGCTCATACGGCAAGTTAGATTCTTGTTAGTGTTCAGCCTACTCCATTTTACAATGTATAAAAATAAACAAACAAAAAACCCTATTTCTTTTGCTGTTTGAAGTTGAACACAGAGAATTAATTTACTGTCCGACGAGTCATTCATCACAATGGTAGTAGCTAGTAAACTATGCTTCTCAGAAGGGCCTCACCTATGCCTCTGTCCTTTTCCCTTTTTTATTCTTTGAGGCTTTCATTGCATACTTGCAATTTATTTTTCAAGTCCACCTACATTCCATATTCTGCATTTTTTTCTTCCATTCCCTCACCATTATTTCTTTCCAACTATGTTATTGATTGATTGATCTGTTCATTTTTCTGAGTCCTCTCAGTGCTGCCAGTGCATATATGGGGGTATATAGGTTTTAATTTTTATATTTATTTATCTCATTTTATGGGGAAAGGGCAATATGAAATTGTGTCCTCTTGCTTTGATGGTACACACTTTAATAATTAACCTGATCTTTCCAAACCCCTTTTGCTCCATTCTTATGTCTCTTAAAAAACACGTAAAATCCAAAGAGAAAGCATCTGGTTTGCAGACCTTGAATGCACAGGGATAGAAAAAAAGGAAAACTTATAGTCTTTATCAAGTTCATAATGGGAAGACAGGTCCTGAAATAATTCTATTTTCAAAACTAATGAGATATTTATCTTTATATCAACTGTATTGAAACAGGACTCAAACATCCTTTGTTAAATATAATTCTGATTGAGCTTGTGAGAACGATTCTTGATGAGAATAACAGTTGACTCAATAAATGAAATGAGGGGAATTGATCTCTCTAACCATTGTGGGCCTCCTCCAACTAAACAGAGACTTTGACTGAAACAAAACTGAGGTAAGAGCCAGGCGGTGGTGGCTCACGCCTTTAATCCCAGCACTCAGGAGGCAGAGGCAGGCCGATCTCTGTGAGTTCGAGACCAGCCTGGTCTACAGAGCTAGTTCCAGGACAGGCTCCAAAGCCACAGAGAAACCCTGTCTCAAAAAAAAAACTGAGGTAAGGCAAAATTTGCTTACTGTTTTCCACTGAGACATCAATCTTCTCCTGTGTTTGGACTGGAACTTGCATTGTGAGCTTTCTGTGTTCTAAGGACTCCAAAGTTGGACTATATCATCAAATTGCATGGGTCTCCCATTTGCATATGGCTGACTATGGTGGCTGAGAATAGAACCTAACAATGATAAGAGAAATTTCCTTACAATGAATCAATTCTGTTCCTGTTCCTTCTTTAGCTGTTGGAGAACCCTGCTATTAAGGTTACAGTACACCGAGTACAGCTAACTCTCTGAACTCAGCACAAAACAGAGGGTTCTCTTTCTCATCAGGGCCTTCTCTTCTCCTCTAACCTTAATTGGAGAGTGTCCCTAAACTCAGATGCCTGACCTTATTTGAAGGATGACCCTGCACAGAACTTCCTGTATGTCTCAGCAAAGAAGTCCTGCTCTTTCCTCCAGCCCATATGATAATTAGGTGCTGGGTTATGACCAATCAGCCCTCCCACCCACTACCCTAAGAAAGATGCCTTACTCCCAGAACAATAAAATGAACTGAATCTCTGAAGCTGACTCCTGAAGTTCTTTTGGTCATATTCAGGGCTGTCTGAACCCTACTTGCTGTTCTCCTCCCTTTGTCCTCTAATGGCCAACAATTCCTTAGGAAAATGAGGCCCACATTCCTCTATCCTTCCCTCTCCTACTCCTCAATCTTAAGCTTTCTATTGTTTTTTAAATATAAACGTATATGAATATACATTTATAGACAGGTTTATATATATCTGCATATGTGTATCAGTATATAAGTGATTTCTCCCTTATCCAAGACAGGATTTCAGTGCCAATGTGAGAATTATGAAGCTAAGAATGAACCAGAGGCAAATGTTACACACATAGATTCATTATGGCAAATATCAAGTGAGGAACTGATCTGAGAACATGCGTTCCAAGTGACTACTATAAATCACTCCAAAAACAGTATTTATATAATAAAATACTATATGGGATAAAATAATTTTCTAATCTCAAGCATGTTATGTCTGAGTTCACCAATCTATGATAATTCTGATCCAGGTTATAGGTAAAACATTTCTTCCCTCTATCTTGCTCTGCCTAGCCCTGCAAACCAAGTTTATGAACCTGGAACTAAATTTAATATTTAAATAATGTACATGTCTGAATAAGTCAAAACCTAATTATAGACTGTGTAGTTTAGATGGCCAATCCTCATTTATGTTGTCATTCGTTGGGATGATTATGAAAACATGACAATTATTTTATGACACTCATCTGTGGTTAGGTGTATGATCTTATTATGTGGCTGTTCCTCCTACTTCATGGAATCATTTACTGTATCAGCCTGGAAAAGGAGATAGCAAAACCTAAATTTTGACAACACAAATGTCTCATGTACCTTGAATATTTGTTCTTGACTGTCTAATAAGTTACTTCGTTTTTATATGCTAATAAAAATATCATGGGCAGACAAATGAAATTTTGCCTTAAAAGAATTGAACTAGAAAAGCCTGTTGCAAGCCAGGCGGTGGTGGCACACGCCTTTAATCCCAGCACTCGGGAGGCAGAGGCAGGCAGATCTCTGTGTGTTCGAGTCCAGCCTGGTCTAGTTCCAGCTAGTTCCAGTGTTGAAATAGGAGCAGCGGGGCTATGTTCCTGGCACCCGGCTGCCCGCACGGCTAGCTGTATACCCGAAATAATTACATGGAAACTGTATTCTTTTAAACACTGCCTGGCCCATTAGTTCCAGCCTCTTATTGGCTAGCTCTTACTTATTGATATAACCCATTTCTAATAATCTGTGTAACACCACGAGCTGGCTTACCAGGAAGATCTTAACCTGCATCTGTCTGGAGTGAAAGAATCATGGCGACTCACTGACTCAGCTTTCTTTCTCCCAGCATTCTGTTCTGTTTACTCCACCCACCTAAGGGTTGGCCTATCAAATGGGCCTAGGCAGTTTCTTTATTAATTAACCAATGAAAGCAACAGATTAGAAAGAAATCACTCCCACATCATTCCAGGACAGGAACCAAAAAGCTACAGAGAAACACTATCTCAAAAATCCAAGAAGAAGAAGAAGAAGAAGAAGAAGAAGAAGAAGAAGAAGAAGAAGAAGAAGAAGAAGAAGAAAGAAAAAAGAAAGAAGAAGTACAAACAAAATACATTTATTTGGTACCAGTTTGTGTGTGTGTATGTATGTGTGCATGCTTTCATGTGTGTATGTGTGTGGTGTGTATATTCTATTAGTAACATACATGATTTCCTCTCTTCATTTCCAGTTGCTTAGTTTCAAAAACAAAATACATGGGTCTGAAAAAATCTTTTAATGTATTCAATATCATAATGTTCTAGTCAGATTTAACCTGCATCATTGAAACTTCCTCTGATTTTCTACAAAAGAAAAAAAACCCTATGTGTTCATAGGTACAGAATGTTTAAAATGTATAGGTCAACTGACATAATATTCAAAGAAATTTTCAGCATTTTATTCATGCATCAAGAGCTCCTATAAAATACTTTAATCTTTGATCAACATTGCCAAAGGCAACGAAAATGGTAATACTTAATAGGTATTCAAAAGTTGGCTGCCTTTTCAAGATGTTCTTATAAGAATGTTGTATTAATACAAAGTAAACATATCTATTGTCCTTTGGGCTAAGTTAAAATTTGACAATGACAGTCAACCTGAAAGGTTGTATAGAGATTGGGAATGCTGTGTGAAGAAGAAGATAAAAGTATAAGTACATGCTTATGTAAGTATAAAATTGTTCAAAATGAACTTTATTGATATGTAAAGTTATTATTTCAGTAAAAAAATGATAAAATAAGAGAAAAATATTGACACTGAGAGTAAGTTAGATGACTCTGTGAGTGAGTATATTTGTTGCCAAGCCTGATGACCTGAATTCCACCTCAAAATTCTTGTGGTAAAGGAAAGAATTACTTCTGCAAATTGTCTTCAGAGTTTCATACATTCACTGTGGTATGTGTATCCCTCCCACAAAAATAAACAAATACAAAAGGGGATTTCAAATAATGGCATTGCCCGTACCATTAAGGCTAAGCATTCCTCAATTTCTAAAAATAATGATATTTCCTGTCCCATTAGGGCTTAGTACTCCTCAGTTCCTTATGCTCTGTACATTGAAGAGTTGTGGGTCTGTCCTAATCATCATCTACTAGAAGAAGAAACTTCTGAGATTACAGTTGAAAGATGCACTGACCTATGGGTATAGCAATAAGTCATTAGGAGTTATTTTAATATTATGTCTACTTAGCAAAATAATAGTAATAGGTTCTCTCCTGGGGACTATGGTCTATCTAGTGGCAGATATTGGCTCTATTATCAGCGCAAAGGATTGGTTCATTCTTGTAGAAATATCCTTAAATTCAACAAGAAAGTGGTGCAATACTCCAATAACATTTATGATACTGTTTCACAACTGGGCATGTCTTCTCAGGTTGGCCACTATTGTAGCTCCTAGGGTTCATAGTTTGGTGACATTAATGATTACTTTTCTTCTCCAGAAGCATGGACAGCACCTTCCAGTTATCCCTATCAGACTCCTGCTAGTAGAGCTTAGGGTTCTTTGAGAAGGAGAGTTGAAGAGATTGTAAGAGCTGTAACAAAAGTTCCAGTACCAGGAGCAAAAAAACATACTTCTAGTTGTTGGAAAGAGGAGACAGATATTCTCAAAATAATATATGTTATTTATATTATATATTTACACATTATATACAAATATATATTTTATAAATAAATATATAATATATTTACATATATTATATATGTGCTATTAACACTCTTAGTTGTCTTCCAGAAATTGAAGGTTATTCTCTATTTCTCAAGATATCACATACTTCAGATATAGGACCTAGAAAAACCAAAGTGGAACTGACCTGGAAGTCTCCTTCTTGAGGACTAGCACTCATAGTATCTAAATATTCAATGCAAGTGCCAAAGGAGAAAAACAATATAAAGGACTACCCCAGCTGTAAAGCCGACAAAACCCCAACAGTGACCAGAATGGCAAGATATACTCAAAGGTACAATAGTGTCATTTATATCATGGGAAAAACCAACAGCTGTGTAATTGGACTTACAAACTGTTAAACAGGAGGAAATCCATGTATGGTACTATAAATCTAGCCAGCTTCTAAGCTGACAAGATCATGGACCCTAGAGAACCTGTTGTTTTACATTTATTACAGTGGCTGCACCTTAAGCAACTGCTGTCCTAACTGGCAATTGCAACTCCACAGCTACTAGCAATGGTTGGGCCACAGGAGCTACAGTCAGGTGGGAATTCTATTCCATCAGGTACTGACTATATCATGGCCACTAAAAGAAACTTTATCTAAGTCTCTATACTAAAAAAGTAAGTATTTAAAGGTTGAGGTGAAATCCTGCTATCTCAAAGAAGCTGAATGGCGAATAGCTAACATTTTCTCCTTGTTGGCATCTCCCCCCAAAAAGGGACATCCTTCTGCTTAGGCCCCCTTAAAGAATCTGCTATTACATTGTTCCTCCCTACTACTTGCTCTCAGCTAGTTGCTGATTTAGCCTCCTCATTCTAGACTAATTTTAGTTAATCAAACAAACGTAAGGTGTTCTTGCATCATTAACAAAAGCAACAGAAACAAATGTAACACATCTTTACACAGTTAAAGTAATATTTCACAATATGTCCCCCATTTGCCTAAATAAGAGGAAAGGGTTTTAACTTAAACAAAATAAGAGTATATACAATAAGAACAATTATCAAGTAAGGATTACATTCACAATGTACAGTTCATTTGTGCCTGGCAAATTTAAAGAAAATACTCCATTATCTATCCTATCTTTATTAAATACAAAGTTTTATATCTAATTTGCTTTTTATCATAACTAAGGAAAACTGCAACTCTATCTAGTCTTTAACTCTATAAAGGACCCCACAAGGATATAATATTGCTGGAATATACAGGAAGTGAATTGCAAGTGACTTCCAAAACTCTAGAAGTGACAGAGACAACTGGCTGCATGAACAGTCACCCAAAGTTCTTCTGTACCGTTGGGGCATCCATCTTCAGCCTACAGGCCCATAGTATCTGGAAGACTTTTTTATGAAGCAGGAAGTTTGAAGATCTGCAACGCTGAATCATCCATCTTTGCCCTACAGGCCTAGAATATCTGACAAACTTTTCAGTCAAGCAGGAACTTTGAAGGACTGGCTTGCCTTGTCTTGGCAAAGTTCATCACTCACTGTCCTCTGTGTCCTGCAGATTATCTGGTAGGTTCTTCTTTGAAGCAGGAATCTCAAATGACTGTTCTGCTTTGTTTTTGGCAAAGTTAAAGTCTTTTTCTGGTGTCCCACTGGTTCCGTACAGCATACTATCAGCAGTCAAGTAAAAAACAATTTCTTGCCTAAATGACTAGCCTTTCCACATCGAAAGTTGTTGGATGTTCACCATTCTTTTATGAATTAAATTGGTTGCTTGCAGGAGCACATGTATCTCATTGTCATGAAAAACTTAAGGTTATTAAACATCTTAAATACCGTATTCTTTAGGTCTTTGAAATGTTTTAAAATCATCTATCTAAAATATAACTGTTTAATCTTCAAAACATACCTAAGATGACTACAGTTTGATTATTTTAGACCAACTACTAACCCCATTTATTAACTATGCATTGCATCTTTAAATAAACTGTGTAACAATATTCCAAACAAGAGTAGAAACATATATACAGTATAACAAAAATAACTTTAAATTTGTATGAATATACCAAAATTCATGTCAATGTATAATATCTGAGATTAATATTTGTCTTTTTATCCTATATTCTTATATTTCCACCTCCTATATATACTTTGCATATAGGATCCAGACTCCATGTGTATTTTCCATTGTTATGTGACTTTTTCTTTTGTATCACATTTACTCTTTCTTTAAAGACGTTATTATTTTAAACTATTTGTTTCTATGACTGCAAACCATTTAGAGTTTTTTTCTGTCTGGATCTCTTTTGCTGTGTATTTTTTTAGCCATTTATGACCACATGAGCCTTTAAACTGTTAAGCAGCTAGGCGAGGCTTTGGCAGTTGGCTCCACCTGTTTCTCCAGGCTTTGAGAGCCAAGCCTAAAGCTAGCTGCCAGTTGGAGGTATGTAACTAGAAACTACATTCAACCTTCCTAGCTGTGGGAAGCCAGTGCCTGTACTGCCACAAGTGTTTTTCCTGAGTTTGCTCTTTCTATTTAGTGCAGCCTGTTGAACAGAAGTGCCTCTTAAAGAACCTATGTCCTTTTTCTTCCTTTTGTTTTTCATCTTTTACAGGCCGTACATGCTAATTTGAACCTCATGTTGGTATGCCAAAATGTAGTTTGTTTGTTTTTTTTTTAACTCTTCAGGAGCCAATCACCCATCTCCCAAATAAACAGGTGGAAACTTATAATTTCTGACCTTAGCTTGGATTGTTTCTAACCAGCTTTTCTAAATTAAATTGACCTGTTTCTCTTCATCTATGTTTTACCTCTGGGCTTTTTACCTTTCTTTATTATATATGTATTTCTTCCCTTCTTACTGGGGTGGGTGGCTGGGTGGCTGGCCCCTGAAGTCCTACTCTCCTTTTCCTTTTCTCACTCCTTGGTGTGAGAGAATTGTCTGTAATCTGTCAATCATGTTATAAATAAACACTGATTGGCCAGGCAGGAAATATAGGTGGGAAAACCAGACAGGAAGTAGAAATGATATAATGAGAACAGGAGAATTCTGGGAAGGAGGAAGTTGATTCCTCCCACTCCTGCCCAGACCACCAAAGCAGCAGGATGTGAGCTGCCCCACTGAAAAAAGGTACTGAGCTACATGGCTAACATAGATGAGAAAAATGGGTTAATCAAGATGTGAGAGTTAGCCAGTGAAAAGCTATAGCTAATGGGCCAATCAGCTTTATAACTTACAGAGATTTATGTGTGATTTTTCTTTGGGACTAAAAAGCTGGGGGGCCAGGTGGGACAAAACCCCAACAAACAAACAAACAGGCTCCCTATTCATGTTACAACTCCTAGCTTTTCTTATGAATCTAATTTTCTCTTCCTATTTATTCTCACTTCCTGGCAGCCTCACCTATTGCTTTCTACTACCTAGCTATTGGACATTCAGCTCTTTACTAAACCAATCAAGTGTTTTAGACAAGCAAAGTAACACAGCTTTACGGAATTAAACAAATGCAACATAAAAGAATGCAACACATCTTTGGATCATTAAGCAAATATTCCACAACAGAAACAAATGAAACACATCTTAAACCAATATTCCACAGCCACTGTCTCTTTCCTCAATCAGTATAACTCTTAACTACATTCGAAATACTTTATACTTACAGCATGTACCCTTACAGATGTGTAGCTCTCATGCCTGATCAAAGAAGCTTTATTTTTTTAGCAGGGACCATCACAAAAGTTCACATCAGGTAAAAATGCAGAGAGCCTCAATTGTCCTATTAACAATACAACTCCTACATATAAGGTCCAGCGAACATTGTGAGAGAGGTGACTGAAAGAAGCTGAGAGTCAAGATGTCTTCTGTGAGATAATGTCTTCAATCTATGGCAGGAAAGCTACACTCACAAAACCTCTAAACTAAGGTTCCTTACAAGGTCTGCACAATGGCAACACATGTGGATACATCAGTGTAGACAGAGGAAATCTCACAAGATCCCACCTCTGTAGCTGAAGAGCTACAGACAATGGCTGCTGAGTTAGGAAGAATCAGGCTTCTCCAGGGATGAGGCCCTTCATTGGTTATTCAATCCCAAGTGGTCAGCCTTAAACAAAGAAATTATGAACAACTTTAAATGAACTCAGAAGAATATACACATACAAGTTTGAGAAGGAGTGAAGGCAGTACAAGGGAACAATTACATGAAGGAGAGAGAGGAGTGAAAATGACTTTCACTTTTGTATTTACTTATCTCATTTTAAGTGTAATTGTGTTTTGTCTACATGCACATATATACATATATATACATATATATACCATGTGTCTGGTGGCCAAAGAAATCAGAAGAGAGCACCAGGGTTCCTCTTATCTCTGCCTTCACATTCTGGGTACAAATATACCTTGCCATTCTTGGCTTTTTATGGGGTAGGAGCAATCTGAAATTGTGTCCAATTGCTTGGATGGCAAGTAATTACCAATGATCTTTACAATAATGCAGTAACCATGTATGAAGTTTGCAAAACAATGAATAAACAACATTTCATCTAGGAAGCTGGAAGAGAAGTGAATACAGAAAAAGAATACAGAATAATTATCATTTCTTGCAGTATTCTAAGTCTTAATCTTATGCCAAAAGACAAATGGAGACCATCACAGAAAACTACAACTGAGCACAATAGAGAGATCAATAGATTGTGGGGAGCTCTGCACCAATGGAAACATCATAGATTGTTGTGGGATCTGCCGGCCTGCTTTTCATCCCACCCGGCTCCTGCACGGCTAGCTTTACACCAGAAATAACAACACACAAACTGTATTCTTTTAAACACTGCTTGGCCCATTAGCTCTAGCCCTTACTGGCTAATTCTCACATCCTGTAGCACATCTCACATTCTCACATCTGTGTAGCAACAGTCTTACAGGGAAAGATTCAGCATGTCTGACCTGGCGGCTTGCTTCATTGCATCTGCCCAGGAGAGGGGAGCATGGTCTCTGAGCTCACTTCCTCTTCCTCCCAGCATCCTGTTCTGTTTACTCCACCCACCTATGTTTTAACCCATCAGGGTCAAGCAGTTTCTTTATTACTTAACCAAAGAAATCAACAGATTGATAGATGACACTCCCACAGCATTTCCCCTTTTTCTGTTTAAACAAAAAGGAAGGCTTTAACTTTAACATAGCAAAATTACATACAACAAAACAGTTATTAAGCAAGAATCACAGTTACAATATTTATATCTATTTTATCTTTATCATAATAATGGAAAACTATAATTATAACAATCCATTCTTCAACTCCATCAAAGACTCCAGAAGGATATAATATTACCTAAGTAAACAAGTAAGAAACTTCCAAAACTCTAGAAGTGACAGAGACATCTTGCTGCCTGGACAGTCATCCAAAGTTCTTTTGTAACACTGGGGCATCCATCTTCAGCCTTCAGGCTCATAGTATCCAAAGACATTTCCATGAAGCAGGAAATTTCAAAGGCAGTTCAGTCACTATCTGCTATATCCTGCAGAATGTCTCGCAGACTCCTTCATGAATCAGAAACCCCGAAAGATCATCTCACCTTTAGGCAAGTTCACTAGTCCTCTCTCTGAGGGTTCTCTGTTTCCAGTTTATGCAATACTCCAGGCAAGAGCAGTTTTTTGCCCAAATGGCTATCAAACTTCATAAGGAACCTCTTCGATGCCCATCTTCCTTTTGAAGTAGATTGGTACTGCCAGGAGCAGACGTGTCTCCTTGTCATGAAAAGCCCTAAGTTATTAAAACATTAAATGGCCTATTCTGTAGTCTTTGAAAGATATGAAGAATGTCTACTAAAATATATCTATGTACATCTAGAAAATCTAACTAACATAACTACAAGCTTGACTATTATCAATGATTATTCATAAACAATCTATATACATTACATTTTTAAATGAACTACACAATGACAATACCCTAAACAATATCGGAAATATATATACATATAACAAAATTGACCTTAAATTTAAATCACTAAAGCAAAATTCATATCAATGTAAATTATTCATATCTATAACATATCCCCCTTTAAATGTAAAAGAAATTTAGAAACCATATTTGGGAACATGGGTGCAGTTTTTTCTCTCCAAACTGCTTCCTGCTGAATAGGGGCGCTGTTAATCAGATATTTCATGGTATAACCTATGAGCTAGGTTCATCTCAGTTGGCAGTTGAGCGAAGCATTTTCTGAAGATGTTCACAGCAACCCTTCAGGAGGGCGTGGTCCATCATACCATATTGGGATAGAAGCAATCCACAAACTCTCACCATCTGTGAAAACAAAATAAGAAACTCCTTTCCAAAGAATCATGTCCTTAGATCCAAATTTCAAAGTCAAGGCATTTTCAAAATATCTATGTTGGATTAGTTCAGCAGCATTTATAAACAAATATCTTTTAGCAGCTGTTGCTCTTTTCTCAGCATTCAAACCATTCAAAGAGAGCATAATAGCATACAGTATCAAGATTCTCTGTATTTTCCATCTTTGTGTGGCTTTATTTTAACTCTATCATGTATATTTTTACTTTTACTTTATATTCTCTGTATATATTTGTCCTTGAACTCTCAGAGATCCCCTGTCTCTGCCTCCCAGGCATTGGGATTAAAGGTATGTGCTACCACACCTTGAAGTCACAGAGGTCAATCTCCCTCTGCCTTCTGTTGGGATTAAAGGTGTGTCCTACCACACCCAACTACTCTCTTTCTTCCTTTTCTTGTTTTTTACTTTAAGAACTTTGACTTTTAGCCTGCATATATTTTCAACACACTGTAAATCATTTAGAAGTTTTCTTTGTCTTTGAATCTCTCTTTACTGTATATCTTTCTTTTTCGGACCACATGAGTCTTTAATTTACCAAGCAATATCAGTAGGACTAAAGCTGTGGCTTTGACTGCTGGATCCAGCCCATTCCTTAGCTTTCCAGCCTCATGGCTGAGGTACTGGCTGTAGCCATATTTACTGCCACAACTCTATGGCATTTCAAGGTCCCTGCCAGCAAGTAAGTTGCAGCATTATGTCCACAGACAACACTCAAGTCCTCTCTCTATAGTCGGCCCTCCTGCCTCAAACAGTCAGAGTTTGCCCTGGCAGGATGGCCCAGAAAGCTGGCATTTTAAAACAGCACAACATTTTCCTGCTACAGCTGAAAACAAACAAGCATTCAGTCAGCTTTTATCAACACCATTTAAGTGTTTTGTAGCTGGACCTCTTAAGAGCTGCAGGGTTTTGCAGCTAAAGCTGAGTCAGGAAGCCTCTCTTAGATGAGAGTGCTTGCTTGCCTCTAGCAAGCAGAGCAGAACCGAGAAATTGCTGCTACCAAGAAAACATGCTTTATTCTTTCCCAAACTTTCTCGGGCTTTCAGTGGATTCAGTTGTCCACACGTCCGGGCATCATTCTGTTTTAATAGGAGCGGCGGGTGATGGGGGAAAGTCCTCTGGCTCGTGTTAATTTCATTGGTTAAATAAAGAGACTGCCTTGGCCCTCTAATAGGACATAAAATTAGGTAGGTAGAGTAAACAGAACAGAATGCTGGGAGAAAGAAGCTGAGTCAGGGAGTTGCCATGAATCTCCCACTCCAGACAGACGCAGGTTAAGATCTTTCCTGGTAAGCGTACCTAATGGTGCTACATAGATTATTAAAAATGGGTTAAGAGGCTAAAACTAATGGGCCAGACAATGTTTAAAAGAATACAGTTTCCATGTAATTATTTGGGTAAAGCTAGCCATGTGGGCGGCCGGGTGCCGGGAAAGTAGCCTGCAGCTCCCCAACCAACGTGATGGACTAAATCCACTTAAAAACCTGAGAAGGCTTAAAAATAAGGAAAAGATAGCTTTTTGCTGTTTGTGGGTGGCGTGCCACAGAGAGAAATTGTCCTGACTCAGCAGCAGGAAAAAACTGGCTGTTTTAAAATGCCAGCTTTCTGGGCTGTGGCCGCCATCGCAATCTTTGTCTGGCTCCTGCGGGAGACAGAGCTTTTGAATGGAGCATTTGGAGTAAAGTGCTA
>NC_022026.1:27379510-27410820 GCF_000317375.1 Microtus ochrogaster
TTAGATTTTCTAGATATATAGAGATATATTTCAGATAGGCATTCTTCATATCTCTCAAAGAAAGGCTGCAGAATATGGCATTTAAAATATTTTAATAACTTAGGACTTTTCATGACAATGAGACATGTCTGCTCCTGGTGGCACCAATCTAAATTTAGGACCAAGTGTTCCAGTGTCTCTCATTCTCTGCATATTGTCTGACTATGGGTCTGTGTATTTGTTTCCTTCTGCTGCAGGATGAAGCTTCTCTGATAATGATGGAGTGAGGCACTGATCTATAATAACAGAATATCATTAGGAATCATTTTATCATTATAGTTTTTGTTTGCTTGTTTGTTTTTTTAGTTTTGAGAACACTAGTATTTGGTTTTACCTTAGGTCCCAAGCAATCTACTCTCAGGTTCTTGGTTACCCAAGCAGTGCTAGGTATGTGTTTCATCTTGTGGAGTAGATCTTAAGTCAAATCAGATATTGGTTGATTACTCCCACAACCTTTGTACCACCATTACGTACCTTGCAGGAAAGACACCATTGTCAATCAGAGGCATTTGTGTCTGGGCTTCTGCTTGTTCCTCTGTTGATAGAATGAATATTACCTGCCTATACTAAAGATGTTAGAATGTAGGGGTAGAATGTAAAGATTCTATGTAGGTGTCAGCTCAATTTTTCCATGCTCAGTTAGTTGTGCATGATGTTGTCTTAAGCAATGAAGCCTTGCCATCAGTTTGTAGAGAGCAACCTATTGTTGACAGTGGTTTCTGTCCTGCCCAGTCCCGCAGGCATTCAGTCCCAAAGAAATACACTAGAGGCCTACATTAATTATAAACTGATAGACCTATTAGCTCAGGCTTCTTATTAACATATTCTTACATCTTACATTAACCCATTATTTTTGTCTGTATTAGCCACATGGCTTGTTACCTTAGTCAGTGAGGGATTTTTATCTTGCTTCCTCTGTGGCTGAGTGACAACTGCCTGCTGATTGGGTGATTGGGGGCACAGATAATCTTATGGGGACCTAAAGAAAATTTAGGATTATGAACAAGTCCTTACTGGAGTGTCCTGTGAGGCTTGATCATCTCAGCTAGCATTCTTGAAACTGTTCTGGATGTAGAACTCCTACATCTGAGATTTCTCAGAGGGTCTTCTTTGATCAAACCTGATTTTTCATAACCCATAATGAATCCATAGGCTCTTATTTCCTGTAGAAAAAAAAAGCAAAACCTCTTCTCCAAAGTAACATATCTTTTGACTTCAGGTTTGAAGTCAAGGCATTTTCAAACTACCTATCTTCAATTAACCCAGCAGCATGTATAATCAAATGTCTTTTAGCAGCTCTTGCTCCTCCCTCAGTCACCAAACAATTCAAAGACAAAACAAAAATATGCAGTATCCAGACTCTCTGTGTATTTTCTATCTTTATGTGACTTTTTTTTTAAAAAAATCTATGTTTTCTTTTTAATTTTTGTTTTTTTTTTTTTTTTTTTTTTTGAGACCAGGTTTCTCTGTGTATCTTTGGCTGTCCTGGCACTCACTCTGCAGACCAGGATGTCCTTGTATTCATAGAGATCCACCTACCTCTGACTCCCAAGTGTTGGGATTAAAGGTGTATGCAACCACACCCAACTAATCTCTTTCTTTCTTTTTTATTTTAAGGACTTTATCCTTTTTCTTTTCTCTCCATGCCTACATATATTTTTTCAAACACACTGTAAAACATATAAAGGTTTTCTTCGTCTTTGAATCTATCTTTACTCTATATCTCTTTTTCTGACCAGATGAGTGTTTAATTTGCTAAATGATATGGCTAGGATTGAAGCCAAGGCTTTGACAGATAGATACACCCTAATCCTTAGCGTTCTGAGAGTCTAGCCTCATGGCTAAGGTCTATGGAGTTTCAAGGTCTGTGCCACCACCAGGTAGCATGCTGTAGGTAATTCATAAACACCATTTAAGTGCTTTGTGGCAAAGCCTCTTAAAATGGCTGCAAAGTTTTTGCATCTAAAGCTGAAGCAGGAAGCCTCTCTTAAATGAGTTACACTTACCTCTAGCAAGCAGCCCACCTGAGAAAATGCTACCAAGAAGTCAGGCTTAACTCTTTTCTTTTTTTTTTTGTCTACAATTACTTCTCAAGCTCTCTCAGATTTTATGTGGATGTAGTTGTCACCACTGATGCCATTTGTTGACAGAGGTTTCTGTTCTATGTTGTGGGACAATAATTTTATATCCTGTCACTTGTATTATTTTTAATAAAACACTGATTGTCCATTAACCAGGCAGGAAGTATAGGTTGGGTGACCAGGCAGGAAGTAGAGGTAGGGCTGAGAGAACAGGAGAATTCTGGGAAGAGGGAAGACTCAGTAGGTAGTCATCACCCAGGCGCATAGGATGCAAGATGAGAATCTGTCACTGACAAAGGTAACAAGCCATGTGACTAACACAGACAAGAAAAATGGGTTAATGTAAGATGCAAGAATTAGTTAATAAGAAGCCTGAGCTAATAGACCAATCAGTTTAAAATTTATGTAGGACTATTGTGTATTTCTTTGGTACTGAATGACTGTGGTACCAAGCAGGACAGAAACCTTTGTCAAGAACCTATAGTCTTGACAAAAGCCTGGGTTGTTTGGGAGTTCCCATGGAAATCATTTAGCTAACAAGTCAGATATACCTCAGTCTCAGTACAGTAATCTTCATTTGGTGACAAAAGAGGTAGCGTTGGGGACTCTGTCTTCCAAATTTTTTGGCAGTTTCATTTAGATATACTCCATATATGTGTTAGAAAGTTTAATGTATTGGGTTTCCATACAGTCCCTCAAATGACCCTTAATTTTAGCTGTCTCTCCCCAAATTTTCTCCTTCATCACCATATCTTCTCCACCTTCCCACTTGATGCTCCTGTTTCAGTTCCTTCTCTCCATCCATAACTATCTATTCTATTTCCCTATCCTAGAACACCTATCTGACTCCACTACTCCCTTACTCTATACCTACTCTCTGTGATTCTACAGATTGTAGCTTGGTTATACTTGACTCAACTAATAATATCAACATATAAGTGAATGCATACCTTATTTGTCTTTCTGTGTCTGGATTACTTCATTCAAGATGACTTTTTTCCTAGTCCCACCAACTTACCTGAAAATTTTATGATTTTATTTTTTAATGGATAAGTAATACTTGATTGTGTAGCACATTTTCTTTATCCATTCTTCTTTTGAGGGGCATCTACGTTCTTTCTAATTTTGGGCTTTTATGAATAGAGTATCAGTGAACAAAATTGAGCTGTCTCTGTGGCATGATGAAGCCACTTTTGGGTATATGCCAAAGAATTTTATAGCTAGATCTTGAGAATTGTTGTTGTTTTTTTCTTTTGTTTGTTTGAGTTTCTAAGTTTTCTGTTGTTCTTGTTGATATCCAAATTTAAACTGTGGTGGGCAGATAACATGCAGGGTTTTATTTTTCTTTTCTTGTATCCCTGAGATTTGTTTTGTGTCTGAGTATGTGGCCAATCTTGGAGAATGTCCCATGGGATGCTGAAAAGAATGTATATTCTTCTGTATTTGAGTGAAATGTTCGTAAATAAGTGTTAGGACCTGTTTGTTTATTATTTCAATTGGACCCAGAATTTTTCTGCTTTAATTTTTGTCTGAGGGACTGTCTATTGGCAAGAATATGGTATTGAAGTCACCACCAGCAATGTATGAGGTTTCAATATGTGATTTAAGATGTAGTAGTGTTTCTTTTACACTTGTGTAAAACTTGAATGCCTTGTATTTTGGGCATAGATGTTAAAAATTGCAATGTCCTTTTGCTGGATTTTTTGTTTGTTTGTTGAATATGAAGTATCCTTTCCTATTTCCTCTGATTAGTTTTGGTTTGAAATTTATTTTGTCAGATACTCAAATGTCTACACCAGATTGCTTCTTATGTCTGTTTTACTTCAAATATATTTTCCCTTCTTTTTACACTGAGGTGTTTTCTTGGATGATGCAAAAAGATAGATTCTGTTTCTGAATCCAGTCTGTTACACTGTGTCATTATACTAGAGAATTAAAAACACTGATGTAGAGAGAGATTAATGAGTCGTGTTTGTCAGTTCCTGTTATTTTCTTCTTGTGCAGTGTGTGTGTGTGTGTCTGTGTGTGCAAGCATGCGTGTGTGTGTGTGTGTCCCCTCACACTCATGTGTGTTTATCCTCTTAATTTTCTGGTGTAGGATTATTTATTCCTTGTGTTTTCTTGGGAGTGCTTAACTGCTTCACCTCTTTAAGTTCGAGTTTCCCTTCTAGTGTCTTCTGTGGCATTGAATTTGTAGATAGATATTGATTCAAGTTGTTTTTATCATGGGATGTATTATTTTCTCCATCAATAATGATTGAAAGTTTTGCTAGGTATACTAATCGGGACTGGTACATATGGTCTCTTAGAAACTGAAGAAGATTTGTTCAAGTTCTTTTGTATTTTAGAATCTCCAAGAATTCTGGTGTAATCTAATATGTCTGTTTGTCTTTATATGATAGTTGGAGACTTTTCTTTGCAGCTTTTAATATTCTTTCTTTGTTCTGTATATTTATTGTTTTGATTATTATGTGCCCGGAGAACTTGCTTTTCTGGTCCAGTCTATTTGGTATTCTGTATGCTTCTTCTATGTTGCTAGTCATCTCCTTCTTTAGATAAGAAAAGTTTTCTTTTATGACTTTGTTGAAAATATTTTTTGTGCTTTGACCTGGGTTTCTCATGCTTATTCTATTCCTAATCTTCTCAGATTTCATCTATTAATAATGTCCAGATTTGCTGGATATTTTATGCCAGAAAATTTTAAAATTTAACATTTTTGACAAATGTATCCAGTTCTTCTATAGTGTCTTCAATGCCTAAGATTCTTCCATCTCTTATATTTTGTTGGTAATGCCTGCCTCTGAGTTCCTAAATTTTTTATTTTCAGATTTTACTCAGTTTGGGTTTTCTTTATTGATTGTATTTCCACTTTCAAGTCTTGGACTGTTTCAATTATTTCCTTGCACTGTTTGTTTGTTTATAAGGTATTTATTAATGTCTTATTTAAGGACCTCTGCCATATTCTTAAAGGCTATTTTAAGGTCTTTTTCTTGTGTTTCAGCTATCTTGCAATTCTAGGGCCAACTGTAGTAGGTTCGCCAGGTTCTAGTAGAAACAAATATTTGTTTTTGACTGGCTGTTGTTGATTATGCTTTACTCTGTCTTCTAGGCACCTGGGTTTTAGAAGATTATAATTTTAGGTACTAATATCTTGTCTTTGTTGGTGGGTGTTTTGTTCCTTTATTTCTGTTGCCCTTTCTCGTTCTTAGGAAGGTGTGATGGCTAGGTGGCTCCTGGTATGAAATTTTTCTGGGATCCTGATAGGTGTATTCATTGTGGCTTCAAGGTAAAATCTGTTCCTACGTCTTAGGATATGAAACTTAGCAATAGGGATGGAATAAAAGGTGGGTACCAAGGGAGTCCGCAGGATGGAGGAAAACAGGGTGTTCCACCAGTATCTGTTTAGTACCCTGGGAATGTGTATCTAGAGAAAAGGGAGGCAGCCAGCAGGTGATTTGCTACAGAGTTGGGATTGAGACAAGGGATCAGATATAGAGGAGAAAAGGGAAAGTAAAGATATGAAGTTTCCCTTACCAACCCTAAAATGGCTCCCTTAATTAAGATATCTACTTCCCTGCTCCCATATCCACCCTTCCTCCATCTCCACCATCCCATTCTCCCAAGCTCTCACCAATCCTCCCCTTCTCCCTTATCTCTCTCCAACTCCTCTTACCCCACCCCACCCCTACCCCCGTGCTCCCAACATTTGCCTGGCAATCTTGTCTACTTCCAATATCCAGGAGGATAACTTTATATTTTTCTTTGGGTTCACCTTCTTATTTAGCTTCTATAGGATCACGAATTATAGGCTCAATGTCTTTTATTTATGGCTAGAATCCACTTATGAGTGAGTACATACCATATTCATCTTTTTGGGTCTGGGTTATCTCTAGAGGGGTTCCCAGGTGTCCAAGATGCCCCCCAGCTTGTTCCTTGGGCAGCAGAGGAGAGGGTGCCTGAACTGGCCATGTCACATAGCCACACTGATGAATATCTTGCATATCACCATAGAACCTTCATCTGGCGATAGATGGAGATAGAGACAGAGACACACATTGGGGCACTGGACTGAGCTCCCAAGGTCCAAATGAAGAGCAGAAGAAGGGAGAACATGAGCAAGGAAGTCAGGACCACTAGGGGTGCGTCCACCCATTGAGACAGTGGGACTGATCTAATGGGAGCTCACCAAGGCCAGCTGGACAGGGACTGAACAAGCATGTGATCAAACAAGACTCTCTGAATGTGGCTGACAATGAGGACTGACTGAGAAGCCAAGGACAATGGCACTGGGTTTTGATTCTACTGCATGGACTGGCTTTTTGGGAGCCTAGCCTGTTTGGATGCTCACCTTCCTACACCTGGATGGAGGGGAGAGGACCTTGGACTTCCCACAGGGCAGGACACCCTGACTTCTTTTAGGACTGGAGAAGGAGGGGGAGGAGGAAGTGGGAGGGAAATGGGAGGAGGGGAGGAGGTGTAAATTCTTAATAAATAAATAAATAAAAGATATGAAGTTTGCCTACGTGCTTTGCTGGCCTACTTGTTTCTCTCTCACATGGGTTCCCAGGGGATGCCCTGTTTGAATTGAGGGTTAGAATAGCAGGATGGCTAGGTAGGAAGGTTAAACGAGAAAGTCTGTGTGACCTGCTGGGCTGAAAGAAGGGGGAAACTGCAGTAGGTGGTTTTCTATAGAGATGGGGCTAGACTGGAGGATTGGATTTGGTGGAGGGGCAGGAGTGGTGAAGATCCACACTTAGGCTACCTGCTTATCTGACCTGAGTAGCCTATGGGTTCCCAGGGATTGTCTGTTGGAGTAAGAGTCTGGGATAAAGTGAGGAGTCAGGGATGGGAAGTTTGAAGCAGAAGATCTGTATGATCCTCTAGAGATAGGGGAGAGGGAGAAGGAAATGCAGAGCTGCAATCAGACAGGGCATGGGATTTGGAGGAGCAGAGGAAGAAGTGAATATCTGAAATTAGCTTGCTTGCTTTCCTGGCTGGAGTCAAAATCAGAATATCCTAAACTAGGTGATGACCCCACATATTCCCACAAGCTAAATGATGGGTTTGGGGGGAGAGATTGGTAACACTGAAGTTTCTGAAAGTGCAACAGCAAAAAAGTAGTTCAAATGCAAACACATGCATAATTTTCATCAGGAAAATCTGATTTGTATGCTTCTTTTGTTTACCTATATAGTCAAGGTTGTGTAAAAATTGCTCCGGTGAAAAGTTCTCATGAGTGAGAAAAGTTTAAGAAGCTCTGCTTTAGGAGACTATGAAAGTAGGGTTATTAGAATCCTAAACATATTAAATAGTTTGGCTTTAATAGCAGGTGTATTGGTATAGGCATAAACAAAAATTCAATATGCTGACAGCTTCAAATTGGTTAGGGTAACTCTCAAGAGTTCCCAGGACTCAGGGTATTTAAAAAGTGGGACCCAGGTAAAGTCATACTTAAGTGTTAGGGCCTAATGGAAGCCTTCAAGGCCCTATTGGCATCATGGCTTTAGAAAGACTTAAGTTAGCTCTCCTGTGATCTAATTGTAGTTCTTGCCAGAGACTGCTTGTTAAAGGAATGGGTGTCTCTCCCACTCTCTACTTCCTTGATTGAAATGTAATCATTTCTATCCACTCTACCATCCCATAGCTGTAGTGTGATCCTTGCTGGCATCTACACTATACCATTTGAATATTCAGGCATTTAAAACTATAAGCTTTATTTTTTATAAATGGTACTTTCTTTATAAGTTTATTTTACCAAATAGTGGCTGAAAATAAATAATAATCGTCAAGCAAAAACAAGGCAGAGAGACAGAGGCTTGGGGATTGGGGAATGTTGGTAAAGCTACATAAGTGGAACTAGATTTAGACTTTGAAGTTATTAATCAGTTCTAGTTTCATTTGTGTTCCTGTGATAAAATATCCTGACAAAAAGCAACACGGCGTAGGGAAAAGTTAATTTGGCTTAAAATTTAAGGTTACAGTCCATTGCTGCTGGAGGTCATAAAGGCAGAATCTTGAGACAGCAGGTCACAGCACATTCACTGTCAAGAGCAGAGAAAAACAAATACAGTCAAGCTGCCTGTTGCTTGATGCTAATGCTCAGCTAGCTTTCTTCTCTCTTATACAGTTCCAGGCCCAGACCGTAAACTGGTAATGCCCCCATTCAGTGTGGCTCTTCTCACCCCTATTAACAAGCAAGGCAATCTGCCATAGGGCAACTTCATCTAGATATTTCCTTATTCAGGTTGTCTTCCCAGGTGATTCCGGGTTTCAGGAAATAGACATTTAAAATTAACCACCATGAGACTGGAGAGATGGCTCAGCAGCTAAGAGCACTGGCTCCACTTACAAATGACTTAAGTTTTCTTGCCTGCACCCATGTCAGGCAGCTCACAGCTACCTATCCAACACCTTCTTCTGCCCTCCCCCATCACTACATTCACCTGCACACACCCAGACACAAACACAGGGACTGAAATAAAACATAACCTTTAAAAAATCTTATCATCTCAAATATTTTTACTGAAACATATTTTTATATGACATATTCTGATTATATTTCCACCCCCTCAACTCCTCCCAGGTCCTCTCCACATCCCCATCCACAAAAATCCATGTCCTTCTTTCCTTCCTTCCTTCCTTCCTTCCTTCCTTCCTCCCTCCCTCCCTCTTTCATTCTTTCTGTCTTTAGAAAACAAACAGGTATCTAAAAAGTCATTATGTGAAGAAAATAAACCGAATTTATAGTCGTGGGGATAGAATTTGGCAGAAGTCAAAAAATCGTTAAGACATTTGTTAAAATGTGTTTACGGTTTGGGGGTCTAATGAGTTTATTCTCTAGTTGTTCTCCTTTAATGTATCTGAGAAATGCTAAACCTTCATATAAGCCTACTAATTATTAAAGGATTTAAGCCTACAGGAGACTATATGAGCATCTCTAAGGGCTAGTGTGATGAGTTGCAGTGACACCCTCCTTCTCAACCCTCCTGATGCTGTGACCCTTTAAGACAGCTCCTCTTGTTGAGGTAACCTCAACCATAAAATTATATTCATTGGTACTCCATAGTGTAATTTTGCTACTCTTGTGAATCTCAATGTAAATATTTTATATACAGGATATCTGATATGCAACTCCTGTGAAAGGGTCATTTTAACCCTAAAGGGGTCACAACCCACATGTTCAGAACCACAGATTTAGAGGAATAATAAACTTCTCAAATTCTGAATTTAACTTTACCAAGTAAGGCATCTTCCCTCTGTTGAGTATTCTAACTTTTGTTCACCCCAAAGCTTTTCCATAGAAAACATAAAAGGGTTTGCTTTTATGTTATATCCTCACCCCATCCCTTTATACTTTAATGCCTATGTGTTGATTGCATGGAAAGGTTTAAATGTTGACTTTAGCTAATGAGCCGCTGTGAATCACAAATACCCACCAACCCAACTGCCTCCCCCCATCCTTTTCCCTTTTCATATTAGAGCTACAAGAAGAGATCAGGAGTGCTTTGAATGAATAGCTTTATTTAGTATTTTATGTAAATATATATGTACTAATCTACTACAATTTCCACACCCCTGTAACCACACTCTCCCCTTTCCCTTTGGCCCCTCCTCTCTTTGATATAGAATACAGAGTCACACACTAAATTAGAGTAGAGCGAAATAACAACAATAGTAGATAATATTTAAAGCAACGGTTACAGGTAAACAAGTAACAAGCATATTGGGAGGAATAATGTTCATTCTCCTGTTGTAAAATGGTAAGATTTCCTTCTTTCCCTTGGTGAAGGGGTAATTCATCAATATCGCTTCAGGGAGCTTTATTCCTTTTTCATTTGAGTAGAAGATGACAGCGTCAGTCTTCCTCCCAGAAGCCTTCAGTTCCACACAGTCCATATCACTAGTAGGTTTGAATCAAGCAGCAAGTGTTTGATGTGCCTATGTACACGTGCCTAGGATATATTCCATACTTCCACAGAATTTGTGAGGAAAGCTGAAAAGCTGAAAGCATCAGGGTATCAGCAAGTTCAGTTCCATTCCACGGGGAGGAGGACTGCACAGGCAGGTAATGGATAAAATTTCACTAACTACTATATAGACTCTAAATTTAAAGATGCTCTTTTATTCTATTTTTTTTAATTTAAATATTTTTAGTCTGGGGTATTTCTACAACAGACTTTCCTTTGAGTTACGTTGCAGGTACAAAAGCATTTACAGCCCAGTCTAAAATTACAAGTACAGTAGTCAGAGTTGCTACTTACAAGATCCTATTAAATCAAAAGCCATGAGGCACAGTATCTCTCTACCTGTTGCCTTCTAAGGACTTTCTATAAAAATATACTGGTAAACTTTATTTCCAGGAGGTCTCATCACAAAAGAGCAGGGAATTCATTCCAGATGCTACATTTCAACAATCCAATTAACATAAATCCATTTACATAAATCTGAGCACAGACACTTTTACTCGGGCCTGACTATATTATGTCAGGCAAATTTCACCAGGCTAATCTACACCATTTCCTCCATGTGCTCCTTGAGCAGCCAGATCAGGCTCTTCTTTCCTTTAGTGCTGAGCTTCCTCTAAAGTGTTGAAACTTTATCGAATACCCCAGAAATTTTTAATTTTTCAATACGTTGTAAAATCTTGAAAATGAACACTTATTAATAACTATCATAAGATCTTATTTTGAGAATTATAATATAAAGTCATAATCACATACATGATATTACTATTACTAATATAAGGGAAGTAAGTTTGAAATAGACACGTAGAAGTCTGTGAACAAGAAGTATTAGAATAAACAACATCATTTTTACTCTCATATTGTTTATGCCAGGTATATTTTCTTTCTTTCCTAATGTATACCAGATGACATCAGTGTTTTCATCTGTGAATCTTTGCCTCAGCGTCTGGAGATGTTGAGAGTCTTTGTTGTCAGAAACAACAAAGTTGCGACAGCTTATGTGACCTAATATACTATACTGTGTTGGTGTATGTAGCTAAATATTTAGATTAGTATATGTATATACATTTGTAGAACCTTGTGTGACACTGGGGAAAGATAACTTACAAGATACACAGGGATTTATAGTGAAAGGGACTGTCAGATCAAAACACATGAGAAAAAATGTGCATGTCACATATACAGTGACCAAAACATGATTACCAGCATCCCAGATATCTGTGCCAATAGAGGAATTCCCCCACTCCAAACTGTCCTGTTAAGGTTGAATATCAAAGAGGCTACATGCAGAGCTTACGCTCATCGAAGCATGTCTGCAAATATCCTAATTTGTGCCAAGATACAGTTTCTTGGCATTTAAAACATGTAATGCCTGCCTTTGAATTTGTCAAAGGAGGAAATCTAGCAGTTTCTCTTGTCTGCCACTTCTGGTACACTCTCTTTGTTTATTTGTACATATGAAAAGTGATGTCTTTTGAGTAATGTGACACAGCTAACACCCAGCCAGTAAAGGATAGCAACTGTTGTCTCCAGACGAGAAAACAGGTTTTGAAATATTTACACATCAGTTTTGCTGCTACCTTCCTGGTAGCTGCTAAATAACCTTTGTACAAAAACAGATTGGCTAGGGTGAGTGATACAGTCTATGGAAAAAGACACACATGGGGTTTAGAAACCTGTGACCACAGTTCTTTAGCACCATGCCCGAACCCACAGAGCTAAATGGCTGCACATGGGTTAGAGCTTAAAACCTAGAGCTCTTTAGAATGATGTTCCCACCAAATGAGCCCTTCAGCCAGAAACTTCTTACAATTGTAGCGCCCTCAGACTTGGCTGGGTACCGAATTCAGATTCGGTGCTGTGGAAAAACATCTAAACAAAGGCCCTCGTGAAGTTGAAACTATTCATCTGCCCAATTCTTCAAACATCCATACGCCACCAAAGCTGTTGTTTAAAGTTCTGAGTCTGTCGAGTTTCCAGCCAAATCGGCAACAAACCTTGAAGCTGGATTACCTGGAGCATTCCAATTTCCAAGCCTTACTGGGAAGTGAAAGAATGTGTGATTCTACATACAGAATAGAGACAGAGATGGGGAAGGATAGAACATTAAGTTAAAGCACAAAGCACAAGGTTCATTTTAATTACAAGAATAGCCCTTTTACCCAAAATTCTCCTAAGTCTGAATAGGAGAAGGTGGCTACCAGAGCCAGGTAAAATCCCTCTAAGACTCATGCAGTACTCAAGCAAAATTCGACTTTGCTTGCAGTCAGTCTTAGGAAACATCTATACTATCAAATACAAATGAAAAGGAAATACACATATCTGTCCTTAAGAGAATCAGAATTATTTACATAACGTGTTGGAAAATACACAAGCGAGCTCACTACTCACAAAGACTACTAATCACCAAAACAGCTGAAGCCTAAAGATCACAGGTAGGTTGGCAGTTTATATTGGTCACAATAGAAGATAAGGTCATGTTTCGCCCTAAAGCTACTCCAAATATGTATACCTGTACTTCAGTAATACAAGTTCATTGTTTTTACAATTGGGGTATTAATGATAGGTCAGGATCAATGGATTAAATTCAAAGGATAAAAAGGAAGAAGAAAGAGACAATGGAATGAAACTGAGTTTAAACTTCAATTAGGTCTTTCTCCCAATTTATGCTTGATCTTCAAAGGGACACAACACTATGGCAAGTATGGCAATTTACCAGAAACATTTGAAGTTCTGAACCCCCAAAACCACCACATCTTTTCACTATGTGAAAACTGAATAGTTGGAAACTGAATCATTACCTCATTTTTTTGATCCTAAAATCTTGTAGATACCTTACCAACCAGGAGATATCTCAGACAGATAACTTGTCATTGTTAAGGAGATTTTTAAAACAAGAAGAAAGATAGTAGTGGAGAAAGAAATGGAAGAAGAGGATGGAGTGGAAGAGGAAGAGGATGTGTAGAAGGTGGAACAGAAGCAAGGGGGAGGAAACGGACAAAGGCTAGGAAGGAGATGGGGAGAGACTAGAGGGAGAACAAGAATACTGAGGAGGAGGCAAAGAAGAAGAGAGGAAATGAGGAGGATCACAAGTCCGATTCTCATCCCGGTATCATCTTGACACTTGCAACCATGAATGCTCTCCAGAGGACCTTAATAACATTGTCTCCAGAAGAATGGCAGTGACAGGATGAGGTATCACTTCTTCCTCCTCCTCTCTTCTGCTGAGTTGAAATTGTCCATAAGCTAAAGAGATGGGGATAATTAAAACAACAGTAAGCACATTATATTTTCTCTTTTTCCAGAAAAAGAAAGACAAAAGTAGAGAGTACAAATTTACATGAAACAAAGTATGAAACTAAATGTATAGTCAGAAACACGGAGGAGGTTTGGGATTTTGAAGTGTGAACTTGGGCACTTCAGTTTTTCTGCATTCAGAGAGAAGCTGTCACCAAATTGTTGTACAGCAACCTGAGGAAATAACTCTGATTACATGTGGTGAATCACTCCACTGCCTCATCTGTTCCTGGGCATCTGTAACATTTCCTATCCTCACTACCACAGAAGAGAAGAGACGACCAAGAGCTTGCACTTATAAGGTGCTTCAAGTTCCCAGAGCATCCTGTGAAATTTCAGAAATGATACCTTAGTCTCCTAGCATTTCCATGGAAACATAGTAATGAAATCCATCTTGTGTGCATCTAAATAAAATATAAATAATAATATATAGGAGCTCACAGATCTCCCGAGGCCTGCACTATCTGTACACAAGTACAATATATGGGTGATACTCAAAAACAATAATACATTCCAATCATTTTGATCCTATCATACCTCAGATATTTTGATAGTCAGTCGCGGTCTGGGCAGCTTAAAGTTGAGGCACTGCGTGGATAAAGGAGATGTGCACTGCTGGGGAAGGAGGGGGACTGGGCAGCTCATCAAAATCTTTGAATCGTGGGAACATGGGCACTCCTGGATTGGAATCTTCAGAATCAAGGGGATGGGCACGAGATGCAGAGCTCAGTCGGCGATGCTCTCCCCTAAGGCGTCTGATTTTATCTAGCAGCTTCTTCTGGATTTCCATGATGACCTTTCGCACTTCAATACGGAAGCTATCACTGAGCCAGCAATAGATGTAGGGGTTGTAGCAGGAGCTGCTAATTGCTAGCCAGTGGAGGAAAAAATAGAGACCATTGTGGCTTGAGATGGCTTCACTGGCTAGCAGCACCAGGTACACATTGAGGGGGAGCCAACTGATCGCATAGAGAAACACCACCAACATCAGCATCTTTAGGGTCTGCTTCTTCTTCCCACGCTGACAGATGTAAGTGCGGATATTGATGTCATCAACAGGATCATGGATCCACAGCTTTTTGGCCGCATGACCATAGACACCCACCAAGACCAGCAAAGGCAACATAAAGAAGACCAGAAAGGTGCCTAGGTCAAGGTACACCCATGTGGATTTTGAAGTATATGGGAAACTGGGGAGGCAGGCACTTTCCTCAGTTGTGTTTCTAGGTTATGAGAGAGAGAAAACAAAACCAATGATTTAGTCTTTTCCTTAAGGCAATTAGGTCTAAAGGTTGAGATGTATTTACTGTTTGTGTTGTGTCTGCATTGAGCATAAAACCAGGAGAGCTAGGATTCAACTGACCCAGGCTTCTCATGTACCTATAGGAAAGCCATGGCCCCAAAGATGGAAATTATAGCCCACTGTCTTGAGAGTTTTCGGGAAATAATGACAAATAACAGTTTAGAAGAATTTTATTTTTCCACCTATGTTTTGAAATGTGTTATTCTAGCTCCTATTTGCTAAATCATTCCTTATGGCTTCCAGGGTCTTGGGCTGTTAGTATAACAGCATTCCTCTTATCCCATGTTCCTCTTACCCAAATTCCACCTGGTGAAGCTTCTGGTAAACAGCATGTGGCAGTGCAGCACAGGTGCTCACAATCCAGATGACAATGATGCAAATATTGGCTTGCATGGGCGTGATCTGGGCCTTCAAAGGATTTAGCATCACCTGGGGGGAAAAGGAACCCATCCAGCTTAACAACTCAAATTAAAGTTAGACATCAATAAACTGCTATTCCGATAAAAGGGTACAAAGACTTAGTATGTAGGTGGTAATGTGCTTTATGTACTAGTTCATTTGACATGTATGTGGCATTTTGCTCATGAAATTACAGCACTGCTATGTTTCAAGAAATCAGGAATTCAAGTGAACTGACTTCAAAACTCCTCTTTCTCTGTCTGCAGTTCTGTGGAGAAAGGAAACAGATGTCCAGTAGTGTGACTTATTTTTTTCTTTACCTTCTAACGGGTATGACAGTATCCTACATATTCCTTCGTCTACCCTTCTACCTGGCTTACTCCATGGCTTTTCTCATGCCCTCCCATCCCCTCTCATCCCCTCCCATCTAGATTCCTTCATAGTCACTTTTTTCCATCCTCTCTCCTTTGCTCTATGTTCCTGACTATCTCTCATCTTTTTTCCAGATAGCTTTTTAACTGGATCTAATCACATGCCATTCATTTTTTTGGTCTTTCCCCACCACTCATTTTCTGTCTCCCTCCTTAATGATTAACTATGCGATGACCACAGCTTCTTCTCCCTTGCCTCTCTTCCTTTTAATTGACTTCCATCTTTCTCCTACCTCTTTACTCATCTCTATTCATCAGCCACTTCCCCCCCCCCCGCAATCCTTCCTCTCAGACTTCATTCCCACCTTCCTTACTAAACTCTCAGACAGGTCTAATACTACATCTACATTCACTTATCCATGCCCTCTTGCTTCCTTTAGCCAGTCCTGCAATGCAGCAAACAGGAAATATTTCCCAAAAGAACATGTATCATGTGTTTGTTGCCACATCTCTATTCCCATAGCACCACAGAAAAGACGGTAGCATTTTTTTAGGATTAATTTGGTGAAGTTTTGTATTTTACATCTTTCAATATCACCAAATTACACATAAACATTTACATATATGAACTTAAGAACTTGGAAAACTTTGTAGATTTCTTGTGACCTCACTTTTCTCCATTCATCTAGGAGGATATCTTAGGCAAGATATCTGGGAGGCACATACCCGATGCCGATCCAGGGAAATAGCTACCATACTCAGCACAGTCACATAGGCACATGAATATTGGGCAAAGCGACTGAGGTGGCAGGTCATCTTTCCAAACACCAGGGCATAACACATATAGCGCACCTGTAGGAAAAATGGTTTGATGACGCATAGGAACTCAGCCCTGTGTCCATCCCTCTCCAAAGCCCCAAGACACAAATAAAAGTCTCCTTTATCACCAAAATGCTACTGTCGTTCTCCCAATAAACAAAGAAATATTTTTACACTCCAGTTCTCATGCTCATCTCATTTTCTCCCACACAACATTCCGGCTTGAAGACATGGAGGGACACTAAATCACAAAGCCTGTTAACTCCATTCAAGTTCATGCACAACATTTGAAAGGTGGAGAAGCAGGGTTAATCTTTATGACAAAACTTGGATTCATACATTAGTCCAAAACTCACTAGCAACAGGTCCCACTGCCTCCCTGGGCAGCCCAATACTCTCTCAGCCTCTACCACAGCAAGGGATTAATTCGGCGACACAACAACTAGCCTAACACATTTCCAAGCCCTTTTCAATGTTTCTCAGTTTTTGTACTATTTCCTATAAAAATGTTCTCCAAACCAAGCCAGCCCTTTCTAGCTCCCCCTCCCTCTGACCACACAGCACCGACTGTTGCAAGCACCAAGTTTGACTTCAGTTCTTGCCCCACTCCCCCGATTACCCTCCTCAGTACCCCGGCTTACCATGGTGAAGGGAGAGCTGAGAAGAGCAAGCATCATGTTGGTCACAGAAATGTTGACAGCGAGGAGGCCAGAGGCAGTATGGACACTGTTGTACTTCAAAATTATATAGTTGAAGACCCAGTTGCCTATGATGGAGGCAAAGACCACTATGGTGTACCCTACCACTAACCAGAACTGCAACCGATTATCCTCGGACACAATTTCCACTTCTAGGGGACCTGACGTGTCGGCCAGGTCTCCCGTCATGTGTTCTGGCATCTTGGACAGTCCATGCCCAAACGCAGATGCAACATTGGACACAGCCTGAAGTACCTGGGAAGTAGTGGATGTGATCAAGTCATCAAAACCAAAAGGTACACTCAGGGCTTCTGGAGTCAGCTCATCCCCGAAGATGCTCGTGGTGCCAGGGCTCTGGAAAGCCTCTTGGGGCATTTCTGTGGTTGGCTTTTTCTCCATCCCAGTGCCTTTAGTGGACCGTGAGGTCCCTAAGCTATTTGCCCAGGAGCCTCTCAAAGAAGGAAGAGGGCAAGTTGAGGCTGTGGACAGACAGGCAGGCAATCTATTCAGTGCCCTGGAGCTCTGAGCTGATAAAGTGTTCTCCAAGGTGTCTGGAGCAGGGAGAGGAGAGAAATACCAAGAACCAGGAAAAAAGACTGGACCTGCTCAGGGTGGGCAAGTGCGCAGAGCTGGGCAGCTGAACACAGGACAGGCTGTCTGCAAACGCTCTTCCTGGATAGTGCCCACAGCACCTGCTCCAAACTGGAGATGGCGTCAGGCTTCCCTCAAGCACAGATCCTCCTCCATGCTACCATTGATTATTCCTACCCAATCTCTGTTGCCTTCAGTCAGTCATCAGTCTTTCTGTCCAAGGCCGGCTGGCGCTGTGGGCAGGGCGGAGTCAGGCAATGCCACTCCAGCTCCAAGCCCGTGCAGAGACTGCTCTGCAGCTGCCCTTTATAGAAGTCCAGGGGCCCGCGCTGGAGCCAATGGGGAGCCGCGACTCAACCCCCGCCCTGTCCTTCTGGGCTGGGGAGTCTGAGAGGCTGACAAAGTCTTTGTCGCTCCTGTTTCAAGCCCCTCCTTTCGCTGCTCTTCTTAGCTCTCCCTTTTCTAATCCTGCAGTTAGGAACCTGGATTTATTGTTAATGGGTTCTTCTTTTTAACATCGCCCTGACTATAATTTGAATCCAGCATCTCCTGACTTTTCCTTGCTTTCTGTTTCTTTTTCTGCATCATCGCTCTAGGCACCGGCTGGCTGTGACACAGGTACTGAACGGAGGCTGTGGAGACTGCAGTCGCATCTGGACCAGCATGCCAGTCAGATGCCTGGGGAGAGTGGTCGATATGAAAGATTTGCCCAGATGTGGGGCTTTCACAGAGAGAATGAACAAGGCAGGGTGCAACTGGCGAGTCAGGAGGGAAGTTTAGCTTATGAGAAGCAAGAAAGAGTCACCTGGGAGCGGGCTCAACACGATGTTCTGCTATGTCTAGCCACAAAACTGCATGCCACTGACAAGGGAACTGTGCCCCTGGCCTCTGGAAACAGGGTACTATCATCTGCCCCCTAGAAAGTGACTCTTTCGGAAGCTAGACTGTGTCAGATTAGTCAGCTTTCTAAACGGTTCGGTTCGTCCCTTAGGAAGATTTAGGATTTGGGAAGCTTCTGCGTATCAATGATGCTAAAATCTAACCAGCAGGGAGAGGGAGCTGTAGCCTCCTTATTGAGGGTGGCAGTGGAAAACACTCTAGGACTGGTGACCCCAGACCAGCCTTTCCCTTGGAAATTTTTAGCGACATCTCCATTCCAGAGGTGTTAAAGTCACAACCAGAACAACGAAGTTACCTCCTTAAAAGGATGGAGGAGATTCTGGTCTTTTCGAGTGTGCCATTTACCTATCGTCTGCCACCCCTCTCTCAGCAATTGATGAGTAGAAAAACTGGAATAGATCGGTTATAGAAGGTCAGGGGGGAAATACTTTAAGCACCAAAATTAAAAATGAGAACAGGCATCCAGATACTTCTGCTGTGCAGTAAGGAGCACTCTGTTTAAGAAATCCTGGTATTTGTTACAGCCAGACTCGTGACTTCCTAGCCACCCTTTACAAGCCAGAGACTACATATCTATTCTCCCGGAGGAATTAAAAAAGAAGACACCTGATCTCAAAAATGTCAATAATTACTGATTAAGAAATAAGCAGGATCAACTAAGACACTCAGTCAGCTCAAATTATGTTTAATATTTTCCCAGTGATTTCTTCTTCAGAATACAGTTTTATTTTGAGACAAAGTAGGCATACTGAAATTAGATTGATAAAAAAAAAAGAAATAAGCAGGAATTAATTTAGAACTATCACCATCATCATTGTCCATCAAAGATCACAAAGGAGCCACGATGCAGATAAGCAAACTTCTGGGTGTTTGCACTGAACACATCTTGCTGATTATACATTAAGAAAGTAAGAAAGGTTGGAGGCAGATCTGAGGGTGTTGCAATATTCCTGGGTTGTTGTGGCTGTTGGGGAGATGGTGGAGGATGGGCTAATACTGAGTAGCAGATCAGAGAAAAACAGTTTGTGTTTTGTTTGGTGACTCACGAAGATGAGACACGTACATAAACACATTTGAAGGAATTAGTAAATCGTAATTCTGTCACAGGGACCCATCCTAGAGAAGGCACTAAGTCAGGGACTTTAGACCGATTTCTTTGCAGTAGTTTTATGAGAAGTTTGTCAAGACACATCAACTCAATGCTAACCTGACTTTCAGGACCCCAAAGAGCTTAAGATATTATGAAGATGATGGGTTAAGATGAAACTTCTAAAATCTAACTAAAGTGCAAAAGAGTAAATATCAGGGTTCTAATATGGAGACCCAGACATGCTAAGGCAGGATCAAGACTGCTGATCTACCAGCTCCTTCCAGCCCCTTTCTACATAGTTAGTATAATATTATATATAAGATAATACCTATTATTATTTTGCATACAGTTAATTCTTTGAGAATTTCATATTATATTTTGATTCTATTCACTCCCCCCACTTCCTTCTAGGTCTAATGTTCATTCCATACTCACCCTTTTTTTTTAATACTCATTTCTTTAAAACCTAGTTGTCATGCTCTTTGAGCCAGAGGTTCTGGAGCACTCAAAAAAGTTTTAGGAAGACTCTCTTCTCATACAAATGTAAGATCCACACAACACTACTAGTAGTGAATTCTGCAAAGACAGACATTATGTGTGTTGTATCACACTGACATTATCATACATTTTAAAACTTGGATACATTTTTATTACCCTGTATTAATTGTTTAAATCTTGGGGTTCGGTAAGAAAATGATATACGTGTGTATAAATCATTTTTATCCGCTATTGTCTAATATCCATTATTGTTCTCCATGGGGCCCACTTGTCTTCCTTCTTTTTTCCACACAATCCCCTTTTTGCTTTTATCACTTTTATGTCTAATTTATAAATAAAATATTTGTCTTTTTGTTTTGTTGGATTTTTTGTTATATATTTATTTATTTATTAAAGATTTCTGTCTCTTCCCCGCCACCGCCTCCCATTTCCCTCCCCCTCCCCCAATCAAGTCCCCCTCCCTCGTCAGCCCAATAAGGCAGCATCTTGCCATGCTGGCAAGGCTAACCTTAAACTTCTGATTCTTCTGCCTCAGCCCCCTGAGTTCTGGGATTACAAGCATGTGCCACCAAACAGGGTACAATACTTGTCTTTGTGAATTTGGCTTATTTCTCTTTGAAACCACCACTGTATCTCTTTTTCCTCATTTCATGTCTTGATGCACATATGGTATCTTCTTGGCCCTCAAGTCTTCAATATCTATCCATCAGCTATCTGAGACTTTGCAAAGGGGATTACAACAGTCAGTAACCAGAGGAATTCCTGGGGTCAGTAAGCCATTTATGTTCCCAGTCTATCAATGGAAGAAGGAATAAAGGATTAAAAAAGAGTTCACCATAGTGTCTATTTCTAAGAAGCAGAACATCACACTAAAGAGAGGAACCCATACTCAGGAAATACTTAATTGAGGCAAGCATAAGATGTGCAGACAGTCAGTGATAAAGGAACAAATAGTACAAGATGTGATCTGAGGAAGCTTTGCAGATAAACTAGCTCTTGATCTGGAGTTTGAATAACCCAAAGGACAGAGACAGGCAGAAAAAGGAGAGCGATTAAACTTCAGCCCCCAAATTAGGTATAAGATAGAGAGAGGAAATGCTTCTGGTTTGCTCCAGGTAGCAAAAATAAATGTTTTGAATCAAGAGTTTAGCCTTTCTTGTTTCTATGCATTTATCTATTACTGCAATATTTTATGAGTATCTTCACGGAGACAGTGTAGTTGCAAGTTGAAGAAAATCATTATATGGCATGGCTGGAGCAAGAAGGAAGGATGCTTTGTACAGTAAGAGCCAGAATAAGCACTTCTCTTTATGTACTACTTCCAAGTTACCCATGCATCTTGCAGACGCACATTGTTCTCCCTTTGAATTGCTTTTTTTCTAGTCTTTTACAAAATTAGACATTTATGTCTAATTTATGTTAAGAAGGATTTCTGCAATTGTCAGATGTGTTCAACCTTCTCTCCAGGTCTTCACACTGAGCCATAGTATCTAAACCAAATGTTCTCATGCAACACTTTGACTGGTCCTATCTATAGAAAATACAGGCCAGATTTATCTCATTTGGAGTCTGAAATTCATTCCAATGCTTAACCACAAATAATCTCATCACTGGCCAAACAGCTCGAAGTTGGTCTAACTGTATGCCTGTGTCTCAGTATAGACCACTCCCGCTTGTGCTTCACAACGACCATTCTCTCTTCTGTAAGATTACAGCTTCTGGGTTGTTGTTTTTTTTTTTGAGTCTTAAATATGAACAAAATGATTAATCAAACTAAATCACCAGTAACAAGAACAAAACACATCTTTTACTAAACCACTGGTGTCAGTAATACCTTGCTTCCCAAGTCCACATTGGAAAACAATTTTCTCATGGATATTTTATGCCCCACTTCTATCCTGAATACTGACAAGGAAAAGAAAATGTGACACCTGCTTTGGTCGACTTCAACACCCAAGAAATCCTTAGTGACATTTGCCTTTCAAACTAAAAGGCCATTGAACCAGGAAGATCTACCAAGTTTGCCATTGATTCTGACACCTGCTTGATCTTTCTAAGACAAGAAGTTCATGGACAAAGGGGCAAATTCTGATGCAAATAATTCCTTGGCGCTCCCCTTTCTCCTTGCTGTGTTCCCCCCTCCCTGTCTTTCTCTGTTTGAGTTATCCTGTTGAAAACTTAACTTCCCTTCGCCCAAATGTCTTTACCTAATATCTGCCTCCCATTATCTGTGGACATGCTAACTGGTGATGGTCTATCCCTTCCTAACTTCAAACATTTCCCAAAACTGATTTCCCACTGAATTGGTCCCTCTTCTATGGGGAGATGCTGAAAACTAGTAAAATCACAAAACCAACCACCTCTTTGGATTTTGTTTAGGGCTCACAAGCCTGCATTATCATGGCCAGAAACTCTTCCTGGGGTAGTTAGCACCCTTTGCTGCTTCACCTGCTCTCATGGAGAAATTCGGAGCCAGATCCTGATTTGATTTCGAATCCTTTGTGCTGGATTTCATTCTCTTTGCTCTTCTCAAAAACAGTCCTTGATGATTCATACCTAATTTTCAAGTACAAAGACTGTCTTTGCAACAAAACCTATTATCTCCAAGTTTGATAATCAAAAAGTATAGCCAAATACTCTTCTGTCCAATGGATCACAGAAAGCTAAATGAAGTTTTGGTCAATGTGGTTAGGAGCATATTCAGCCCTAGCAAATCTGACAGGCTTAAAAAATGTCCAATGGAAGAATCATTGACAGGAAGAGGTGACTAGTCAGAGGAAAAGCCTATTGTGGTATCATTTTAAATGACGATGCTGGTTATCCTGCTAGCAACTGTTGAGGATGATATGAACTCAATTAGACAGCCAAAAGAGGATTCCTGAGTTAAAGATTCCCGTAATTATTAGTTATAACATCACAGAAACAGGAAAGGCATTGCTTTTTCAAAATGTCATCCAGACTCAGCTTTCACTCGCCATAGAACAACAAACTAGCACCCTATATCTATTTTCCTAATGAAACTTGAGATGGTTTAGAGCTCCACTAAGCCAAGACCTTTACAGAGATTTCCGGCCTATGACCCTACTTTGTCTCCCTGGGTCCGCACATAACCAGTTTAATCCCTTCCTCACGCAATATTTTAGGCATTTCAAGACTCTCTTCATATTTATATGGAGTCTCATCTGTTCATAATTATTAGGAAGACAGCTCCTTGTAACATAAAAAACATAAAGAAAGAAAAAAAATATCTCTAATACCCGAGACAGAAAAAAAATGAAGTGGACAGAAATCAATGTAGGCAGCATCAAGTGTCTATTTGGAAAAGACATAGGTTTTCCTGGGCTTTCTTTTCAGAGATATTTCAGTGACGACAGAAAGAAAGTCAGGAAAGGAAAAGGGCAAAGCGATCTGATCTTATAAAAGGTGTGGAGACAGGACGAGTACACTTCCTTCAGGCTCTTTATTCGCGTAAGTAGTTCTCACTGTAAGCACTGTGCCAGAACAGGCCAGGGGAAGGTCGCTGGCTAGAATGTTCAGTCCAGATGCTACACCATCTCAAATTTAAGGGTTTGAAACTTAGTCCAAAGCTTCTATACAGGTTTTAAATAGTCGGTGACTCTAATGCGCAGGTGTATGTGTGTGTCTGTGTGTGTCTGTGGGGGGGGGGTGTCAGGAAAGAGTGCAGAGCTTTTTAATAGGGCTTTGGAGAAGCCCTTAATACATTGTTAAGAATCCCACTGTGATTCAAGTCTCCCACCTTCAAGTATCTATCGCTAAGGAAGCTGAGGCCCCAGCCAATTTCATGCACTATTCCTCCCCTTCAATTATTCATTGCCAGAAAACTAAAAGTCAGAAAATTTTTATTCAGATGATTGTGCTTGTACTCACATAACATTTAAATGATAAAATTAAAAAGCAGTGGGTCACATAAAGGACAAAAGACCACCTTCTTACATAAAGGGACACTAAAGCCAATATATAGAAGGATGAGTCATCACTAGAACCTAAGACCCCAAGTACTGTCTGCTCCAACACTTTTCCCTGCATTCAATCTCCTCATTTACTGTGCTTGTGACTATGGGTTCTGTTTCATTGTTTCCTATCACTTCTTCCTGCCTGAAACAAGCTGGTTGGTCTTGCGTGATCTTTGTTTGGAAGACACAAGACTACAAGTAAATATATCTTAAATGAGAACGTGAGTTATGGCTTTTATTTGTCTCACTAATTTCAGAATCTCAAAGTCTGGAAGTTCCTGAGAGCCATCTAAAGAATCCTCCCATCACTTTTGGTTCCGACAACGGTGTCTTATTAACTTTGTCTTTTCACAGTTGAGAGTTGTGAACAGTGACTTCTGAATGGTGCTTTGTCTAACCTGCAGGGTAATCAAAATTAGTCTAGGGTGGTTATGTAGCCCTGTCTGGCCTTCTTAGAGAAGGAAAGAGTGTACTTCAGTTTACAGGTTACACAGCTCATTCTTGACAGCAGGTACTCAGAACAAAAGCTATCAGAAGAATGCTGCTTACTGGCTTACTCCTAGGCTCATGCTCAGCTAGGTTTGTTAAACAGTCAATGACCACCTTCCCAGGGAATAGTGCTACTCATGGTGGGCAGGCTCTCCTACACGAAATTAACAAAACAATCCCTCATAGACATCTGATCTGGGCAATCCCTCAACTGAAATTCCTTTCTCATATAATCCTAGGCTATAGAGTAAGTTAATGCTACGTAGGGCAGTATATACACATTCAAAAATACATCAAATCTTTTCTTTCAATTTCTAAACGTGCCAGAGATGGGGAAGGCAATTCTTAGATGTACCTTACAAACACAGAAATTTTGATTAGAAGACATAGAAGGCAAAAGTACAAGCACACAGGGATAAGACCGTAGCATTTAGCAATTTGCCTCCTTCCAGCTTAGCAATGAACCATACTCCACTTGCCAAACTTTCCATTAAACTGTTTCTCATAAACAATATTCAAACATTTTTGTATTGAACAAGATGGACAAAATCACTATCATTATGGACTTTTCATTCCCATGGGGGAAATTAACAACAGGTTAGTGAACAAGTAAACTAAATATTTTTATAGAAAATGCTATGAAGAAAATATGAGTCATGTAAAGAAAGTGGCTGAGGTGTATGTGACTCATTGGACTTGATGAGTTACGCCACTCTGGGAAGGCAATATGAGGACTGATACGTAGAAAAAATTAGGATTCAATCAAGCAAAAATAAAAGGTAAGTAGTTGGTATCCCTGGTAGCAGGAAAAACAACTGAAGAGGCCCTGACTTGAGAACAAATTTGAAGTGTTTAAAAAACAGGAAATAAAAGGCCAGCATTAGGATGAAAATAAAAGGCAAAAAAGCAAGTAAAAGTACTATCAGAGTTCTTCTCATCTTCAAAGAAAGAAAAGGATTCTATTAACCAACTCTTACTAACATAAAAACTTTTACTCTGAACATGGACCTTAGTGTTTAGACTACCTGACAAGCCCCAGATATCTGCCTTTCTAGCACTTGGATTAAGGTATACATTACAACACTGGACTTTTATTGTGGACTTTGAGGATCAAACTCAGTTCCTCATGCTTATGCAGCAAACACTTTGATGACTGAGCCATCTCCCCAACACCAACTCATATAAATAACATTTTAGGTACCATCTTTGCCTTGCATCATCTAATGAAAACCAGAATCTTGCAGGTACATGGATTTAGACCCATTTCATTGACAAGGAAAGTGAAGTTCCAGTGTATGAATGTGTCATGTATCTGTTCACGTAGTCACTTTTTTATTTTTTCTTCATTTATCTTATCTTTTATCCACATTTATTGTTTTTTATTTTTAATGCAGTCTCCTAAAATCCCTCCTGACTAGCTTCTGTAATGCTACAGCGCGTTTCTCCCTAAGTTCAGCCAACTGACATACAGGCAAGGGCTGAAAGTTTGAGGAGATAAACAAGCCACGCTGTCTGTATAGGCTGTTTGTGTATGCTGGTAAGATTCAATCCCTGCTGGTGACACTGGTCTTTCACATTGGAGGTAAGACACTGTCCACCAAGACAAGCGAGGGAAATTAGGCTGAAAAACAGTAGTTATAGATTCAGGAAGCATCCAAAAATGCTGTCTGGAGAAGGCAGTGTGCTTGGCTGGGAGCTTCTCTCATTGAAAGCATATTATTCCAAATATCTTTAAAGACATAATTCATATTCTTCTCACAAGAGATCACCAAACAGCCATCTGCCCATCATCTTCCTTTAGCTGATAAATGGAGATTTAAGCAAATTATTATTGTTTTATATTTCTGAATTTTGAAAAGGCAATGTTTACCAAATTTATTCAAATTGGAAACACTCCCCCTCCCTCTTTCACACAGCTGATCTTGATGTTTCTTTGTTTAATGAAAAGAACATTAGTCACTGCTGCCATGAGACCAGGAGTTTTGGTTTCCTTTCAGCTCCTTTCATCTTGTAAAAATTGAGAAATGTCACCAAGCGTCACTGAGCCTTGGTTCCACAGCAGTAAAATAAGCATAGTAATTTCTGTCTTTCTGCCCTCATATGAAAGATGTGACACATGCAAATGCTTAGATATCAGCAAACACTGCTTAACAATAAAGTATTTTAACACATGTATTTACTACATGGCTTTCTATGGATTCTTGAACCATCCCTATCGGGTTCACATCCTTTTATCATAAATACTTGAACTTTTGAGTTCAGAAATTATTTTCCAATGATTTTAAAACACTTGGAGAATGATGTGATAAATTCCAGCATCAGAAATCTTGCCATAAACTGAAGAATAAGAATAGATCAATTGTTCTTACTTGGTGGGCAAAAGATGATAAAAGTATATCCACAACATCTCAACAACATGGTCCCCTAAACAAGACTTGAACCATTCCACACAATTGGCATCCAGTGTAGATGGGAGAAGTTTCATGGAGACCCTATGCCTCTGTGAAGAGATACAAGCATTAGCTCCTAAAAAGAGAAATTATCTTCGCTATGGATGAGCCCCTTGATTGGTTTTCCAATACCCAAATGAACAATTCTAGAAACATACATATTCTAGAAACGCTGAACCAACCCAATAAGCTATAGATATATGTTGATTCATTTATATCTACATTTGACAATAATGGTTAAAGAAGAGAAAGATAGAAATTTTGGGAGGTGAGTGGACATGGGAGTAGTAAAATGGAAGTGACAGGGAAGAAAAAATTTCATTGTATTTTTTTAGCTCCCATTTATTTTATTTTTCTTTTTTTATTGTTTTTATTGAGCTATATACTTTTCTCTGCTCTCCTCTCTTCTCCCCTCCTCTTCTACCCTCTCCCATGATCCCCACACTTCCCATTTACTCAGGAGATCTTGTCTTTTTCTATTACCCATGTATGTCTCTCTTAGGGTCCTTTTTGTTGTCTAGGTTCTCTGGGATTGTAAATTTGGGTTTTGGGGGTTTTTTATGTCTAAAAGACACTTATGAGTGAGTATATATTATATTTTCTTTTCTGGCTCTGGGTTACTTCAGTCAATATGATGTTTTTTTAGAACCGTCCACTTGCCTGCAAATTTCAAGATGTCATTATTTTTTTCTGCTGTGTAGTACTCCATTGTGTAATGTGCCAGGTCCTCTTTATCCGTTTTTTGGTCAAGGGACATTTAGGTTGTTTCCAGGTTCTGGTTATGACAGATAATGTTGCTATGAACATTGTTGAGCACATGTGCTTGTGGTATGATCAAGAATCCTTTGGCTATGTACCCAAAAGTGGTATTACTGGGTCTTAAGGAAAGTTGTTTTCTAATTTTCTGAGAAATTGTCATAGTGATTTCCAAGGGGGCTGTACCAGTTTGCACTCCCACCAGCAATGCAGGAGTGTTGCCTTTACCTCACATCCTCTCCAGCATAAACAGTCCTCAGTGTTTTTGATCTTGGCCATTCTGACAGGTGTAAAATGGAATCTCAGAGTTGTTTTGATTTGCATTTTTCTGATGGCTAAGGATGTTAAGCATTTCCTTAAATGTCTTTCAGCCATTTTAGAATCTTCTGTCAGAGTTCTCTGTTTAAGTCTGTACCCCAATTTTTATTGGATTATTTGTTTTGTTTTGGCCGGTCCAAGAACTAGCTCTTGTAGACCAGGCTGGCCTTGAACTCACAGAGATCCGCCTGCATCTGCCTCTTGAGTGCTGGGATTAAAAGTGTGTGCCACCACTGCCAGGCTAGATTATTTGTTCTTTTGATGACTACTTTCTTGAGTTTTTTGTACATTTTTGATATTAGTCTTCTGTCTGATGTGGGGGTTGATGAAGATCTTTTCCCATTTTGTAGGCTCCCATTTTGTCTTGTTGACGATGCCCTTTGTTTTACAGAAGCTTCTCAGTTTCCAGAGGTTCCATTTATTAATTTTTGCTCTCACATTTAAGTAAAAATTGCTATATTAAAAACGAGTAGACAATGGAAAACTCTGGATTCTAAGAATCAGTGTTAGAATGAAGACATGTCACATACAAAATAATCACGTCTCTAGAAAATAGAGGATCTTTTATTGCTTACACAGCCTTCATCCAGTCACCGTGTATAACTGCAAGTTGAGTTCTTTTTCTTACCTGTGAAGAAAAGTATTAATTGAACATCACAGATTTCATGGGTGACTTATTGCTTGGATCACTTCAATAACTGCAATGAAACTGTCCTAGACACTGGGTTAAGTATGTAATTGGAGAGTACTCTTCTGTTACCTATCTCAAGAGGCGTGTCAAACCACACGAGCCTCTATTCATTACTTGTGGCTTATATTGGTCATATTTTGTATGCTATCTCTATTAATAAAGCTATAGATCATAGAGATCAGAATCGGGGTCTTCCTTATTCTTGTACTGCCGTCTCTTCGTATTCCTTGACTCTCTCAGACTTATATTGCATTCGATTGAAATAAAAAGTGCATACAGGAACAACAACAAGTATTTTACCAGATTTCACTCACTGTGCTGACTTTAAATCCACAGATTTTATATAAAGAGTGTTGGTTGACAAAGTTCCTATGCATGACTACAATAACTTCCCTGAAGCATGTCTCATCTCCCTTTTATACAGCCTGCTGGTCCCATTCATACTTGATGAGCTAACAAGGCCTTCCCTGGTTTACTAGAAAGTTGGTGATGAGAAGAAAATAAATCATTGGAAAACTCACTGAGAGTCAAAAGAGACTGATCAACGTGGAAATGCAAAAATGAATAAGCACACGTTCTCAACATTACTGCATTTGCTCATTTGTCAATCTTTCTGTCTAGGGTTATCCCTCCGAAAAGGTCTTTTAAGTTTCCAAACAAAGAAAAATCGATTGCCCAAGTCATATTGTGCTATAGTATAAACACTGTGAGAGAACTGAGGCATGAAGAGCATTAGGGACTTGATCAATAGCACTCAATTTTTTTAAAGGTTTAGGTCTAGAACTTTTTCTACTATGACTTTCTGAGAACATTGGTTGTTTCCTTGTGTGAAGATTTATTTTAGTAAGGCCACCATATAAAGTAGTTAGATATGAAGTAGTCTTTAGTCTATGACATATAGTATAGTCACATTTCTTTGTAATGAATGACAACAGGGCATCGAGTACTTAAGGTCAATTAATTAAATACAGAGGGCTAAATTGTTTGCAACAGCATGTGCTATCACTTTGGTACCTTTCTTCTTATGCCAACCCACTTGGGATGTTTAAACTCCACTACAAGAGGAACTGCTTACTTCTGCAGCGCTACTAGGTACTTTGTAGGCATAAAGCATTCTTAGGGCACTTTTACTATACACTAGCCTCTTTGCCTCCTAGCCTCCCTGCATTTTCTTTAATACTGTTGAAGTATTTGCTTGAGTTCCTCTGCTTTGAATCCCAGAATCAACCAACAGAATTGGTAATCCTGAATGACAGCTTCGTTTTAAACTCCATAAAGTTCTAGGAAAGGAACAAATACTTTACACTCGTCAGGATCCAGGCATTTTAAACTCCTGTGTGCTTAGGGGAATAAATAGTATTATTCCCATTTAAATGAATAAATTAAAGAGCCTAGAAGCCAAGGGACTGACTCATCCACAATCATTCAATTGGAAAGTAGAAAAGCTGGAATCTGAACCCAGATATTCCTGACTCTGTGTCCAATGGGTCATACGGAAACAGCAGGCTGTCCATTCCTGCCTCATAAACACAATGTCCAGAATCATTTCCCTCAGCACTCTGTTACTAACTTTGCATCTTTTAACTTGAAGTGATTTCAGATTTATTAAGAAGTAGCAGCTATGTTCCAGAAATGATCACATATACCCTTCAGCCAGTTTTCCGTATACCTTTCATATTCACTGTCAGCAAGCAAAGCCAGCACTCTACTGTAAGCACAGTGATAGTAAAAATTCACCCTAGTTTATACAAATAATCTTTGTGCATGTGGAATTCTATTATATTTATAGAATCCTGTAAGAATAGACAAGCTGGGCGGTGGTGGCGCACGCCTTTAATCCCAGTGCTCGGGAGGCAGAGGCAGACAGATCTCTGTGAGTTTGAGGCCAGCCTGGTCTACAAGAGCTAGTTCCAGGACAGCACCAAAGCTACAGAAAAACCCTGTATCAGAAAAAAAAAAAAGAATAGACAACTGGTACATCATAGTAAATTATATTGTGCTACCCCTTTATAACCAAAACCACCCTAAACTCTAACCAAGGTAAATGCAGATATTTTTCTACTAAAATATTGTGATTTCTGAAAATGACCTATAAAGGACATCATATAGGGGAACCTTTATAAGATCTGATTTTTCATTGTTTTGTGTTACAAACAATATTGTAATCTTGACATTCAAGAAGAAAATGCAGAAATATCACAAATGCAATGCCAGCCTAGGTCATACCACTATTTTGAGACCGTTTGGGATACACAGTTTGAGATTCTGACCAAACTTACAGAGCAGCTGAATAGATTGCATTTAGCTCAAATCTTTCCTTCCAGGATGGGGAGCATCACTTTTGTGACACTTAATATACCATAATTTATTCAGCTGTTGAAGAATATTTTAGTTTCTTTCATTTTACAGTTCTATGCATAAATTTGTTATGGCCATTTATGTATATGTTTTGTGTATACATACATATTCAATTTCTATGAAAATTCCAAAGAAATGCAGTTGATGTTTACTTAGATAAATAACAAAGTTCCTTTTCAGAGTCACTATAGTCTTCTAAAATTTCACCAATTCATATATATATA
>NC_022026.1:27410920-27421768 GCF_000317375.1 Microtus ochrogaster
TGGAGATAGGTACATTTGTTCCCTACTTATACAAACCCAGTCTTGTGAAGCAAGGAATTGCATCTGCAATGATGAAACATGTTTTCTTTTTGATGACAACATGATATATTACAAGCCAGTATCTGCACTGTTCTTAGGCCAAATGTAGGGTTGCAATATCCAAGAAGAGGTACATACAGTCAGTGCCAGGGCTGGAGTCTCCCTGGACATGGGAAAACTGACACTAAGAGTAGATACCGGCATTACCCATGTTCGCATTAGGGGCTAAGAGTAGACCTAAGACTAGAATTTAAGTCTCTTAAGGTCTAGAACAGAGAGGAAATAAGAAACCCTGTCTTCTGGCTTAATTTTATTGAAAGTGTCTGATTTCTTACAGCTCAATTTTTCTCAGAACTAACAATAAACATGTGCTGCTTGGGGTCTTTAGTTCTGAACTTTTGACACCATTAGCTCAGAGTGGTCTCTCTCTGTGAAACTTCACTCGGCAAGCTACAGGAGTGTTCCTTGCAAAGTGTGATTTAATTTTGTTTTCGGCCCCAGGCTACTTAAAATTAGATGTGTCATTTCCAGACCTCCATGACAAGGTCTGAGTTGAATCCATTCTAATAGCCTACTCTGTTTCAGGGCAAGGACTCAGTATGTAGTCCAGGCCACCTCAAAATAACTGTGTGCCCTAGAATGGCCTTCCATTTGTGATCTCCCTGCCTCTAGCTCCCAGTTGGTGGGATTACTGTCCCAGTACCACATTTAATTTCTAGGAAGTGTTTCTCTGAGCCCCATATTTTGGACTTTGCTGTATAGTTGTAAACTTGTCAGTTAGACAGAATCCAGGAAATCTAAGCCACATCTCCATCTATCAGTGGAAGGAATCGTGGACTAAGTGGTAGTAAAGAATATCATCGTGCTTCTCGTTACTAGGTTGTCTGGCATTCATAATCAGTATTTCCTGAGAGTCAGAGAAGTGACCTGTCACATGCTGAGTAAACCTTCTATATCAGCTTTAGCGGAATGAAAGTGTAGAAGTAGCAGTGGAGTATCACTTGCTTATCCAAGTTCCTACAGGAGGCAAATGTAGGACCAATCCCAGGATAGTAGTAGACAGACTAATGTCTAAATTAAGCCAAGATTGAAAAGTTAATCCCCAAAGACAGCAAAAATGGCCATACCTTTGATGTAGGTGACCACTTGGACAAAAAACTGATAAAGAGAACAGCAAAGCAAAACTCAGAATGATATAAGAAATTTGGGTTAATGTGTTACTGAGGTCAAGAAAATGGATTCTGGGAACTGATTCAATTTAAATTTGGAAGATTTGTTTTTTGGACACGACATACAAAATTTCAAAAATAATTGTTATTAGAAGTAAGAAAGTCATTGAGGAATAGGTTATAGTGAAAGTCCGCGATTGAAGAAGACAAAAACTAACAGATATGTAATATATAGTAAAGAGATGGAAACATGGAAGGGAATGTACAGGAGATAAGGAGATAGTCGAGTAGGTGAAGGAATCTCTATACAAACATGAGTCCCGAGTTTGGTCCTCAGTACCCACATAAAAAATTATTGGTAGTGTGCATCTGTAATTTCAGTTCCAAGGAGGCAGAGAAAGAAAGATCACTGGCTGGACAGTCACCCCTATTTGGTATGTCAAGTTCCAAGACAGTGAGAGGAGACATCTGAAAAAAAAAATCAAGGTGACAGCACCTGAAAATGACACCACCCTAGACTGACCTCTTATCTCTCTCTACATACACACATGCATCTGTACCTACACATATAAGCAAAAGTACAGACAATGTATAAACTTTATAATCACGGTCTTGTACACCTTTCCACATATTTCCGAGGTTGTTATATTCAGAGGTACGGCATACAAAATAACCATCATTCTGTAGATGTGCATTTATCTGGAGTAGAGTTAATTGGTAGGAAGATAATAAGTACGGGACCTGGAAATGGTAACAGCAGAAAGAGCAACAGCAAAGTAAGTGTCATAGGAACTGCATACATGGAGTATTGGAGATCACGCAGGTGGATCAATGACCAAGGTATTTATTTTGGCAGTTCAGCCTCACAAGACGTAGTGCTATGCTGACCTTTTCCTATACTTAGAGACAGACTATTACAAAGTTGACCGCTCTTATAACAGAAGAATTTGAGTGCTATGAGCTGCCTGGATCCCAAGTCTAATAAAGACATAGGGCTATTAAACCTGGAAAAGATACAAGAAGGGTAAACGTTACCTAAGTCTATATTTAGAACATTTATTACTAATGAGGAGTATGAAGAATATGTGTGGCTGTAAAAGATCAAGAATTCCTTGTTAGAAGGCATAAGGATAGAGATTTCGACTAAACACAACAAAGGTTTATTTTTTCTCTCTATTTTTTAAATAGGTTAAAAGCTTAAATTTTAAGCCTTTCAAATAGCAAATGAGATGCCTCAGAAAGTGATTAACTTTCCCTCAGTAGATGCTTCCAAGTCACAAAGTGACAAATAGTGATTTTTAAATACAAGAATCAGTCAATAAGATGGGGAGAAAAGTAAGATGACTGGATGGAGTTGAGGGAACGAATAAGGAAATAAAACCAGGTAAAAGGCAGAGTGACAGTCTGCACACCTCTGAACGATTACCATAAGACAATTAATTGGTATAGCTTCATGTTCCAAACTTAGACTTATGAGTAGAGCTATTCTTCAGATAAATTTCAATGAAGCAGAATGAAAATTTAGAATAAGTAGTACTCCTATGGAACAGACTGCCTTGAGAAGAACTTTAGTACAAAGAGGGGAGAATAGCAATTCATATTTTACATAATCTGGGATGATAGTTTTAATTATCTGGGATTAACAAATATCAATATTGGTATTGGTCCCCAGAAACCAAAGTAATTGTACGTTTTACAATGAGCTTTGGGATCATCTTAATGTCCTCCTTCCCGGATGATTTCGTTGTTCATCCTCAGTACAGGTCCAGCCAATGGTAGTAAAATTAACTACGATTTTATAAGAAACTCATTGCTGACTGTATTTGAGGTTGGATACACACTTCATTTTCTTTCTGTTGCTATGATAAAAGTCATGACTGTGGTTGGTTTTTGATTTTGCTTCTTTTTCTCTTTGGGGGCCTACCACCCAGATGACAAATAACACAGACTTATTCTTATTTATGAATGCCTGGTCTTAGCTTGGTTTGTTTCTAGCCAGCTTTTCTAACACAGCTGATCCTATTTCACTTTAACTACATTTTGCCTCTGGGCTTTTTACCTTTCTATTGAATATATCTTTTTTTTTTCCTTCTGACTCTGTGGCTGGCTGGGTGGCCCCTACTGTCCTCCTCTCCTTTCCTCACTCATCTCCCTCTTCTCATTCTTCTGTTTATTCTCTCTGCCTGGCAGCCCCCACCTAGTTCTCTCTCTTGCCTAGCTGATGGACATGCAATTCTTTATTAGACCAATTAATGTTTTAGACAGGCAAAGTAACACAGTTTTACAGAGTTAAACATATTCAACCTAAAAGAATGCAACCTATCTTTGCATCATTCAACAAATATCCCACAGAATAAGCAAATGGAACATGTCTTAAACTAATATTCCACAACATATGACAAAAAGCAAGTTGGAGGGGAGATGATTTATAGTATCTTACAATTTATAGTACACATGAAGAGAAGACAGTGTAAGAACTCAAGGCAGGAGTCTGGAGATTGGAACTGAGGCAGAGACACTGGAGGAATACAGCTGTCTTGATGGCCTGCTCAGTCTGCTTTCTTTTTGTTTTGTTTTGGGTTTTTTTTCAAGACAGAGTTTCTCTATGTAGCTTTGGAGCCTGTCCTGGAACCTGCTCTGTAGACCATGCTGGCCTTGAACTAACAAATATCTACCTGCCTCTGCCTCCCAAGGGATTAAAGGCATGCACTACCACTGCCTGGCCAGTCTGATTTCTTATACTACCCAGGACCATATGCCCAGGAATCACACTGTCCATAGTAGTCTCAGCCCTCATATATTAGTCATTAATCAAGAAATGATCCACATTTTTGCCTACAGGCCATGCTGATTGAGGCATTTTTCAATTGAGGTTTCCTCTGCTCAGGTGATTATAGCATATGTCAAGTTCACAGAAAAGTAACCAGAAAAATTAAACCCTTGTTAACTTGATACATGGATATGCTATTAAAGAATAATCTTGTTTTTCCTTGTTTATCTCCAATATCTCATATTAATATTGTGGTAAATTGAATGAGAATGGCCCCATATGTTTAGAAGATTGAATACTTGCTCCTGAGTTGGTAGAATTGTTTGGGAAGAATTAGGAGGTGTGGTCTTGTTAGAGGAGGTATGTCACTAGGGACAGACTTTGAGCTGTCAAAAGAGCCCTACAATTCTGACTCTTCCTCTCTCAGCCTCCAACTTGTAGATCAAGTTATGAGTTCTCAGCTGTTCCTGTTGCCATGCCTTTGTTTTGACAACATGGACATTAATCTTCTAAAATCATAATATCTCCAAATTAAACACTTTTAGAATATTTTTTTTACCATTTTTTCCCAAGTTTGATACTCTTCTAAGCAATATACATGTAGCCAGATACTTTTCTCTGTCCTGCTAAGTCCTGGTGGATTGGTTTCTCTCCCACCTGCCAATCCTCGTACCTGCTTATAAAATAATCATGCAGAAGCTTAATATTAATTAAAATTGCTTGATCGATGGCTCAGGCTCATTACTGGCTAGCGCTTACATATAAATTAACCCACTTTTAGTCACCTGTCTATACACACGTGGCTTTGTGGTGTTAACTTGTTCTGCTGCTCCAGAAGCTTGCTTGCATCTCTCTTCACCTATATCTATCTCTGCTTTGATTTCCCGCAGAGCTATATTCTGCCCGGCCATACCTTAAAGCAGCTTTATTCTTCAACCAATAAAAGTAACACATATTCACAGTGTACAGAAGGACATCCTATATTAATTCCCCTTTCCTGTCTAATTAAAAAAGGAAGGTTTTTATCCTAAACGAGGTAGCCCAGGCCCAGAAAGACAAACATGGTGTGTATTCACTCATCAGTGGATATTAGATATAAAGCAAAGGATAACCAGTTATAATACAATCCACAATCCCAGAGAAGCTAAGTAAAAAGAGAGACCCTAAGGGGGACACATATGGAGGGCTCCAGGAAGGGAAAAATAAGATCTCCTGGGCAAACTGTGAGGGGAGAGTAGAAGGAAAAGAATAGTGGATGGAAACACGAGGAATCAAGAAGACCAAGTTGGGGCAGGGCGGGAAGGAGAGAGCAATGAAAGAGATATTTTGATAGAGGGAGCCATTATGGGGTTAGGGAGAAACCTGCTGTTAGAGAAATTCTTAGGCATCCTCAAGAATGACCCCAGCTTAGACTAGCATTAACAGAAAGGGTACCTAAACTGGCCTTCCCCTATAACCAGATTGGTAACTATCCTAATTGCCATCATAAAATCTACATCCAGTAACTGATGGAAGAAGAAGCAGTGACCCACAGCCAAGCACTGGGCTGAGCTCCTGGAGTTCAGCTGAAGAGAGGAAATAGAGATCATATGAACATAGGGGGGTCAGGATCATGATGGGAAAAAAAAAACCACAGAGACAGCTGACCCGAGCTAGTGGGAGCTCGTGGGCTATGGAATGACAGCTAGTGAACCTGCATGGGACCAAACTAGACCCTCTGAACCTATCCCAAGTGCATGAACTGGCTTTTTGGAGCCCATTTCCTATGGTGGGATACTTTGCTGAGCCTTGATATGGGGGAGGGGCTTGGTCCTGCCTCAAGTTGGTATGCCAGACCTTGTTGACTCCCCAGGGAAGGCTTTACCCCCTCTGAGGAGTGGATGGGGGATGGGAAGGAGGAGATAAGGGAGCTGAAAAAGGGGCAAGGAAGAACTGGGGTTAGTATGTAAAATGAATGGTAAATTTTTATCAAAAAATATGGAAAGAAAAAACAAAAAGAAAGGTTTTAACTTTAATATTGTAAAATTACATATAACAAAACAGGCACAAGCAAGAATTACAGTTATAATATTTACTCTATTTGTTTTACAGAAAATAATCATGTACATATTTATTTCTTTTTAATCTTATTTTTGAGATTATATAATAATTATATTTCTCCCTTCTCTTTCCTTTCTCTAAGCCCTTCCATACATTCCTTGCTCTCTGTTAAATTTATGGTACTCTTTTTAAATTAATTTGTTACTGTGTGTGTGTGTGTGTGTGTGTGTGTGTGTGTGTGTGTGTGTGTGAAAGAGCGTATTCATATGCTCTGTCTGTATAACATTACTTGTATATATGTTTTCAGGGCTGACCAGTTGGTATTGGATAAATGATTAGCATGCTCTTCCCCAAAGAAGACTATTTCTCCCAATCTCAGCATTTCTTGCTTGCTTCTAGTTCTTTTTGTAAGGTTGAGGCCTCATAAGTTTTTCCTCTACCCTTTTTTACGGATCTATTGCTCTTGTCATTGTTCAACTCATGTTTAGGTATTTATGCTACTGAGATTTTTATGAGTAAGATTTTTGACATCCCTCGAGGACAACATCTCTGGTTTCTACAATCTTTCTACCCCACATTTCCACAATGTTACCTGAGCCTTAGGTGTGGGACAGTTTTGTGGATGCACCCCTTTAGACTGGGCTCCAAAACTGCATTTGGATGAGTTGTGTTTATCTGTAATGATATTCATCTGTTATTGAGAAGATTCCTTGATTAGGAGTGAGTACTATACTTATCTCTTGGTATAAGGACAAATGTTTAGAATGTAGTTAGGGAATATGGTGGTTTCAAAATAAAAAGCTAAATAATAAAATTCCTATAACTAAGTGAAAATTAAAACATAATAAAACAAAACCTCTGTGAAACACTGAAAACTGTTGTATAAGGCAAAATTACAGTTCTAAGTGTTTACATTCAAAATCAGGAACTGCTCAAAAATGACTTAATGATACACGTCAAGAATTTGGAAAAATAAGAACAAATCAAACCAAAATCCAATACATGGCAAAAAAAATCAGAGAAGAATTTTACTAAATAGAGACATAGAAAATAATACAAAGAATCAATGGTTCTAAGAGATGATTCTTTGAGAAGATAAACAAGATCTATGGCCTCTTGGCTCAAATAAACAAAAGAAAGAAGATGACTTGAATAAACAAAATCAGGAATGAACCAGGAAGCATTATAACAGGCACCAAAGAAAGTAAAAAGTATTGTTAAAAATACTTTCAAAACCTGTACTCACTAAATTGGAAACTAAAAGAAATGGATGAATTTCTGGATTCATTCAAATGACCAAAATTAAAATCAAGAGATAAACAACCTAAACAGGCCTGTAAAAATCAGAGTATGAAACAATATTGAAAATCATTTCTACTGACAAGAGGCTAGACCCAGGTGAATTCACAATGAAATTCTACCAGGCTTCAAAGATCTACAACCAATACTTCTTAAAGTATTTTAAATAATTTACTTCAAAAGAAGGAGGAGGAAAAGGAGGAGAAACTCTCCAAAATATTTTTTATGAAGCCAGTATTAGTGTAACAGCAAAACTAAATAAAGATGCAACAACACAAAAACTACAGACCAATATTCTTTACAGTGTTGAAAAAAAACAAAAGCAAAGGTCAATAAAACATTTGAAAAATAGTAACATTAAAATTAGGAACATGCTCATCCCCCAGCTTCGTATTAGATTGCCTTCTCCTTCCTCTCTGCCCCTATTCCCCGGAAACTAAACAGATCCTCTCCTACAGCCATCCTTCCTAGCTCCATTTTTTTTGTCTCACCCATCAACACCCTGGAAAACCACTGGCCAGAACAGCCAGGGAGATAGATGGGGTAATCTTCATTGTCCTTCCAATTCTCCAATTCCAAAGCCCCAGTCTCCCCAGATTTGTAGCAGAACTGCTGTCACCTTTCTTATTTCTGTGTTCCAATTCCCAGAGGATTAAGTAGATCTTTGCCCACAACCTCCCTTTCTCACCCCAACCCTCAGTCTCAGCCACCAAAACCCAAGCTACTCTCTTCTTGAAAGCCTTCTGTCCACACCAGCTAAAGAAGCTGGTAGGAAATGTAGAGCTCAATAAAAATCAATTAAATAAAAAGAATCGGGTAGGCTATCTTTACTCATTTCCTCTATAGCCTCACTGTAGCAATGCCTACAAATTCCTCAGTTCTCTCTCTTCCTCCATTCCCTATGGACTCCACAAACTCCCTGGCAGGCCAAATTTTCTTCCTTCCTTTTAACACTCTCTATATCCATTACTGCTTGTTAGCTCCCAATACCTAGAAACAAGTTCTACCCTGAGCCTCCAGTAGTCACAGCTGACAGGAACTCAGAAGCACTCCCTACCAAGTATATCATACCTACTACACATTCCTGAGATACAGAGAGGAGAATAAAAACCAGCAAATGAAAATTTTACCCACAAAAATAAGACCAGATATCTGTGCCTAGAACTGCATCCTTCTCAAATCCACATGCATAGACACAAGCATAAAAGTACAATCAATAACAAACAGGACAGGATGTTTCCACCAGAGCCCAGAATTATTGTAGGCCTTGAGAAATACAATATAAATGGAACAAGACAAAAAATTCAATTCACATTATTAAGAGTATTTTCAAGGACATTAAAAAGGATGGGAATGAATCCATTAATGAGTTCTGAAAACACAAACAAACAGTGGAATTAAAGGAAGAAAGTAATTCAAGATATTAAAGCAGGAATAGAATGAATAAAAGAGATCAATAATAAGGAAAAACTGAAAGAAAATATTTAGAAACTTGACCAGGAACTTCAGAGGTAAGCTTCATCAATAGAATACAAAAGATGGAACAGAAAATCTCAAGCATTAAAGACAAGATAGAAAAAAAAAAGGATACTTCAGTTAAATAAAATGTTAAATCTAAAACACTTCTGATACAAAACATTCAAGAAATCTGGGACACAATACAAAGATCAGATATAAGAATAATAATAAGAGAGGAAGGAGAAGAAACCCAGGTCAAAGACATAGAAAATAATTTCAACAAAATTAAAGAAGAAAATTTGCCTAATCTAAAGAAGGAAGTGCCTATCAGGGCACAGAAGTATACAGAATGCCATATGCACTGGACCCGAAAAGAAAATTTCCATTAAAAAATCAAAACATTAAAGGTAAAAGAAAGAGTATTAAAAGTTAAAAGGAAGAAAGGTCAATGAATGAATGGAGGCAGACCTATTAGAATAATACCTGTCTTTCCAGTGGAGGTTCTATCAGCCAGGAGAGATTAGACAGAAGTTATAGGTTGTGACAGACTCTATAGGTTGGGATGCCTTTAGCAAACCTTGATCCCCCAAAATATTTACATTGTGATTCATAACAGCAACATTACAGTTATGAAGTAGTAATGAAAATAATTTTAAATTTGAGGTCACAACATGAGGATCAATATTAAAGGGTCATAGCATTAGGAAAGTTGAGCAACACTACTAAGAGATCAGAGATGCCAATCTAGACTACATCTTGCAAATTTTTCCATCACAATAGATGAAGAAAGACTTTCTAGGATTTTTAGCCAAATTTTAGCAGGATCTATCTACAATTCCAGCATCACAAAAGGAACTAGGAAGAAAACTTCAACCTTAAGAGGTTAACCATACACAAGAAAACATAAGAAAATAATCTCAGAGAAGCAAATCAAGAGTGGGAAACCAATAACATGCAACCAAAACAAACACTGATCATTGAGATATCTTTCAAGAGAAATGTTACAATTCCCCCAATAGAAAGATATAGACTAACAGATTGAATATAAAATAGGATCTGTCCTTCAACTGTGTTCATGAAACACATCTTACCATCAAGGATAGACATCACCCCAAGGTAAAAAGGTGGAAAAGGGTATTCCAGGAAATGAATCGGAGAAGCAAGCTTGTGTGACCATTTTAATATCTGACAAAATAGACTTCAAACCAAGCTTAATCCAAAAGATAGAGAATGATATTATATCCCCATCAAAGGAAAAAAATCTCTAAGATGCTGGACTTTTACAAATCTATGCACCAAACACAAGATCAGTCAATTTCACAAAGGAAACACCACTCCAACTTAAATCACATATTTGCCCCTTACACAGTGATAGTAGGTAGCTTCAATACCCCCTCTCACCAACAGACATGTCATCTAGATAAGGACTAAACAGATTATGTTGGAGCTAAATTATGTCATAAGCCAAAATCACGAACAGGTATCTGCAGAATATTTCCACCACACACAAGAGAATATACCTTCCTCTCAGAATCTCATAGAACATTCTTCAAAATTGACGACATATCAGATACAAACCAAACTACAACAGATACAAAAAAAATTGAACTAAAACACTATATTCTGTCTGTCCACCACAGAATAAAGCTGGATTCAAACAGTAACAGAAATAACAGAAAGTTTACAAATGCATGGAAACTAAACAATTCACTACTGAATTAAAAAATGATTCAAGACAGATATTAAGAAAAATTAAAAACATTTTTAGCATAAGATAAAAATATGTTGAGAGGTAGTGGCACATGTCTTTAATCCCAGCACTCAGGAGGCAGAGGCAGGCAGATCGCTGTGAGTTTGAGGCCAGCCTAGTCTACAAGAACTAGTTTCAGGACAGGCTCCAAAGCTACACAGAGAAATCCTGTCTCAAAAAAAGAAAAAAATACTCTAATATATATATTCCATACTTTCTTCATCCATTCTTCCATTGAAGGGCATCTAGGTTGTTTCCAGGTTCTGGCTATTATAAACAATGCTGCTATGAACATAGTTGAGCATATACTTTTGTTGTATGAT
>NC_022026.1:27422572-27444392 GCF_000317375.1 Microtus ochrogaster
ATATGCAGCTAATAAAAAAAGAAAAAAACAAAAAGAATAAAATAGAATGAACATATAAAGGTAGCATACCAAAATCTACAAGAAAGACTGAAGGAAGTTCCAAGAGACAAGTTTGCAGCACTAAGTGCCTAGAAAAGAATTAGGAAGATCTCATATTAGTAATTTAATGGCATACCTTAAAGCACTTGAATAAAAAGAAGAAATAATGCCCAAGAGATGTGGATAACAAGGAAAAAATTAAATATGTGTCTAAAATTAATAAAGAAGAAATGGGGGAAAATACAAAGAACCAAATAAAGGCTATTTTTGAGAAAATCAATAAGTCTGAAAAACCCTTTGCCAAATTCACTTAAAGGAAAATGGAGAAGATCCAATCTTAGCAAAATTAAAATTAAAAGGGGGGCATAACAACAGGTACAAGGGAAATCCTGATCATCATAAGAATATACTTTAGAAACTTTCAAATTGTAAACTATGAAAGAAAAGAATAATATTTTCAGCATATACCACCTACCAAAGTTAAATCAAGATCAGATAAGCAATTTCAAGAAACCTATTATACATAGTGAAATCAAAGCAGTAATTAAACTTCCCCAACCAAAAGAAGCCAGATACAAATGGATTTAGTGCAGAATTCTATGAGTTTTATAGAAGAGTTAATGCTGGTACTCATCAAATTATTTCATAAAGTAGAAACAGAAGGAATATTACCCAATTCATTTTATGAGTCCACAGATACCCTGATACCCAAACCACATGGAGATGCAACAAAGAAAGAAAATTACAGACAAATTTCCCTTGTGAACATAGGTGCAAAAACTTACAATAAAATACTTACAAATTGAAGTATTTTATCAATTGCAAATTGATCAAAAAGATCATTCACCATGATCAAGTAGAGTTCATCCCAGGGATGCAGGGATTACACACTATTTATGAAAATTAAAACTTGGAATGGACTATATAAATAAACTGAAAGAAAAAAAAACAAATGATCATCTCAAAAGATGCAGAAAAAGACCTTTGATAAAATCTAACACCCTTTCATGATAAAAGTCCTGGAGAGATTAGGGATACAAGTGACATACCTCAACATAATAAAAGCAGTTAACAGCAAGCCCACATCCAGCATCAACTTACATGGAGCGAAACTTAACGCAATTTCACTTACACCAAGAACAAGAAAACATGGCCACTCTCTCCCCATACCTAGTTAATATAGCCCTTGAAGTCTTAGCTAGAGCAATAAGAATAATGAAGGAGACCAATGGGATACAAATTGGAAATGAAGAAGTCAAAATATCTTCATTAGTAAATGATATAATAGTATACAAAAGTGAACCTAAAAATTCCACCAGGAAATAACTATAGTTGATAAACACTTTCAGTAAAGTAACAGCATACAAAATTAACGTGCAAAACTTATTAGCCTCACTACATTCAAATGACAAATGGACTAAGAAAGAAATCAGAGAAACAGCATCTTTCAAGATAGCTTCAAAAATATCCTAATATTCTACGGTAAATTCAACCAAGAAAGTGAAAAACATATATTATAAAAATTTTAAGACAATGGGGTAAGAAATTGAAGAAGATATCAGAAGATGGAAAGATTTTCCCTGGTCATGAATCAGCAGAGTTATTATAATTAAAATGGCAAACCTACCAGAAGTAATCTACAGATTCACTGCAAAGGCCATCAAAATTCCATAACAATCCTTTACAGACTTTGAAAAGACAATGCCAAAATTCATATGGAAACAAACAAGCAAACACAAAACCCCAAGATACCTAAAACACTCCTGAATGATAAAGGAATTTCTGAAGGTAGCATCTTCCCCAAGCTCAACTTGTACTACAGAACTTTAGCATAAGACATATTATTCAACAGAATCAAATTGAAGATCCATAAATAAGTCCACACACCTAAGAATAGTTGATTTTTTTAATAAAGAAACCTGAAATATACAGTAAGAAAAAGGCAGCATCTTCAACAAATGGTGCTATTGTCATAAGCCGCACATTGGAGTGACATCTGTCTAGGTCCAGCCTTAACAAAATTTGCACTTTCCTGGGTAGGAGCATGAGGATTAGAATTATTAAGCAAAAAGAAAAGAGATATGAGAGAAATAAAAGGCAGAAATATAGAACAGCACCCAGAGGGAAATTCAGTGAATACTGAACCTGCCCGTGTTTATTTTCCACATGCTTATATACTTCACCTAAAAGGGGAGGGCCCCCACATGCTATTAAAACTGGATGGCTGCATGATAGAAAATGCAAACAGATCAATATTTATCACCCTGCACAAAAATAACCCATGTGGATCAAGGATCTGAACATTAGGCAAGATATATGAACCTGATAGAAGAAAAAGTAAGGGAATAGTCTTGGATTTACTAGCACAAGAATAGGCTTTCTGAATAGAGCACCAATAGCACAGGCACTAAAAACAATTATTAATAATAAATGGGACCTCATGGAACTGAAAAGCTTCTGTAAGGCAACGACATAATCATTCAGACAAAGCAGCAGGCTACAGAATGGGAAAAGATTTTTTTTTCACTTCTTGTAGAAGGCTAATACCCAAAATACATAAAGAACTTGAAAAACTGGACACCAAAAAAAAAAAATAACTCAATTAAATACTGGAGTACAGATCTAAACAGAGAATTCTCAAAAGATGAAATTCAAATGGCTGAGAAACAGCTAAAGAAATAATCAACATAATGTGAAAGACACAGAAAATATATAAATATAAAAGAAGAGAAATGTTCAACATTCTTCTTGACCAGAGAAATGCAAATCAAAGCTACTCTTAAATTTCATCTCACCACATTCAGGATGGCCAAGATAAATAACAAGTCACAGCTGATCCTACAAGGATTTGTAAAGAAGAGAGCCCTGATTTATTGCTGGTGGGACTGCAAACTTGTACAGAACTATGAAAGTCAGTGGGATGATTCCTCAGAAAGATGGAAATCATTCTACCTCAAGTACTGTACTAGCTTTACTACTCTTAGGTATATACCAATGGATACTTCATCTTACTACAGAGACACTTGTTCAACCATGTTCATTGCTGCTTTCATTGTGATAGACAAAACTTAAAGAGAAACTAGATGTCTGTCAAGAAATAAAGACAATGTGCACATTTCCAAGATGGAATATTACATAGCCATTAAAAATATCAGAGACTCATTCCAATTACAGGGCCTCGAAAGAAAAATAAATATTGGAGACAAATGAATGGAACTAGAAAAGGTTGTCCTGAGTGAGCTAACTCAGAAGGAAGAAACAAATGTCTCAACTAAAACATAGAATAGGATTTCCTGTGGCAAGGTTCCAGCTGCCAGCTCATTTCTTTCCCCCATGGTGGCTATATGGCGTCTATCTTGACTCTGCCTTCTTTCTCCCAGAATTCAGTTTAGTTTTCCCCACCTATCGCTATTTTGCCCTGTGCAGGCTCAAGACAGTCCTTTATTAACCAATGGTGTTCACAGAATACAGAGGGGAATCCCACATCAAGATAAGTCTCTTTGTTGCTTCTAATAAGTATCTAGGATTAAGAACCTCTGGCACAAGATATTGGTGTATGAAGATTTTTGCTACTTTTGACTGAATCAATCTTAGAAAATTTATTGTTTTTTTAAGTCTAGACATACAGTTTTTCCATTCCATTTTTATAGACTTTGTTCAGTCTCAGGAATATCTTCTTTGCCTTTTACCTTGAATTGAAGCATCTGGGCCACAATAATCTAAGAACCAAACTAGTCCACATGCCTGACAATAAAAATTAAGGAAATCTGAGAATAAAAAAAAATATTCTACAACATAGGTCAAGAGTGTGGAAAGAAGTTGGGCATAATTATGCAGCTATAATTGTAGTTGCTCTAGAGATTGTACCAAAAAGATCCTAATTTCAAGGCCATCCTGGCCTATAGAGTGACTTTACATTCATTTGGGTCAACTTAGTGACTTAGAAAATATTAATATTTAAAAAATACAAACAGGAGTGAAGCATAGTTTAGTGGTATAGTGCTTAGCTCACCAACAATACATCATCCACAACAGAACCAATGTGGTACTTCTAAGCAAAAAAAAGCTTGCCTATTTCCACCTAAAAAAAAAATCCCTTTACATTTTCTAAACTCACGTATTTATTGTTTGTTTGTTAGCTATGGTGGTTTGAAGGAAAACCAACCCCAAAGGGCACTATTAGGAGGTGTGGTCTTGTTGAAGGAAGTGTGTAATTGTGGAGGTGGACTCTGAGGTCTTGTGTATGCCTACGATTCTACCACTTCCTATTGCCTGCAAGTCAAGATGTAGGACACTCAGCTACTTCTCCAGCATCATGTCTGCTTGCATACTGCCTTGCTTCCCATTGTGACAATAATGGACTAAAGCTCTGAACTCTAATTAAATGTTTTCCTTTTTAAGAGTTGTTGTGATCATGGTGTCTCTTCACAGCTATTGAATCTCTGAGTCAGAAGTTGGTATCTGGGACTGGATTATTGCTATGATAGGCTGGACCATGTTTTGTTTGGAGTAATATGGATTTGGGAAATTTGGGTTAAGACAGCAGTGGAATGTTTTAAATGATGTTTAATAGGCCATACTAGTAGGAGCATGGAAGATAGGGGTACTGTTTGATCTGTCAAACTGTGGGGGGCTGACACAAGAGGTTACAGGGGAGAAGAATATGTGGCCTAGAAATCATTTTTGGAATATTTTGAGGAATGTGGCTGCTTTTTGCCCTTGTCCAAAGATCTGCATAAGACTAAAGTTGGGAGATTTGGGTTAATTCCATTGGCAGAGGAAATCTCAAAATAGCCCAGTATAGACACATCTATGTGGTTATTAGTGGCAACTCTAATGAACATCTATAATGAAAAAAAAGCAAGAAAATGAAATGCAAATTTGAGAAAAAAGGAATGGAGTTAAATAAATGAAGTAAAGTCCTGCATTCAACGAGATAAACAATCTTTGTACACTGTGTGTGTGTGTGTGTGTGTGTGTGTGTGTGTGTGTGTGTGTGTATTACTCTCATTGGTTAAAAATGAGTTAATAATGAACTGAACTGGCCTATAGCTGATCAGGAAGATTTTGGGCAGGAGAGCAAGACTAGGCGGACCTGGAAAGAAGAATGGCAGAGTCTGTGGAGTCTCGAGCCAGATGCAGAAGAAGCAGGACATGTAGAAAATGAGGTAACTAGCCATGAACCATGTGGTAGAACTTAGATATGAAGTATGTGTTAATTTAATTTGTAAGGGTCTAAGATATCACCTGTGCATTTATAATTAATATTAAGTCTCTGTGTATTTATTTGAGAGCTGGCCAGTGGTCCCAATGAAAAACTCTGTCTACAATAAATAGATTAAAAAATGGACTAAAGGGAGTGAATAAGGGACGGAAAAGCAAAATCTCACCCAGATATAGCTCCAACTCCTGAAAAGGAGCTAAAAAAAAACCCTTAGAGCATTGTGTGGTGGTGCATACTTTTAATCCCAGTACTCAGATGGCAGAGGCTGGGAAATCTCTGAGTTTGAGACCAGCCTGGTCTACAGATCCAGTTTCATGACAGCCAAGATTAGGCAGCAAAGGAGGAAAAGCTGGTGAAGATGTAATTGAGTAAAGGGGCGATGCTCCAGTTCCAGGAATCAGCAGAACTTGGCAGCTTTCGTCATGTGGTTCTGGCTTTAGCCTCAATGGTAGAAAAAGAGGTTATGGAATTGGCCTCTATGCCTAAGGAAGGCCACAGAGGCCAGGTATGTGTAAGGAGTGTCCCTGAGTGTTGGCCCAGAGAGGCCATTTTGTGAAGTTGTGTATTTGAAGCCTGGATTGTCTTGGAGGCTCCTAGATGTTGGATATTCGAGAACTGTGTTATACCTGCTGAGGAGAGCTGCTAACAGAGTGGAACCAGCCCAAGAGAAAGAAGTGTGTTGTAGTCAACAAAGCTGAAAGGAGTTTGAAATCTGGAGTGTTTTGACATCAGACATGGAGATGCAGTGTTTGGGTTTGTCCAGCTGGTTTTTGGTCTCCAGTATTTCCTCATTGTGCTCTTTTCCTTATATTTTGGAATGATAATGTATATCATGTGCAATTGTGTTAGAAGCATGTTATCTATTTTTTTATTTTGATTTTACAGGTGATTCCAGTTAAGAAATTGCATACATCTAAGAAGAGACTTTGAACTTTAGATTTTAAGTAAGTCTAAGACTTCTATAGACTAAGGTGACTTTGGAAGTTGGACTGAATGCATGTTTGCATTACGATGTGCCTCTAAGCCTTTGGAGACCAAGGAGTGGAATGTTGTAGTTTGAAAGAAAACGGCCCCAAAGGGAGGGGCATTATTAAGAGATATGGCCTTGTTGGAGTAGATATGGTCTTGTTTGGAGGAAGTGTCATTGTGGAGGAAGGCTTTGAGATTGTCTCACATATGCCAAAGATACTGCCCAGTCTGTCAGACCACTTCCTGCTGCCTGTAAGATGTAAGACACTCAGCTATCACTACAGCACCATGTCTACATACATGATGCCTTGTTTCCCACCATGATGATAATGGACTAAGCATCTGAACTGTAAGTGAGCTACCACAATTAAATATTTTCCCTTTATAAGAGTTGCCGTGGTCATGGTGTTTCTTCACAGCAATAGAAACTCTAAGACTTTCATCTTTTTGAAATTAAGTCCTGCAATGACAGTTCCCAATACATATGCTGCCAGATTTATGTGCAAATATTTGATTGAAATTTGTTGAGTGAACAGAGTAACAAGGAAAGAGTAATTAAAGCAAAGGGAACTTTTCTATGTAGACCCTCCAATAATATTCGCCTTATCCCTTTCGAATTCAGACAGGAAACAGAAAGGTAATTATCTACTGATTATCTATTATGCGTCAGATACTATAATGGGAATTTTCAGAGATATATACTTTAGGAAGCACTCTAAAGAACTGTTTTACATAGGTTACCTGCATTTTATAGGTGAGAGAACTGAAAAAGTTGTAAGATTTTAGGTACATGCCTATAGCCACACACATGTATTTGAGTCTAAAGTTAAAAATGTGCTTTTACCTACCATGCTTTTCCCCATTGTACCAAAAATTTTCCTCCTTCCACCTTTTATTGTCTACATGTTTCCTGTTGTCTAGTATCCATCACAGCAAGGATCCTTGCAAACACAGAGCCTCATGCAAGCGCCCTTATTTGATCTACCTTTGGGACTGTTTTGCTGTGCTGGTCTCCATGGGAACCAACAAGCATAATCCTCTAGGGAAGTTATTGGAACATGGCAGGCTTGTTGGATCTTTCTGTTCCCAACCTGTGCCAAGTGGACAACAAGTGAGTTTAAGTGAAGTCATTATTTAGGACATCATACTGGGACATTTCTACCTTGCCTCCCCATAACATAGTAGGTCTTTTATTGATACTAAGGATTACTTCACAAAAGCATGAATACCACAGTTGGGGAGGGCAGCACTCATCCATCCATCCAACAAACACTAATTGAAAAAATATGTTATTAATCAGGTATGATGTTAGAATTTGGAGATGCAGTCAAGTAAACTTTCTACTGTCGTGGACCATACAGTCTAATAGGAATTAGCAAATAATAAATGCAAAACAAACTGTGATTTTTAGATAGTGATAATTGTTTTGAAGAAGATAAGGTGCATGCAGAAATAAGTCATAACATGAAAATGTTTGTAATTAAAGAAAAGGAAAACAGAGTGTTAATTAGGAAATTTTAGGGAATAAATACAGAAGGAAGGAGGAAAGTTCATGAGTCCTCAACCCTAGAAAAATAAATACAGGGGATGATAGAAAGTTGATACTCTTTACCAGCATTGAGTGAGCCAATTGGATATCCAATACCAAACGGTCAGCCCTGAAAACATATCTACAAGTAGCATTATAAGGACTAAACAGGTTGTATTTATGAGTTCATGTTTGTATGCATACTAAAAAAAGTCATGAATTTGAAAGAGAACAGTAAGATACATGGGAGGGTTTGGAGGAAAGAGAGGAATGGGGGAAATAATGCAATCAAATTATAATCTTGAAAATACATTTTTAAAAATAGAAGCAATGACTTTCTTTTCTAAGTAGGCAAATAGAGAAATGTATGCTGGAGATCTCCTAGACTTCCATGTGCAAAAAGATTAGTAGGATCTAAGGATTGTTTCCCCACCTTTCTCTATGGTTGCATGCCCCTCGTTAACATTTAGAAAAAAAGAACCAGTGCTAGGAGGCAGAAAATCCCTCAGTGATATATGTAATATTCTTCGGGAAGTTTCAGTGGGTTTGTAGGGTCAACAGCAAGACTCCCTGAACTTTTCTCTTTGGTTATAGAGACTAACAATCATTTAGAAAGAGAAGCTTTAGAAAACTGTGGCATTGAAAGTGGCTCAGGTGGAGTAGGGTAACTTTGGGTCTCACACAGCTTTTCTACTAGGCTACATAACCTTAAGCATTGTCATCTCTCTGTTGCTCAGTTCACTATTTGGTTCAAAAAACAATTATGTGATAATGGTACCTAGAGCTGTCAAAGTAAAAAAAAAAAGGACTTCTGTAAAACATCTTTAATGATTGATTTAAAACTCACCTTGTTACAACTCAGAATTGCCTGAGCACTGAAGCTTAATTGAGAAATTGCACATATAAGACTGACCTGTGGAAATTGTTTTGATTATTAATTTAAGTAGATCATGCCAACACACTGTAGATGCCAACACTCCAAGAGCAAGTGGTCCTGCATTGTATAAGAAAGCTAGATAAGAATAGGCTTGTGAGCAAGGTAACAACTCGTGTTTCTCCATGGTCTCTACTTCCAATTCATGCTTTAGTACCTGCTCTGACTTTAAGGGATCAGTAACAGACCATGACATGGAAATATTAGTCAAATAAAACCATTCTTTCACCAAGTTGCTTTTGGTAAGAGTGTTTTATCACAGAGTCAGAAATTAAACTAGAATAACACCCAATGCAATTTTTCATACTCAAGAAAGTTTTAGTTACGATTATCAACGAAAAGAATGGACATCACCGCTATTAAGGTACAGCTGAGCCACACCCCATATTTGTCTCATCAGCCTATAGCCTATGTATACATCCTTTGACACATACTGTCAAGAAGGCTCGTTCCTATGATCTAGATTATCAGATTGTAGTCTACCTTTCCAAAGGCTTCTTTTTCCTTAGGACTCAGCTGAAATTTCTTTTCCTCCAGAAAGTCTTTGTTCTCATTCCAGCTAACACAGAAGATATTGTCTCAAGAGCTTCCACAGACTTTCAAGTCTATCAGCAGCTTTCATTATGCATATCATACCAAAATTCTTGGTATTTTTTTAACTCTTTCATGTATATATTGTCTTATGTTTCATACTTATTGTACACATTCCTCTGATTCATTATACTTAAATAAAAACTGAGGATGAGTCCTTCTTCTCCATTCTAACTCCCACTACAAACTAAGAGAATGTCAAATTTATAACTACATAAGTTAAATTTATATTACCCAACCTGGTTCCTGTTCCTTTCGGCACTGTTATAGAAAGCATTATGAATAGCTAACATGTTTCTACACTGAGTAATAATGGAACTCTCCATTTACCACCATTTCTCTCTCTGTCACAAGAAATGCAATAGAAAATTATGCTGTGTTACATTTAATTTCAAAATAAAATTGACTACACAAACCTTAGATGTCTGGCTGAGATGGGAGTAGCATGAAGCGAAAGAAGCAATGACAGCTTACAAGAAAAAAAAAACGTTCTGGCTGTAAAATGAGGAGGAAAAGGAGGAAAGATAAATCAGTGTCACCCACTATTTCATTCCAAACTCATCTTATCTAATATCTCCCAGACTTCTACTTGCATGCCATCAAGTCAGATATCATTGAAGGCCGGTTCAGGTCATAGAACAAAAGGAATAAAAACTGGAAGTTAGAAGCTCAACAACTAGAAAAGGATCAGTGAAAAAAATGGATTTCCAAGTCAGTCTAAGTAGTAATGCCATGAGAACATGTGCATGGAACGTCATATGTCTGGGGATGAAAATAATGGATGGTAAAGTCTAAGGAATTTTTTTATTTTAAAAATTATATTTGCCCCAGGTTCCTTGCTGATTTATGCAAGAGAAGTAATGAAGTGGGTTATGTTAGAAAAGTTTACATTTACAAGAGGTTTTCAGCATATGACAGTGTGTATGGCAGATGCAGACCTTTCAGTAGAGGATTTATTACTAAAGACAGAAACTGGAGATATATGAAAGTCATAAAGTTCACAAATTAGACTTCTGAAGTTGTTGTATCCCACCCTGTGCCTTGAAAACTGTTTAGTACAACAGGAATAACACTGAATTGATAGCTAATTGGAGCTAGGTTCAACTTTCATCAGATTCCTTTTCCCTTTAAGTATCAATCCTGTGTTAGTAGTGTTTGTTGTTCTGAGATATAGATGAGATACATATGTGGTGACAGATGCACTGTAAATGTTCCTTGTTGATATAGCTATTATCTGATAATTCAATGTCATCCACACACAGCCTGACATTGTCCGAGTGAACTAGTACATTTTTGTCAATTACATAAGTTACAGGACACAGGCCTTACTTTCCCCCCTTCCCTATAATAACTGATAAAGTGAACACTAGGTGCTCAATAATTAATTGATGAAAACCTTGACCTCTATGATGACAACTTTTAATTGTTAACCTGACCCAACCTAGAATCACCTGGGAAGAAAGAGTCAAAGAGAGATTGTGTCTACCAGGTTAGCCTGTGGCTGTGTGGGAGGCTAATTGTCTTGCCTTATATGATAAGGAAAGATTCACTTTAAATATGGGAAGCAGCATCTGATAGCAGCCCAAATTAGAAAGGACAAGGAAAAAGGAAAGATTTCCCTATTTTGCTTGCTTGGCCTTGCTGCTGAGATTGTCTACCCTGTTGCTCCTGCCACCGATGACTCCTTAGCTGATAATAGATCAATCTTCTTTGAGTTTCCAAGGTGGACTAAAGACCAGTATGTCTCCAGCAACCCTCCAGGCCTTTAGTACCAGATTGGCCCTGCTTAAGTACCCAGCCTCATAGACTGAGCAACTAGTGGGATCTGGACCTCTCCAATGTGAGACACCTATTTTTGGACTGCTGCTGCAACTGTATTGTGTGAAACAAACTAATAAATTTCACACACACACACACACACACACACACACACACACACACATATATCCTGTTGGTTCTGTTCCTTTAGAGAATGTAGACTAATGCAACGTTCATCTTTATTTTACTGATTTATATTTGAGTCTATTCTATTCATGACTGAGATACTGGTCCTTTTATTGCAGTCTATAGAGCAAATATTATCATCATGCAATTGCTGATAGTGGCATATTATTATTAGGAAGAAGTTCCTAGTCTCTTTCCTCCAGGGCAAAGAACATTGAACCAAAAATACTAATATTCTTTGCCTTACAGAAATGAAGTAAGAGAGAATTAAAGAGGATTAAAAGAATGAATGTTTAGGGATTTGTCATTATGTTTAGATTTTTAACAAGGTATCAAAATGCACATAACAATGCTATGATGTAAGTTGTTTCCATTTTACAGTCTGAGTATTGAAACACAATGTATTTAACTTGCCCATGAATATCTGTTAGTATTCTAGTTTAAAATAACTGTACCCATGTGTTCTTCTAAGGCAAAGACTAATTACTGGGGGGAAAGCCAGTTAAGCTAAGAGAGATCCGTTTTAGAAATCAGAAAAATTGGAGAAAAGGGAACAAATAACGGTATTTTGTATTCAGAAAGCTAAGCTTGGCGGGGTCTTTATGGGGAATGAGTGAAAGGGAGCAGAACTTTTTGCTTCTCAGCATAAAAGACTCTTCTCTCAAAGGCTTTCATTTATATCAGATTTGGGCAAACTTAGAGAGGGCACACTTGCCATCTCTCTGGCTATCAGCACTATCAAAAAAACACCCAACCTTTTTTCTCTGTCCTCTCAATCAGTGAGAGAACACCCTGCTTTGAATTGCAACATTTGAGCTGATGTGATAGTTTTTGGTAAAAAGGGTGATGATAATCAGGGTGAAAATTACAGGACACTAGAGAAGAGAACAACCCGGCCCTGTGTGTGACCTTACTTGAAGCTTTCAGAAATGGTCAGAGTCTACCCAACTTTGAGCTGTGGAAGATTTTTGAGCTTCGAAGAAAACGTTCCCAAAAACTCATATTAGTGTATATGGCACCTGCAGAACTGAATGTACCAGATGATCCCAGCTAGTTGAGAGGGCTTTAATCACAACTGATGTGATTAATAGAATTAATATCCAGTATAAAAAAATTTAAAATGATCCGGAGAGGAACAGCACAACAGAATATATGCCATATTCTGAGTTATTCATAATATTTAATGCCAAAAATCAGACATTTAAAAAGAGGAAAAAAAGATCTTTAGTAAACCCTTTATTTTTTCCAAACACTAAATGTCTACACATGGAAACGATGACATGACATGCAAGTCACTGTGTTATGATGAAGAGCCTGTCTTCACTGAGCTATCCAAATCTAAAATCTAGTCCAAACTCAGCAGTAGATCTCACGTCTTTTGTATAACATGTTTTCTTCCTTGCCTGACTCATTGGATATTTTCTCAGGAGCTCCTGGCGATGAGACAGCACAGTCCAAGAAAAAAATATCTTTAAAGGACTGGAGGAAATTGACTCTGCCATATCCTGAAACACACTTTAACAAATCTATTAGCAAGCTTTCACATCTACCCCTCCTGCTTCCAGTATTGGCTAAAGGGCAGTGTTTATCAAATGGGGCCTACAGAAACCCTAATAATTAGTTTGAGTCCCATAAATCTGTATTAAAGAACTGTTGAGATTAAGCATATCAAAGAATACAAAAACTTGAAATGTAATGAAATGAACAGGAAATTTGGTTTTCGTAACTGCTAACTCACCTGTTATGACAATATGTTATATTACTATCACAATATGTTATGTGCATAATTATGAAAGCCAAGTAAGTATTTCACCACCTTAAGGATTAGTTTCTATACATGTAGCGTGAAGGACATACCTACTATTTTGCAAAGTTTTAATGAGAACTAAGTGGGATGATTTATATAAGCTATAGTCACTAAGCACGGCTTACAAGAAACCCAAAATATTAATAACTGTTATCCTTCCAATTCCATATCAATATTAACTTTTTATTACCTAATCTTGGTTATAATTTAGTTAGATGGAGGCCTAGTAATCCAGAGTAATTAAGAGAATTAAACTAGAGTTAGTTAACATTGGAGCCTTAGTCTGGCTAAGTGAACTTCTTATTTGCTACATTTATCTTTAGTGGAAGATTTAATTGCTACGAATCTTTAAGGAAAATATTGGTTATCAACCACTGAGGGAAAGCCGATTGGCTACATGGAAGTCTCCAATCTCCTTTCCTTCAGGAACCCTACAGTGCAGAGGAACAGTAGCTCCAGGAAGTACCCTTACTCTGGTTTATGGTTGTCTGGACATGTAAAGCCAAAGACTGCACCACCAACCAAAGGATAATATTATGAAAACATAACTTAGAGTAGGAGGATTGCTCAGCAAATGTCTTTATATTCATCTTTGAACAACCAAGTTATGAATTTATGTTCCACGTGTCTATATCACTGAGAATAAAATGGAAATTTACAGAGAAAAACCATAGCTCATTATTGATTTTCCAAGAGAATTTTGGGAGTTGCTATTAAGAGTCATCTTTAAAAAGTCAATAAATGAATTGATAGAATCTGTCCCAAGGAACAAAATGTAAGAAGGGTTTCTGAAATTCCATTAAAAACAATTTTTTAAAAGAAACAAAAATGTAAGAGAGAAAAAAAAGTCCAATAATAAGCTAGAAGTGCATTTCTTGATGTAGACGGCTAAAAGGCTGGACAAGCAGCTTCATCCCCTCCACTTCATCACCACCACTCAGTACACACTTGCATTACTCCCACACAAATAAACAGAGAAAAAAAAAACACTTTCATGGTCCTCTTAAAATCCGCAACCCTTTGTCAGGCCAGAGAAAGTATCTGTTAAAAGCAATGTTGCCATAGCAACTATAATTTGGACAGTTCCGGCTGCTTCTCAAGCTGCTAGTTTCATCAGAAAGATCAAGGAAATGGAAAAAGAGTAAAGAAACTTTTTAAACGACCCCCAAATCACTAATATTCAGTCCATTTTAAAACTTCATTGTTTCATCAATGCAAAGTGTGTTGAAAACCTATACTATATCATGTACTATGTGAGACATGAACATCACACATACACTTGCCATTTTTAATGAGCCCTAATATACAAAAAGAGTGTTGTCAGACAAAAATCCCATCACTGAGAAGAGAAAGTGGACACAAAAGTCCCACTCCTAAACAGGACTCTATTTTCAACTGATACATGCTGCAAAGGGGAAGATCAGTTTTCTCCAACAGAGTGTCAGTGGGTATCAACTTGGGCAGGCTCCAGGACCAGGAGTAGTAGGCCAGCAGAAAACTGACTCCAGGTTTTTGCTTTGGATTTTTCTGTCTTATTGGGTTTTTAAGCTTATTTTTTTGAGTGAGATTAGAGAGAATGAACATGAACTTTGAAGGATAGAGAGGTGGGGAGCATCTGAAGAAGTTTGAGGAGGGAAGAATATAATTAAAATACTGTATGAAAGTTTTTAAATAAAATTAATTTAAAAAGAAAAGTATTGCAAATATATTTAAGAAGCGATAATAAGAATGTGCTACTTAAAAGTATGAGTAACATGTTGAAAAGACAGACAAAAGAGAAATTAACTGTATTTTAAGCAAAATATTAGACAGTTCCTCTAAGGAGAGGACATGAATATTTGCCTTGAAATAAGTTTCACAGGCAGAAAAAGCTCTGTGGAAAAATGATTTGAGTCATAAGAAATGTCATAAGTAAACTCTCAAAGGTTGTAGCATGTTCAGGCCATAGTACATTATAGATAAAATACAAGATGCATATATACCAAAAGATGATTGAAATCAACTTGCAGAAGACAAAATAACACAGTATGTTTAAATCATATGTATATAATGAGAAAGTTGGAAAAAAACATATAGATGACTAGTAATTACTTGTCATTACACAGTATCACAAAAAGTCAAATGATTTTGAAGCATTAGCATAATTGAAATGACCAAATGACTTCACAAAGTGTTGTATCATTCTGTCAGAACTGATAGAAAGAAGATAACTCTCTGTAGAATAAAGGCAAGACTGGAATCACAGTAAGAAGTCAAAAAATATTTTATTGCACAATAAAGAAATATTAAAGGCAGAGACCGATATTGATGGCATAGAAAAATCTTATAATCATAATAGAAACAGTTTTAAAAACATAAAACAATAACTATCTACCAAATGTAGCTGCAAGATACAAAAGTAGGTATAAAATATACATGCATTCTTTAAATTAAATATTTCTATCTATGCTGACTATACTGCCTCAAGGTGCCAAAGATTATCTAACAAAAACCTCAACACCAATCACAAGAAGTCTTCTTTTGTGTTGTTGGCCACGGTTGTTCAAGAAACTCCCAAAACATTACAGGCTACTGCTACTGCCCTTGGTGCCCCCTAGAGGTATAAAGATCAGCTCCTAGTGCTGAAGAGGCCATGCTCGGAGGACACAGGGTCCAGAGGCCCTCGAGCTGGAACTGACCCGAAAACCTCCTCCCTGTGCACTAGCTTTCATGTTACCAAAAAGGCTCATGTAAGTTTCTAGAGGAGGGAAGCAGCCAGCGGTCCTACCCAGCTATGACATCTCTGAGTCCCAGCAATGACAAGCCTGGAAAGATAGCCCTCATGGTGCAGTAATGGCACACAAACATTGGCAGTAATGGGCAGCTCTCTAATTGGACTTAAGATCCACTCAAGCAGAAGGAAACCCCGTCTGGTATCAGAAACCCAACCAAATATCAAAAACTAGCCAGGCTGTGGATCTTTGAGAACTTCCAACTGTCACTTTAGTGAATCAAGATAATCCCTGACAATATTCTAAATATTTATCCTCATACCCACAAATAAGTGTATTCCTCACCCCTCACCAAGGCAACTTCTCTATGCAATGGAGACCATTACAGGAAACTACAGACAGTCAAAATGCAAAGCTGTGGAGCCCAGTCCCAAGGCATACATTCCAACACGACTCCCATACCTGAGTCTCAGGGATCACTATGAAAGAGAGGACAGAAGGCTGTAAAAGCCAGAAAATCAGAAAGTTTGTGTGAGACTATGTTTCCTAGCAATGTCAGAAGCTAATACACATAAAGTCTCCCAACATGACTGCCTAAACATGAGCTGAACAAGAACAACAATAAATATGCTAATGTGGATGAGAGAAAGTCCAGGAGGATTCAACCATACACGGTTGACTATAGTTCTATAGTCAACTGAAGAATGCTGAGAGAAGCCAAAATAGTCTTTCCCAGGGAAGAACACATCAATTAATTATACAATAAGAAATGCTCGGGCCTGAAAACATATAAACATGCATTATATAGATTGTGCAGGTTGTACTTATACATTTAAAACACATAAAATGTGTGTGTGTGTGTGTGTGTGTGTGTTTGTGTGTAGCAAGAAATAATGAAAAAGGACATCATTGTCTTGAAAGAGAGCAAGGAAGGGTATGTCGGAAGGTTTGAAGATAACAAAAGAAAGGGGGGAAATTATGTAATTATAATTTCTAAAAAAATAAAAGAAATATCCTTTTAAAATGTTTAGTTAACTAACACAAAAAGATAGTAGGGATAATAATTGGACTACTGAATAGAATTTCATTTGTCCAGGAATTAAGGCTAACAATCGACAAGTGGGGCCACATAAAATTGTTTCTGTGCAGCTGAGACATCAATCAACTGAGTGAAGAAGAAACCCATAAAGTGAAAAAAATTTTGATAGTTACATATCTGACAGAGCAATAATATCCATAATATGTAACAAACTACAAAGAAAAGAATCAAGGATATAAACAACCCAATTAAAAACGGACTAAGAACTGAACAAAGAATTCTCAAAATAAGATAAAAAATGGCTAAGAAATATCTCAAAATGAGTTCATCATCTTTAGCAATTAGGGAAATGCAAATGTAAGCTTTGTGATTTCCTCTTGCTCCACTCATAATGGTTAAGATCAACAAAACAGTTGATAACTAGTACTGTTTAGGATGTGGGGACAGGAGAAAACTTGTTCATTGTTGCTTGCCTTGCAAAGTGGTGCAGCCACTCTGGAAACCAGTCTGGAGAATTCTCAAAAAACTAAGAAGGAATCTACCCTATGACCCAGCTACAGCACCCCTTGGCATATGCTCAGAGGGCTCAAAATCCTACTCCTGAGATATTTGCTTAGTCATGTTCATTGCTGTTCTTTTCCCAACAGCTAGGAAATTGAAACAACCTAAATGTCCTTCAACTGATAAATGGTTAATGAAAATGGGGTGCATGTACACAGTACATTATTACTCAACTAAAAGAAAATGAATCATGAAATTTTCAGGTAAATTAATGAACCCAGAAAGTAAATGAATGAGCTCAGAAAGCATTATACTGAGTGAAATCACCCAGAGGGAGAAAGCAAACTCTGTATAATTCTCTCTTATCTTTGGTTCCTAGCTCCAAATTTCAGAGGCGTATATTACCTGGAGTAACCATAGAAACCAGGAAAGTAAAAGGGACTTTTTATTTTGTGTGGGTTGGGGAGCTCTGGAGATGGAAATTGCAGGACAGAAGAGACGTTAAGGGAGAAATGGAAAAAACAACCGGAAACGGGGGACAGGGGTTATACAGAAGAGACGAAGGGTGGTTGGGTAAAAAACACTAAGGACATTAGAAAAAAAAACAATGGAATCACATTATTCTATATTTACCTAAAATTGCATGTAATATACATAAGTTTATACAGAGAGAGAGAGAGAGAGAGAGAGAGAGAGAGAGAGAGAGAGAGAGAGAATAAATGAAATAGAGACACTTTTGATGGTTTTGTTCCCCTAGAAGCCACAGAGTATCAACAAAAAACCCAGGACCAAGAATAAAAACTTTCTTTTTCAGCTGTTGGCTAGGGGAGGAGAGGACTTTCCCAAAACAATATAGGTTATTGGTGTTGCCTTAACGTTCCATAAGTTGAAGATACATCCCTAGTGTTGAAGACACCACATACTACAGAAGCTGAACTCTAAGGGAAAAAAAAGATAAAACTGACCGAGCAGTCTCCTCCCAGAGGACTAGCTTTCATAGTATTGCCCAGGGAACAAAGTAATCAATAGTCACACCTAGCTGTGATTCCTAAGAACCAATGCAATGAGTGTCAGAGCAAGATATCCCTCAAGGAGCAGTAGTGGCATTTGCATTTTGTCAGTAAACAACTTTCTGTGTGGATGTAGAAAGTTCAATTGGAAAGATACCATGCCTGTACTGCCCAAATATCTATAGCTAGTGAAGTCATGGATTTTAGAGGAGAACCTAGCACTGACGCATCGCTAAACCAGTACATTTCCTATGTGCATTCGAAATACTCAGCCTTATACTCACAGATAAATGTAGTTCTCACCTTTCATCAAAGAAGTTTCCTTTGCAACAACAAATGGAGACCATTAAAAGAAAGCCACAACTCATCAGAATCCACAGAATTATGGGCTTCTTGAATCCAATTGATACCTCTATAGCACAACACTTACACACAAGGCTCAGGAAACATCTGATAACATGCTGCCAAAAGATTCTAAGTACCAGAGGACTAGGAGGTCTGATAAGATTCTGTATCTTCTAGAAATGACCAAGAAGTTAGACCCATGTAACCTCAACAATATAGGTGCCTAAACAAGACATGAACAACAACACCAATAGACATGCTAAAGTAGCAGGGGAAATTTTCATGGGACCCTATCTCTAGACAAGCCCAACAGGCAGTTAAGACTACTGAGGAAGATTTAGTCTTCCCCATGGATAAGTCCCCTAAGTGGTTCTCCAGTACCAAATGGCAGACCTGAAATTATATATATATCCAGTACTAAACTGACAGAATAGGCTGCATTTATATATTTACACATTTATATGGATGTATGTAACTATAATAATTTTAAAAAAGAGGCCAAGAGTTTGAAAAGGAATCATAGGTTGGGAAAAGGAGGGAATGAGGGAAATGATGTGATTATATATATTTTTTAATTGCAAATAAAAATATAGGACTGAAAATAGAGTTCAGTTGGTAGAGTGCTTGAATAGCATGCCCAATTCTCTTGGTACAATTCCAAGTGCAGCATAATTCAGCATGGTATAAAAGTTTAAGATCATTCTTGGGTGTATTGTAAGTTCAAGGTCACCCTGGGTTTTATGAGACCATGTCTCAAATCAACGCATCAATCAATCAATCAATCAATCAATCAGTCAATCAGTCAATGCAAATTTTTACTTTGTATTGCTCTGCGATGTGCAATTGTGAGCACATCCAAGTATTTAGCCTGGTGATATTTTTAATAGATGTACACCCAAGTAATCATCAAACAAGTGATTGAATCTTTAGAAAAATTATTTGTTCTTTGTTCTCATACAGCTTACTTGGTAATTCACCTCTCTACTGCAGAGGAAATCTATAAAGGCTAGCTAAATATAGCTTAAAATGTAAAACACTGACAAAATTTAAGTGGGTAGAGAGCTGCTTAAGTTGATTATAATGTCACATGAGTTCTACTGAAATTATTTCACCTGGGAAAATGTCAAACTGTCTTCATTAGCAGATCATGCAAGAAATGTGTTTGAGATTAAAAACAAAAAGCAATATAATCAACCGTACTATGCCTTGCACTTCCTATGTAATCAGCTTTTACTATAAGCAAAATACATTACTTCAGTCTTAAACTATAAACATGTCCATACCCATAATAGTCTCTCTCTCTCTCTCTCTCTCTCTCTCTCTCTCTCTCTCTCTCTCTCTCTCTCTCTCTCTCTGTGTGTGTGTGTGGTATGTATTGTGGCAGTCATTTAATGAAAGTAACCAATAGGTTGAAATCAATTTTAAACAAAACAAACTTCTATCATAAATTTTGGAAGCAACATGGGGATGTAGGTAGATAACATGATAATGATTTTGATTACTATTCTGAGTCAATTGTAAGCAAAGCAAATTTCTATCACAAATGTTGGAAGCAACATGGAGATGTAGGTGTATAACATGTTAATGATTTTGATTAATATTCTGAATCAATTGTAGTCAATGAAGTAATTTTCCCCTTGTAAAACTCTGCTAAAAATCTGTTTTCTTTCTTTTGTAAAGCACCCCTCATTTCTTTCCAATGCCATGTTTCTTTTTGTATTGTTCGATAAATATGTAATAAAGTCCTTTGCCACGGTAAGACAAGCATCAGACCAACACAAGAGACCACCAATAACTGACAAAAAGAAAACACGGTGAGGGAAGCAGAGAATTCAAATTTGGGCTAATTTTTGTTCTAAACTACTCCAATAAGAAGACTTTTTTCTCATTACTGAATGTTATATTGGCATGTGCATGGGTGTGTGCATGTGACTGTGTGAGTGTGTGTATGTGTATGTGTGTCAAATGACAGCAGAGGTAGACTGCTATTTGGGAGGAAAAAGGAGAGTAGGTAACATAAAGGAAAGTGTAATAAGAGATGGTAATAGAAAAGAATATCATCACAGCACAATCATACATACGTATGAAAATGACATGAAACCCATTATTTTGTACACCAACTAAAATAGTGATTGAAAATTTTGAAAAATAAGAAGAGATATAAAAGTCTCTCCTTACTCCCGTTAGCCCTTCTTCATTACATGAGCTCCCACACATATGCCAAGGAAAGGCCATATGGACACACAAAGAGATGCTAGCCATCTCCATGCCATGGAAAGAGAAATTACCGATGCTCAAACCCTGTTAAACATTATCAGACTTCCAGTCTTCAGAGCTGAAAATATAAATTTATATTAAGAATCTCAGTCTGTGATAGTTATTATGAAGAATTAAGTGTTGAAAGAAAAGATTATAAACAAAGGGGAACTGTCTTTATTTGCAAATAATGTGTATTCTAGTGTTTTAAAAAAGCTACACTCCAGAAGAAACTGTGTGGGTATTCTAGATATCCTGAGTCTTACCTGGTTATCTTGGAATTCAATAGATCAATAAGTACATCTATTACCAATGAAAGTGTATTAAAAGGCAGATCCTACTGACAAAGAAACTAGGGTTGGCTATATATAGACAAAGATTGTGCTCATAACATCTTGCTGAGCTCAATTTTCCAATAATAATGAATTTTCATTACCAATATTTACTAGGATTGCAGATCAGTCATTTTATCTTCCTTACTGGATCATAAATTCCATAAATTAAATCCCACAAATACAGGAATCGCCTTAGTCCCTGTCAATTGGTTATTCATAGAGTAAAAATATGATTATTGCTGTCTCATACTATGATCCCATAAGAATTACAAATCCCTAAAATCCTTGTGTCCACATAATTTTGTTCACATCCTGAATTCCGCATTGTCTTTCTTACTTTTGCATATGTATGTCTTTACTCAGACATTTGTAGAGGAGATCTTCCCTCCTGAATGGCCAGTCGCCCCATACATTGTGGAAATAGCTCCTGTGATTCCTTTGACTTGAGGCCTCATCTCCTTTGTAGGCTTTTGTTTCCTGACTCTGATGGCTTTGCTGAACAGATCGCAAAATTAAACATTTTTGTTTTTAATTGTGTGTGTGTGTGTGTGTGTGTGTGTGTGTGTGTGTGTGTGTGTGTATGTGTA
>NC_022026.1:27444492-27452508 GCF_000317375.1 Microtus ochrogaster
TGTGTAACTGTTGCTGGATAGTATTTAAATGTCATGGAAACAGCCTCTGTTGAGAGACACCTAGTAACTTCATAGCTGCCTGGATTCCGAATTAACAGTTTGATTGTGATTTGCAACAGCAGTGGCAAATGCTAGCTAGATATGTATCTAATCAGCTGGCTGTCGTTCTTGCTGTGGGAACATTGTGCAGAAGTCTCTGGAACATTAGATCTATGAAAAAACTTGCATGGCACTTAAGTTCTCTCATACTGACTTTACAAGTAAACACTTATTAATCTATAAATTGGATATAAAGTTTATGAGAGAGAGTGAGGAGAGTATTCCAACTTTTAAAAATTTTATTTCATCTAATCTCAGTTTTTTATATATACACTCTTAACCCAGGAGGGCTGTGTTGAGCAAACAGCAACAAAACACTTGTTGCTTCTGATATTGTGTATTCTACTCCCACAAGTGTGTATAAAAATATACTGCAGCCCAAATTACAAAGGAGAGTGGTCATTGTTTAAAGGTTTGTTTATCATATATCTTTGTAGGAATTTTAATCTTATTATGGTGCATTCCTGCAATTATGGCACTCTCGGGAGGCTGAAGTGGGAGGATCACAAGTTCAAGGCCAATCTGAGCTATACAGAAACTGGTTCAAAATGTGTTTCTTTATTATGATTAAATGTGTTGTTTAAGGGAAATACTTCACACAACCAATCTGGCTCTACCCTTGATCCTTAGTCTCTAAAATGTGTTTTTATTTTTCAAACTAAAGCCATAGATACCACCTCTCCTTGCCCCCACACTTCTAATTTTTTTCTTCCCTATCTCGGAACAAAATATTAACTTTCTGTTTAGTATCTCAATCTAATATTCCAGTAGGCTTCAAATTCAGCAGGTGAACAAGAGCTCAGTTGTTTTTCCTAGAACTTATACTCTCCTGTTTGAGATAGTAATTAATGATATCAGAAGCCTTATAATTATCATGAAAATAATTTGAATTTCAATCATTCTTTTACTGTATATGCCTACATTTGACAATTCAACAAAAGCAATTGATTAGTTTAGGAAAGGTTACCAGCAGCCACACTTATTCCCAGTTAATCCTGAATTCCTGCTAACTCTCATCTTGACCATTGCAGTGTCTAGGTTCATAAACTACACACACAGAGAGAAAGAGAGAGAGAGAGAGAGAGAGAGAGAGAGAGAGAGAGAGAGAGAGAGAGAGAGGGAGAGAGAGAGAATGGTCTTAAAATTTGGTGAGATAATATCACTACTGTCATCAGAAATGTTAATGGATCCATTGTATCTGCATAGCACATTTTACAAGTTTCCCAGCACAACTTCTAGGCCAGAAACTATTTGTCATCTATCAGTGTTTACAAACTTATCTTTTTAAAGGAATATAAATATATTTTTATTATGATTCTCAAGATTGAGTAGTACATCAACACTGTCCTTGTGTGTTTAGGAGTACGGCAATAAATGGTAAACATTTCCAGAGCTGACGCCAAGTAGACATTGAAGATAATTATTCACCAAAGAAAAAATATTTTCTCAATTCCATTTCTCCTGTCTTTATCAAAATAATCCACTCTTGGACTAGATAGATAGCTAAGGGATTAAAAGCGCTTGCTGCTCTTGCAGTGGCCATGGATTCTGTTCAAAGCACACACACTTTAGCTCATAAACATCTGTAACACAAATTTCAGAGACTCTAATGCCCTCTTCTGAGCTCTGGGTGTCAAGAAATGCATACAGTACACGTGCACGCACATACACGCACGCGCACACACACACACACACAAATCAGTAATTAAATATAGACAGATAGATAGATACACAGATAGATGGATGAATAACTAAACACACAAAATCTAAATAAATGGCTATCCATTGATTCACAGAATAATAAAAAGGTTTAGGAGTTATAAGGCCAGATGCTTTGCAGGGATGTAGCAGGAACAGCTATAGAACCAAGTTGGATTCTCCCCAGAGCCTCTCAAAGTCCAGAAACGAATGTTTCTTTTTGCAGTTCAGTAGATTTTTTTAGGTAACACATTGCTTGATACCCTTCCACCTCTAGCTCAATGAAAATGTCTGTGGAAAAGAAGTCATGAGACCCCTTCTTGTTCTCAAAACATTTGACTGGAGCATACAGATGCTGCTTCGCCTTTAAATGAAAGAAAATTAATGCAACCCTTGAGGATGGTTTTGTTTTGTCTGACTCATAAGGCCTCCATCTGTGTCTGTTATACAACATTGCCAAGGAAAGTACATATGAAAATCACTCCTTATGCTACCAAGAAGCATTCATTACTGGTGTAACTTGAATTTTTTAAAATATAATATTTGTTGCAGAGTCATATGGATAATTGATGAGTACCTGTTCAAGCAAGTTTTTATCTTTTTGGGTACAGCATTGAGGAGAATATGGCATACCTATAATTATCATGTTACAGCCCTAGTTTGTTTATATTCACTCACAAGGACCCATCACTCAGGACTTGACATTTTCTTAGGAGTGTAGAGGAGATAAAGACAGCAAAAAAGACAGGAATTTGAGAAATCTTTACCTTATCATTTATCTTAGGAGGACAGAGATACAGAAGAGGTTAAATAATATAGCCTTAAATTTTGGCAATCGGGGAAAAAAGAATGATATTAACATCAAGCTTATGAAGCCAAAAAGAGCTTCCTCATGTGTTACGGAGACAGCTTGGTCAGTTAGTTTGTAAGAGAAATCACTCTCACAAACATAAGGACTTCATCAAAACTACAAAATAAAAAAAAAGGTCAGACATTGTACTTTGTGCTTGTCATCCTAACAGGGGGCATGGAGATGGGCTGGCTGGCCAATCTAGGCTACTTCTTTATGTCCAGATTTAAAAAAAAAAATGCCTCAAAAAAAAGATAAATGTTGCCTGAAAAATGATGCCCATGCTTGATCTCTGACCTGCACACACACATATACACACAAATACACACATATATACACATATGTGAGTGTGGTATTACCTGTGTATTTCTATACACACAAACATGAATACAAATACACAAACAAAAACTTCCTCAACAATACCACCTTTACAATTGCAACCTAATATCCTACCCTCTAGATGTTGTGAACTAAGATGGCCAGATGTCCCCCCCACCTTGTTTTCTACCACTTACTCAAAACATGAAACAGTTTCTCTGTTACATTCAGGTTAAATCCAGAATAAAATGTGCTTTTATTTTTCAAACTGAAGACATAGATACCACCTCTCCTTGCCCCCACACTTCTATTTTTTTTTCTTCCCTATCTCGGAAACCTATCCTGAATAAATTCACTTTTCTCTTCACAGTCACCACCCTGTTTCTATGGAATTTTTTATCCTTTGTATGAACAGCTGCAATACCAAATTTACTGGACTTTGGCTTCTTTCCCTACCTCTGTGTTACCCCTTCTCTACAAAGAAGCCAAAGCGAACTCTTAAAATTGAAATTCAGACACATTAACTTCCCTATTCAATTACCTAATTATTTCTCATTTGGAAAACAAAATACAAAGTCTTCCAGTATGTAGAACCTGGTTTCTTCTTCAACTTCATCTAATATCACTCTTCTTACTCACACTACACCAAGAATCCTGCCCTTTCTTTTCACCCTTCATTTGCAGAAAAATACTAAGCTCATTTTAGCATTTATACTTGCTGGTCATTCTATTTGTTGCAATATTCACTATCCTCTTCACGTTTTCTTTCCCACTGCACATCTCTTCCAATTTTAACTTTCTACAGGAGATCCACTTTCACTAGCACTTTTATCAAAGTCCAAGTGAACATTTGAATTTGTTTCTGGGCTGCCTTTTCTCTTCCGTTGACCTATAATTCATATTTTATGCCATCACCATATTGTCATTTCTATTATTTTGCAGTATTTTGAAATAAGGTAATATAACACCTGTAGCTTTATTCTTTTTGTTCAACATTGATTTGACTACTAGGGTCTCCAAAAATTTCATATGAATTTTTACTGTTGTCTCTTTCTGTGATATGGGGACCATAAGAGGAACTTCAGAACTTTGTTTTGCTTACTGATGTAGTTTCATTGTCCAACTGCATATGAAAACTCCCATTTTTCTTAAATGGACAGATAAGTAAGCAAATTAAATAATTGTTTATTTTGTCTTCTTGGAAATAAAAATTTGAGCATTATTAGCATGATACTATTAGATTATTTTAGCCTGCTTATACTCCTGTCTGAAAAATATTAGAATCTCAACCACTATTTTATCTTATTTGCTTATATGTAGATCTATATTACAGGACTCAGATTTTCTTCAGGACATGGATGAATTTTTTTGTGTGTATCTAGGACCAAGTAGAGGACTTGGTACATAATAGTTGCTTAGAGACTTTGAATTTAGCAGTTAAGCTGTAGTAGATAGAAAATAACACAGAAACCCACAACTGTACAATGTACGGAGAGTGAGGGACTTGGAAAACTCAGTCTTAAGTGAAATATCTCTCAAGGTGTAAGGATTTATGAAGAAGAGAAGATAGATTGTAAGAGCCAGAAATGGTGAATGACTCCAAGGAAACAGCATCTTCCAGACTAAGAAGTACTCATACACATATGAACTCACAAGGGAGTGTGGCAACTTGCATAAGACCTGCACAAGTTCAAACCAGACAGAATTTCTGTGGGCAAGTGGACAAGAAATTTAAACAAGAAATTGTTTGCAACTGATACTTGATGGGAAAGGAAAAATTAGTTTTTGCCAATGGAGTATTAGTGGTTCTATCAACCACACTTCAGTTCAGGCCCCATGCCCAATGACAGTTGGCCAACACAAATCAGACTCCAAATTTTTGTAGAGGGTGGAATTTGACTTCACTTAGATTTTATTTTTTATTAAGTTTTGTCTTACTGTTTATTTGCTTTGACTTTTATTTTGTTTTCATTGTTTGAGAGAAAGAACATGAAATTGGATGGGTACTAATAGTGGGGAGGATCTGGAAAGAGTTGTTGGAAGGGAAAGCATGACCAAATTATTGTATAATTAAATTTTAATAAAATTAATTAAAAGGGGATATTCCATGCCAAGAATCATAAAAACAACACAGTATTGACTTTTATACAGATATTAAATAAAGTATATTTAAGAAATTCCTTGAAATCTACTAACAAATTACATGTGTATTATAACATTATTATAGCAAAACTTCAACATTCAAGAAAACAAACAATTTAACACTGATACACACTGAAAACAGAGCCTTAATAAAATTCATAAAACAAAAGCTGAGAGAGATTTCAAAGAATTTATGGTCATATTTAGGAAATTGTTATTCTACTCTAACTACCTAACAGAATAACTAGACAGAACATTAGCAAGTATGAAAATATAAACAGTACAGACAACAAAAATCATCTGTATCAGATAACTTAGTCACTGTTGTGACCAAATTCTTGGCAAGAAGAAACTTAAGAATTTATTTTGGCTTTTGATTTAAGAATGCACCGCACATCCTTACTAGAAATGCATGGAAAAAAAGAGTACAAAGTAGCTGAACATTTCATAAAGAAATAGCTGGATTTCTAGACTCAAGCCAAAAAGAGATAAATATTTTAACAGATTTAAACAATAACTTAAAAAATATCCCTAAGTAAAAATATTCTAGGTTCACATGGATTCACTGCTGAATTCTATCCTAGAATCAAATAAGAAACAACAGCAATGTTTCGCAAACTATTTCATAAAATAAGACAAGAAGAAACATCAACAAACCCTGACACACAGTAAACAACAACAACAACTAATAATAATAATAATAAAATTCTCCTGGGCATCCCAAAAATGTCAACTTCCAAATAAAGAGATACCCATACTCTCTTCACATTAACTAGATATAGAAGCAGCCTCAGTGTCTGAATAAATAATAGAAATATGGTACATATACACAATGAAATTTTATTCAGCAGTAAAGAAAGTAAAATTTTCATGAAAAAGATAATAGATCTAGAAAGAATGCGTAGTGAAATAAGCCAGGTCCAAAAAGACAAATATCTCATGCTCTCCCTTACATGCAGATGCTGGTTAGAAACTGAATGCACTTTGTTTAACTGCCAGTAAAGGATAGAAATATGCCACTAGAGTGGTTGGAATAAAAGAAACTTTAAGAGAAAAGGGATAGTAAAACACATCATACGTAAAAGTAAAGAAGGGAATAGTGGAGGTCCATGCCAGGAGGTGGGTGACAGAATCAGAGAGAGGAAGTTGAGGGCAGAGTAACAAAAACTAAAGACTGTGAAAAAGCAATATAGAAATTTATATATAGAAGGAAAATTCCAACCCAAGGAAGTTGGCTACACGAACAAAAACACAGACAATTGATGGTCTCATAGCAACAAATCCTAAAGAATGGAAAAACACAAAAATTAACATCACCAACAATGAAAATTAAATTAACAGGAGATAGCAATCACTAGTCATTAATATTCTGTAATGTAAATGGATTCAAATCACCTACAAAAAGGCACAGGCTAACAGATTGGATATGAAAAGAGAATCCATCCTTCTCCTGCAAACAAGAAACACATTTCAACCTCAAGGACAGACATTGTCTCAGAATAAAGGGTTGGGGGAAAATATACCAATGAAATGGACCTAAGAAACAAGCGGTTGTAGCTATCCTAATATCTAACAAAATAAACTTCAAGCTAAAATCAGTCAAAAAAGACAAAGAAGATAATTTCATATTAGTCACAGAAAAAATCCATCAAGAGGAAATCTCAATACTAAACACCTATGCCCCCAAAAAAAAGGCAACCCCAAAAGGAAAAAAAAAACACTTCTAAAGCTTAAATCATACATTAAACCTCACACACTAATAGTGGGAGACTTCCACATCCACATCTCACCACTGGACACGTTAGTCAGACAAAAAAAGAACAGAAAAATAAATGAACTAACAGATGTTATGACACAAATGGACTTAACAGACACCTATAGAATATTCCATCCAAACATAAAAGAATATACCTTCTTCGCAGCAACTCATAGAACCTTCTCAAAAATTGACCACATACTCAGTAACAAAACAAACTTCAACAAATACAAAAAAAAAAATAGAATAACCCAATGTACCTTATCAGATCACCACGATTTAAAACTAGAAGTCAACAGCAATACTAATTCCAGAAAACCCACAAGCACATGGAAATTAAACAATGCTCACTTGAATCATCAATGGGTAAAGGAAGAAATAAAGGGAGAAATTAAATACTTCCTAAAATTCAATTAAAATGACCACACAACATACCCAAATTTATGGGACACAATGAAAGCAGTGTTAAGAGAAAAGTTCATAGCACTAAATGCCTACAAATCACAATCCCAGAGAACCTATACAATAATGAGGACCCTAAGAGAGACATGCATAGATCTAATCTACATGGGAAGTAGAAAAAGACAAGAGCTCCTGAGTAAATTGGGAACATGGGGACCTTGGGAGAGGGTTGAAGGAGAGGGATAATGTATGGAGGAGAGCTGAGAAATAAATGTAGAGCTCAATAAAAATAAAATATAAGTGAATTTTAAAAATGTATAATGTAAAATAAAGTTTTAGCAGAGACACTCCGTATGGATAGATAAATTGAAATCTTAGTGCCAGCTGTGAGGAATGCCTCCTTATTTTTATTAGAGTATTCCCAGAGGACCCAAACAATACAGTCTTCCTGTCTTAGAGTTCTGCCAAATCTTTATTCTAAGGCCCTATTGCTGAAGATATTGGACACTTTGATCACAGGATATAGAGGTATCAAGTTGGAAGGGAGTAGAAACTTTCCTCTTTGTTGGGTAGCCTTCAGGTTCACTCTGCTTTAATCCAGCAAACTACCATGTAAGATTTCCCGTCTCTCCTAGAATCAATGCATTACTTGTATGAGGTTAGTCAATCCCTTTTTTCTTATTTATTTATTTATTTATTTATTTATTTATTTATTTATTTATTTATTAAAGATTTCTGTCTCCTCCCCACC
>NC_022026.1:27454336-27456257 GCF_000317375.1 Microtus ochrogaster
TAAATAAATATATTTAAAAAAAAATAAAAAAATAAATAAATAAGTTTAATTACACCCATACATTAGTCTCTGGCTAAGATTCCTACAAAGAAACTTCTTACTCCATAGAGCCGTAGTTAGTACAGAAACCAATAGCTGGCCAACATGCCAGTAATAATTTGTGGCAGAATGCTTGACCTTAAACAGGGCAACTATATCAGCAACACTGTAACTCATAGAAGAGAAGAAAGAAAGAATGTAAGAGTCAGAGGACTAGAGAAAATCCATGTTCTGGACATCAAATAACCATTACACTCAAGAACTACCTAGAGTTGTGGTTATCTACACGAGACCTGCACTTGTTGGACCCATCAACATTGCATTATGGATTATGAAGCCACACCCCTTCCTGGGGGAAGGTAGTATGTTCTGTAATGGTGTGGCCACTGATAAGTTGCCCTTGCTCCTATAAATAACCCCCACCAACATTCAGGCAAGTTATTCTAATTAAATTCATGCAAAAAACAAAGACATGAAAATCGGAACGGGACTTGTTGAGAAGGGTTTCAATTGGAATTAAAGATAAAAGAAGGAAATGGGGGGCACTGGAATGAAATAAAATGCATTGTGTAAATATATCAAACTATAAAACAATTTTAAAAGAAAATTATAGACCAATCTCTCAGATGAATGTGGATGAAAAATTTCTAAATAACATACTTGCAAGCTGAATTCAAGAGCATATCAAAAAATCATTTACCATGACCAAATTGGATTAATTCCAGACAGGCTATCCTTCAACATAGGCAAATCTATAATTGTAATACACCGTGTAAATAAACTCAAGCAAAAGTATTACATATCATTTTGATAGAAACAAGAGGTTTTGACAAAATCCAACATCCTGTGTGATAAAAGTTTGGAAGAAACTAGAAAGAGAGGAACACATATTAAGAAAATAAAAGCTATCTATGACAGAACTGAGTATTAACTAACATAGTAGTGGGGAAAGCTGAAAACATTTCCAGTTAAAAGAGGGTCAAAATAAAAACACCCAGTTTCTCCATTTCTTGATCAATATTGTGTTGGAAGTCTTAGCTAGAGTAATAATTTGAGAAAACCAATAATTGTTCTAATTGAATGATTATACATAAAAGAAACCCCAGAAACCCTACCAGAAAACACTTAGAACTGATTTAAGAAAAAAAAAAAAAAACTCTTCAGCAAAGCATCAGCATACAATTTAACATGCAAAAAACAGTAGTTAGAGGATAAGAAAGAAGTTATGTAAAACCTCTACGGAAACCCACTGGGAGATCAAAGTGATATCCAGGTGACATCTTTGGTGCCCATAGTAAGGACTCTTCTCTTTGAGCTTCTTGAGACCATTGAAATGACTTAGAAAAGGTCAGATTGCCCTCAGCCACCACCTCCTCCACTTGGAAGTCACAAATACCCATAAAGAAATGGTTTCTCACTCTTTTTGAGAAAGTGTTTCACAACCCAAAGGATCCTCATTCCCTGCTGAGAGAGGTTCCTGTTGTGTACAAATAGTTTGGATTTTCTGGAGGAATGGCTTGTGTGGTGTTTTTCAAAGGTTACTGTAGTGACGAGGCGAGCATCACTACAGGTTACATTGTAAAACCCTCCCTCAGCCTGTGTAATTCATGTGATGTGATTGCCACTTTTTGACTTTGAAAATCCTACCCTGTTTTGTTTTGGCACCAAGAGTTTTTCCCAGTAAGATCGTCCCAATAAGTCAATGGGTTAGAAGATTCATTATACACTTACTTGGTTTAAGAAACCGATGATTCTTTGGATTCACCTTCTTATTTAGCTTCTCTAGGATCACGAATTATAGGCTCAATGTCCTTTATTTATGGCTAGAAACCAAATATGAGTGAGAACATCCCATGTTCCTCTTTTTGGGTCTGGCTTACCT
>NC_022026.1:27457162-27457834 GCF_000317375.1 Microtus ochrogaster
CTTGTTCTTAATGTACCATCTCCTGTTACATTTATGTTAGCCTAAGACTGTTTAATGTTTTCTGAGTGTCTTTGTTGCTAAGTGATGAGATAAATATATTTCCTATATCACTAATCCTAGACCTCTATGATGGGCTCTTCTGGTTCTGAGACATTCCCTTGCTCCTTTCATTGGTTCCTCTGTTCCAGCAGACCTAGGAATCTAGGGGAGAGAAAATTGATATCCAGTTCCCACCTGGACTCTAAAAAGTAGAAAGAAACTCTCTGATACATTGTTACAAAACAAGCAGCTCTTTCTCTTTGGATTTCCTTTCCTACGTTCTCAATATTTACAGGAAACAAACTAACTCCAAGTCTTGGAAAGGGAATCATGCCTGCTGCATTACAACTTTTTCCAAATCATATTATTCCTTATTGGAGAACTTAAAAGGGAAACTTCATACATTTAGGATATCTGAAACTTGCCAAATGGATAAGAATCCCTCCCCCGGGTTATAGAAACAGTAAATAACAGCTGAGGTAAGAGGCTGACCAGCCCTGTTCTTGAGAGGGGATTCTCACATAAGTTGAGCTTCTTAAAAGCCAAGTAGAAAGCTTTTGTGAGTTATCACTGGTAGAACTTTCCCTGGCACAACCGTTTTTAGGTTCTTCTTGCTTCTCTAAGTAACCCCTC
>NC_022026.1:27458211-27463578 GCF_000317375.1 Microtus ochrogaster
AATCATGGCGACTCCCTGACTCAACATCTTTCTCCCAGCATCCTGTTCTGTTTTCTCCACCCACTTAAGGGTTGGCCTATCAAGGGGCCTAGGCAGTTTCTTTATTAGTAAGAAATCACTCCCACATCAAGGGGGGGTTGATGTCAGGTGGGGTAAGTTTTGTTTTCTGGCCCCTGCAGGTCAAAAACCTTAGTCCTTGCCACATAAGGCATCTCTGGATTTGGAGGTGGCATACTACATCAATTAATTACAAGAAAACTTTTTCCTCTTTTAATCTTGGCAAAGTGCATACTACTATAGATTCTCAGTGATGTATGAATCTTGACCATTTTTTGGCTGGTAAGTTAGGTCCATATAAAACTAAAGCCTCGGGTCTTGAACAAACATTTGGAGAATGGCAAATCAGAGAACCCAGAAAAGTAAAAGCATGAGAACTAAAATTTTGATAGCATAACACCACCCCAAAGACTACAGTACTCACTGCTTCCATGTCTAGCAACATTTATGACTTCCCTTGCCCAGATGTGTCATCTTTAGTAGTTGGTTGTAGAATTTGAACTCATTATTGTGCTACTTACCTTTCTCTGTACAGGATCTTAAACAATCAAACAAAACACAGCTAATTTTCACAGTGACCTTAAAAGCAGAAATTTAAGCAATATATCTAACCTCTTTTGCCTTCCCATTTCTAAAACGGAAAAAATAGCAATGCCTCACCAAGCTTACCTAATATGGTTGTGATTGTCAATTTATATTAGAGAGAAATTTAGAACAATTTCTAGAACATAGTGAGATCTCAATACAGAATATATATAACTATTCCAAGAACTCATATCCACTGAATGATTTTCCATGTCAAACATCAGAGAATGGACACTCAACCAATTAGTTACAGTACATTATGGTAAATGAATGCTGTACTAAACCTAAGGTGTCATGTGCTATGGTAACTGGAAGAAAATAAATAAAAGTTTTTAATGGAAGTGATAAATTTATATTTCTTATGTTTATTTATGGTGGTGTTTGGGCTCAAACTCTTTTTAAATTTCTTAAATTGTTGAGAAGTACTCTTATAAGAATAGCCAGTACATGGAGAAAGTAAAAGACTATCATTTTGTTATTCTGTAACTATCAACCAATGGGTCCACACTCCTAATTTGCCTCCACAGGAGGCCTTCCCTAAGATCCCTTCAGACTTCTTGTAGGTGAAGGTTATAGACCTGCCTTATTCTTTTTTATTATTTTATTGAGTTATACATTTTTCTCGACTCCCCTCCCTTCCTCTCCTCTCCCCTTTTACCCTCTCCCATGGTCCCTATGCCCCCAATTTACTCAGGAGATCTTGTCTGTTTCTACTTCCCATGTACATTAGATCTATGTGTGTCTCTTTTAGGGTCCTCTTTGCATCTTTTAAATCTGGGAAGAGAAGACAATAAGGAAACACTGGTCTCAGGGCTGTGACAACAGGGTCTTCAGGGCTACATTGTTTTCTGATAGACAAAACAATTGGTAGCTTGCTATTAATCAACTTTCTCCCCACTTCTCCCTTCTCTCTCTCTCTCTCTCTCTCTCTCTCTCTCTCTCTCTCTCTCTCTCTCACACACACACACACACACACACACACACACACACACACAGACACACATACACTCACACACTTTCTCTTTTTTACTTATAAATAAATTTTATTTAAAACAATATATATGTATTAGTTCAAATTTTTGACTACAAATGAAAGAAAACAGATTCAGAAAGTTGATCTAAGTTCTAGAAATTGTTCTAAATTTTTCTCAAATGCCAATCGGTCCTCAGCTAGGGGTGAGATGTTGTACCCACCTTCTCATTATGGGTTTTTGTCTGGTTTGAGTTTAAGTAGAACTTGTGTGCAGGATTTCACAATTGCTGTGAGTTTGTATGTGCTTTTTCACTGTTGTGTTTGGATGAGTAAATATTTTTTAAATGTTTCTTTACTTAATCCTCCTAGTTCTTTAATATAATAACTAACATGCCCCTTTGAAAAACCAAGGTCTGAAATAGTTTATTCAGTTTTCCTGAGATCATACAGCAAGCAAGTTCTTCAGAGGATATTTTACCTAGATTTTATGGATGTAGATGCAAAGCTCCTAACCAGGACTATTACTTTTGTATTCAATTAAATATAAATTATTCGTGGTAGTAGAAACTACTAATGTCTTTTATATTTTTCTATGATTCACATTTACTGTGAATAGTCACAATCATTTATATGAGATCCCATATATGGATGGAGTAAGTAATCATTGTAAGTCACAGCTGAAAAGTAACAAATTAAATAAGAAAATAATCTTTTTACCTTTCTCCCTAAACACAGAGCTTCTATAACTTGATGAGTGCGAGTGAAAGATAACAAAATACATGAAAACAAAACCATTGTTTCTTATTTGTAAATTAGATTCAGATTTTAAAATCATTTTAGAAAAATTAGGCAGTTTATGGGATTTTTATATTCATGTGGACAGGAACATACATAGTCAGATTGTTATGGTCCATTGCTAAAAATGAAAATATGTCTCAGACTCAACAAAAAAGTGTTCAAAAAGCACATATCTGGGAATAGGAGCCACAGATCACAAAATAGATGCCACAATTTCAACCACTGTTATCTAGGGAGAAAAAGCAAGATTACTACTTACAGCTTTGGAAAGTAGGACTCATAATGTGTCAAAATATTCTATTCTAGGAGGTATTCAGCATGTTGAACAACTTCAAAGCATGACGTGTATAGAGCAGTATTTCATACCTTTGACAGTGTGGTCAAGAAAAGAGGGTGGTAATAGGTGATGCTTGTAAACTCAAAGAAGCAATGGGGGGAACTGGGAGTTTTTGAAGTTTCTTGTCTCTCTGCATATAATGGACCTTATCTGAAGACTACAGTGTGTGTAAGATAAGATTCTAAGTACCTCAAACACCAAATTCTGAGACTAAGTACCTTACCCAGTAAACCAAGCTATACCGGTCTAAAATTAAGTGAAAAAAATATTTTCAGATATAACCCCCTTGTCTATAGTCATGATAAATCTCTGCCTCTTCTCAGAAGAATTGAGAACATATGGTTTTCATAGACCTAAAAAGAAATACAGTCTTGTAACTTCCTTCAAGGTCTGAATCAGCTATATCAGATCCTCAGAAGACAATTCTTTTATACTACACCTAGAATGTGTGGTACCATAGTAGCTATCGAAAGAAATTATTCCAACTGCTATCTTTTCTTTTCTGCTCAAAAAACCAATGGAAAGAACTCACGGATATCCAGGGAATCATTTAAGTTTTTCTCTTCCTTGATGTAAATGAGATCATATCTTATCCAACTGAAATAGTATAGAATAAATGTAAAGATCAGTATAAAGAATTTCCCTGTTGTTACGTATACAAATCGCAAACTGAAAACTGTATCAATATCCTTAGGGGGAAAGGTTTTTTAAGTAAATGTTAATGAAAATAATAATAAAACTCAGAAGTTGAAAATAAAATATCAAGGAAGTAGAAATATAAAGATTCAGGACCTTTTTGAGTTGTCAGCATTTAAGTAGACTTGGAAAAGTTGAAGATGTGATACCATTCATGTATAAAAAAAGAGAACAGTCAATTGGAAAGGAGTAAAATATTGAGTCTCAAAAAAAATGAAAGCACCTGGAACATTAAAGGAACTGCACAGAAATCAGTGTGAATGCAGCAGAGCCATCAAATAGGAAAAGAGATAAAAATGGCCAAATACTGGATAGAAAATCATAAAGAGACTTGCAGATTATAGGAAAGTCAGAGGTTGCTTATGTTTGTCTGTTTGTTTTTTTTGTTTGTTTGTTTTTGTTTTTTGTTTTTTGTGTTTTTTTTTTGTTTTTCTTTTTTCGAGACAGGGTTTCTCTGCAGCTTTGGAGCCTGTCCTGGAACTAGCTCTGTAGACCAGGCTGGTTTTTAAACTTAGGATTAAAATAGATTTCAAGGGCTCTGAAGCAAACACCATGACTGTATATGCCCTGCATATCACTCTAACTTTTGTGTTGGGAATCATGGAGACCAAATATATTTTAAGAACTCAGAAAAAAAGATGCCAGTGAGTTGGATCAGGACAATAGCTCTACATGAGTTAAGAAGTGACTCGATCACTCAGCTATGAGAAAGACAGTAGGAAGACTGATTATTAATGACCAGGGGAAAAGAAAAGTAATAAATAAGGATTTCAGTTAAGAGTATTTAAGTTAAAGATGCCTGAATTGCATGGATTGATACCAAAGGGACATCCAAATGAAGATAACAAAAGGGAACGTTTCTGTTACATGAAAGTATGTCTTCGTGAATCTTGTTTATTTTGATTTACCCTGTTCTCCAATTCAAATGCACTTTCATGAAATTACATAATTTTATTTTTTCTTTATGTATGAGTGAAACTCTGTTTGACATATAGGCAATATTATCTTTATCCATTAATCTCTTGGTGGACAGGGGAGTTTTTGTTGGCTGCCACAAACCAAAGTCATCTAGAAAGAGTGAACCTCAACTGAGGAATTGCCTCTATCAGATTTGCCTTTGGGAACGTTTCTGTGGAATTTTCAGGATTAATAACTGTTGCTACTGGGCCTATTCCACTGTTGGTGGTGAGGTCCCTTGGCTAGTAGTCCTGGGTTATATGAGAAAGCAGGTGGAACAGGCAATGGAGAGCAAGTCAGCCAATCCCATTCCTTCACAACCTCTGCTTTTGTACCTGCCTACATGTTCCTCCCCTCGCTTCCCTCAGTAACTGTCACGTGTGATATACAAGTCAAATAAGTCTTTTCTTTCTCTAGTTTTTCTTGTTATTGTGTTTTATCGCTGCAACAGGACAAAAAACAATACAATCCCCAAATCACAAATGTAATTAATTCCATAGGAAAGGTATAGTGTATGCAATATAGATATTAGAGACAAATACGGTCCACCAACTTTAATCAGGTTGCTTCATCAGTACATATACTTTGTATTTAGGGATATGCTATATTTTATATAATTTCATCACAATGTAGTTTTTGTATCCAGCATCACAGTTAACATACTAAATGTTTCCGTTGGAGTGTGTCACTACTATATTACTTAACAAAAACATTGCTCACATTTATCTTGCAGGATAAAAATTTATTTTCCAACAAAAAGTGTGTGGAAATGTTCATGAAACAATCTGAATATTTTCTTAAATTATAAATTTCTTAAATTGCTATATCCATACCACTTAGGACCATAAATGAATTCATGAAGAGCCCACTGATGAGTCTACAAAATTATACAGATAAAAAATATTTGAGTGAGCCTGCTCAGGTGCTGGGACCGAAACCAAATTGGGAGGGTAAAGGGGAGGGC
>NC_022026.1:27469503-27483551 GCF_000317375.1 Microtus ochrogaster
CATATCACCATAGAACCTTCATCTGGTGATGGATGGAGATAGAGACAGAGACCCACACTGGAGCACTGGACTCAGCTCCCAAGGTCCCAATGAGGAGCAGAATGAGGGAGAACATGATCCAAGAAGTTGGGACCATGAGGGGTGTACCCACCCACTGACACAGTAGAGCTGATCTATTGGGAGCTCACCAAGGCCAGCTGGACTGTGACTGAAAAAGCATTGGTTAAAACCGGACTCTCTGAACATGGCGAACAATAAGGGCTGATGAGAAGCCAAGGACAATGGCACTGGGTTTTGACTTTACTTCATGTTCTGGCTTTATGGGAGCCTAGCCATTTTGGTTGTTCACCTTCCTAGACATGGACGGAGGGGCGCGGACCTTGGACTTTCCACAGGGCTGGGAACCCTGACTGTTCTATGGATTGGAGAGGGAGGGGGAGAGGAGTTTGGTGGAGGGGGAGAAGGTTAGGAGGAGGGGGAGGAAAATGGGAGGCTGGGAGGAGTCGGATACTTTTTTTTTCCTTTTCTCAATTAAAAAAAGTATTTGAGTTGTCTTTAGGGTTTGAATAGTAGGGAAAGGAAAGAGGAAAAGGGTAAGATAAGAAAAAAATCACATTAGACCCCTTTCTCACCTTTTTTATCATTTTGCCTTCCCTCATATCTCAGTTGCTGAACATTAGAAGTTGGTGTCTTAACAGCTCGGTCTGTGGCGTCAGTTTTCATACAGTTTCTGAGGCTTTCTACAGAAATTGGAGACTGGTTGGGTAATTAAATGTCCCAGAACAGCTTGACTTTTTGAGGGTGGGGCATCATGACTGATGAATGTCATGAAATCCTCAAGTAAACTGTTTAGGAGGTATGATATTTCTCCTTCCTTTCTGATTCTGTCATGCAGTATGCCATATTTTTTATGAGAGTCGTCATTATCATCATCCTTTCTCTGAGGGTTCCTGTTGAAATATTACAATCCAAAGAAATAGAATCCTGATCTAGAAGGGACAGAGCTACAGATATTCTTTAGAATTTTGAACAAATCTGCAGGCTTTCTAGCTGTATCCAAGAGTGTCTGTTTTCTCTCAGGAGTACATTAAGTTATTAGGCTAAAATATACATACATTTCCATAAGCTTATATATTAAAGTCAATGCCTGAAAATTGCTGGCAAATTAAAAGGCTTCCTCAGAGCATTTTCTTAGAATGTCCTTATATTGCTGGATGTCAGTGATCAAAAATGGGACATGAAACAAAGCCCCTTAAGAGAATGTTGTAGGTACAAACGTGGTCAGACAACTCATGGGTCCATTTCTTGTGTTGTCACAGGATTTGGTTTTCCCATGTTTAGGTTAGAATCTTCAGTTTCAATAAAGCAGAATTCATAATTACATGCAAACATACCACTGGGTACATCTGTGAGGGATTTCTTAGACTAAATTGGTTGAAGTAGAAAGACCAACTCTAAAGTGGAGGGCACCATTGCCATGGGTTGGTGTCCTGAGATGAATGAATAGCAGAAAGTGATCTGAGCATGTATGTTTGTCTCTGTTTCCTACCTGTAAATTCAGTGTGCCCAGCAACCTCATGCTCCAGGCACCATGATTTCCCCAGTCTAATGGACTATTTATTTGAACTATTAAATAAATTATTCATTTCTTAAGTTGCTTTTGTCAAGAATTCTGATCCAGCATTCTGTAACATAATATTAAACTTCCTTTTGTATAATTGGCATAGATAGAAAAATACAAGTTTCCAAGAGGAGAATATGTTTAGTGAGTTCCATTGCCTTATGTTTTCTTCTTGGAGGGGGCTTTTATACATAAAGAAGCATAACCTATGGTATCAGAGGTGTTAACTTTCTTATATAGACCCTAATCTTGGAAAACATATAAAGAACTTGCGAAACTAGACAGCAAAATATCAAATAATCCAGCTTAGAAATGGAGTACAGATCTAAACACAAAATTCTCAACAGAAGAATCTCAAATGGCCAAAAGACACTTAAGGAGTTGCTTGATATCCTTAGCCATCAGGGAAATGCAAATCAAAACTACTCTGAGATACCATTTTATACCTGTCAAAATGGCTAAGATAAAAAACACCAATGATAGCTTATGCTGGAGAGGATGTGGAATAAGGGGAACACTCATCCATTGATGGTGGGAGTGCAAACTTGTACAGCCACTTTGGAAAGCAGTATGGCAGATTTTCAGAAAATTGGGAATCAACCTACCTCAAGACCCAGCAATACCACTCTTGGGTCTATACCCAAAGGATGTTCATTCATTTCCAGGGCAAAACCATTTTACAGCAGACTTCTTATTCTGACTCTTACAATCTTTCTCCCACCCACCCCCCTTTGAGATGTTCCCTGAGTCATAAACTCAGTGTGGAGAAATCTGTTCGGTCTGGACTCACTACGATCTGTTCGTTGTGTCCAGTTTTTATTTTCTGTTATAGTCTGCATTTTTGTGAAGAGAAGCTTCTTTGATGAGGGATGATACCTACACTTATCTGTGTGTATAAGGATAAAATTTAGAATGTAAAAAGTATTGTGTTCATCTAGAAAAGTGTTTATTTGTTTGTTTGTTTGTTTGTTTGTTTGGTTTTTCAAGACAGGGTTTCTCTGTGTAACAACCCTAGCTGTCCTGGAACTAGTTCTTGTAGACCAGGCTGGCCTTGAACTCACAAAGATCCACCTGCCTCTGCCTCCCAAGTGCTGGGATTAAAGGCATGTGCCACCTCCACCTGGCCTACCAGACTATTTGCTAAAGTTCATGACCTTACTAGACTCAGGAAGCTGGCTATATTTTCAGTATCAAGCATAGTATTCCTCTTGTTGAGTGGACCTTAAGTCCAATTAGACACCTGTTGATTGTCACCAACATTTATTTGTACCTTTTATTTATGTGCTATTTATTGTACCTTTATGCACATCATACTATGCTAGTCACTGTCATGGTTCATAGATGTAGCAGCTGGGTAGGACTGTTTAATTCCTGCTCTCCTTGATAGCTTGCATAATATTTTCTGAGGCCATGAAAGCTAGACCATAGGAAAGAAACTTTCAGGTTACATACAGATTGTATTACCTGAGTCTTATGTACTAAGTGTATAGTATATTCAGCAATAGGGGCCTACCCTCAACTCCCAAGAGTCAGCAAAGGGCCACATCAATAACCTATACTGTTTGCAGAATCACATTGTATACCTTTACCAACCATTCAAAAGGAGGTTTCTCTTGACTGATACTGGGGGTTTTGTTAGTCTAAGGATCTTAAAGGGAACATTGCCGTGATAAAAACAAACACAGGAAATCCTTTTATGAGCTGTCATTCCAAGTATGGAAATTTTTTTTTCATTCAAAGAAGAAATACTTCATTTCTTCAATTATATATTAGGGTTTTTCTAAGCAGTGAATAATTTTTGATATTTAACAGATTCAAATGTTCTTTTTTTAAATCTGTTTTTTTATCTCAAGACATTTAGTAAGCATTTATCAAATTGAATAATAACAACTATGATAGCAGTTTCTACTACTAAGGACCAAATCTATTCTAGACACTTGATCAGCATGGTCTTAGTAAATTTTCATATCATTTTGAATTAGCAAGGTAGCATTAATTTGATTCAGCAAATAATAAAAATCTTAAATGTTAAGGAATCTGCTGTCATTCCTCAGCAAGTAAATATCACACCTAGAATTGTAATCCATGTCTCTCTGATGTTCGTGTAATCAATATGAACCTCTATACTGCACAACTGAATTAGTGAAAGGAATTAGCTATCATTTCTGCACCAGAAAATAAGGAGTAAAACTGAATTGTGGGTTGTTCTTTTCTCACCTAATCTATGCTATCAGCTGGTGCATGTGGATTTTGTTTTTAGAAAACAGCACTGGTACATCAATGTCAGATGGTTTAGATGAGCACAGCACCTATAGGAGTATATATTTGAACACTTGGTCACTGATGTTGGAATTGTTTTGGACAGATTTAGACATAAACATTTTAGAAAAAGTATGTCACTGGGAAGTACGTTCTGAGGTTTCAAAAACGCATACCATTTCTAGTGTTTCTCTCTGCCTCCTACTTCTGGATGAAGATGTAAGCTCTCAGCTATTGCTGCCACTATGCATCTATACTACTGTCATGGCCTGTAACCCACTGAAAAGCTTACAGTGTTTTACCACTGCAAAACAAAAGAAACTAAAGACACTATTTATCTGGGAATAAATAAATCAAGTATAGAAAATCAATGTTGGAATCTTCTAGAAATCCTCTTACCAAAGCCTCACTTTTCTTTACTAGAACCAGAGTTCCAGAAGACTGCAAAACAAGAAATTCAGTCAGTAGCACAGCTTTTATTCTGTACGACCAGTACACACATAACATCACTTTGCTGACTTCGGTATTTTCATTTATAAAATGATAATATAGCCATGATGGTCTTCCAATATATTGGAAAGAGTTTATGAAGGTGCAGGCAACAGTGACTTTCATCATAGTTCTCTAAAACTCACTAACTGTTCAATAAAGTTTTGCAGAAACAGCAAAGCTCGATTTTTACTCCCCTGGCTAGTTTGGAAGTCTCTAAATTGGAATGGTATTTTCAAGTTATTTTCTTTTTCAGCTCCCAAACCTCCTACCACATATATATGCTGTCCAAAGTGAGCCTTATCACCTCTCTAGATGACATGTTACTTGACAAGGGTTTCAGTGAAAAATGAGTTAGGAGATTAGAATTGTCGTCAAGCACTGGGTGAGTCATTTGTGCAAAAGCACTACCAAAAGTTAATATGATCTTATATTATGCTAATAGAAGTCTAATATCTGCAGAAGAGAAGAGATATCAGAGATAGGCATGTAAGCTGCTTCGGGCAGAGATACATACGACAACAAGAGATGAGCTTTTCCCTTTAAGACCCCCCCCAAATCAATTTTAACAGTTCACTCAAAGTTGAACAAACACAGGGGCACTGATTCATGTCAACAAATTCTCAAGCACTGAGTGTAGAGAACACAGGCAACTTATGAATGGATACTGGAATATATGGCTGGCTGGGCCGTTTCATTTATCTAGGGTCCTCTTTCCTGAGAATTACTCTGCTCAGAATAGCAAACTCCTGAAAGGAATATGTCTAGAAAAGTAAAGCATGGAGGAAAGGGCAGTTAGAAATCCTTTTGGGGACTATTGTCAAAGCCAGGATGAATTGTGTTCCTCAGTTTCAGTGTGTATCATTTCCTATATACGTCAAGAAGTCCATTCAGTAGTCTCGCAATTTAGAGCCAGAGTTTGTTTACTCACTTACTTATTCTCTTGTTTTTGTGCTTTGTGTTTGGTATTGTAGACACATACTTCAGGACTGGGCTTCACAGCTTTGCATTTTGACTGATTGTGGTTTTCTGTAATGGTCTCCATTGCACAAACAAGTGAGGGGTAAGGGCTATACTTATCTGTGAGTATAAGTACAAATATTCAGGATATTGTTAGGGATTATCTTGATTCACTAAAGTGACAGTTGGAAGTTCTCAAAGATCCACAGCCTGGCTAGTTTTTGGTATTTGGTTGGGTTTCTGATACCAGACGGGGTTTCCTTCTGCTTGAGTGGGTCTTAAGTCCAATTAGAGAGCTGCCCATTACTGCCAATGTTTGTGTGCCATTACTGCACCATGAGGGCTATCTTTCCAGGCTTGTCATTGCAGGGACTCAGAGATGTCATAGCTGGGTAGGACCGCTGGCTGCTTCCCTCCTCTAGAAGCTTACATGAGCCTTTTGGTAACATGAAAGCTAGTGCACAGGGAGAAGGTTTTCGGGTCAGTTCCAGCTCGAGGGCCTCTGGACCCTGTGTCCTCCGAGCATGGCCTCTTTAGCACTAGGAGCTGATCTTTATACTTCTAGGGGGCAAACAAGGGCAGTGGTCTGTAATGTTTTGGGGGGGGTCTCTTGAGCAACTCTGACCAACAACTCAAAAGAGGTCTTTTCCTGCCTGGGGTTGAAGATCAAAACAACTCTGAGAGTCCATCTTACACCTGTAAGAATGGCCAAGATCAAAACACTGATGATAATTTATGCTGGAGAGGTTGCGGGGTAAAGGGAATACTCCTGCATTGCTGGTGGGAATGTAAGCTGGTACAACCCCTTTGGATGTCAGTGTGACAATTTCTCAGAAAATTAGGAAACACCCTTCCTCACCACCCAGTAATACAACTTTTGGGTATATATTCAAAGGATGCTCAATCATGCCACAAGGACATGTGCTCAACAATGTTCATAGCAGCATTGTTTGTCACAGCGAGAACTTGGAAACAGCCTAAATGCCCTTCGACCAAAGAATGAATAAGGAAAACGTGGTACATTTACACAATGGAGTACTACATAGCAGAAAAAAATAACGACATCTTGAATTTTGCTGGAAAATGAATGGAGCTAGAAAACATCATTTTGAGTGAGGTAACCCAGACCCAGAAAGACAATTATCACATGTAATCACTCATAAGTGGTTTTTAAAAATAAAACAAAGAAAACCAGCCCACATATCACAATCCCAGAGAATCTAGACGACAATGAGGAACCTAAGAGAGACATGCATAGATCTAATCTACATGGGTACTAGAACAGACAAGAGCTTCTGAGTAAATTAGGAGCCCAGGAACCTTGGGAGAGGGTTGAAGGGGAGGGGAGAGGCAGAAAGGGGAGCAGAGGAAAATATAGAGCCCATTAAAAATCAATTAAAAATATGGTCTTTGCCTCTTTGAGGGAGCACCCAGATCGAAAATTTTTATTTTAACTATAAATGTCTGTATATCAACTGACTCGAATTAGTGATATTTTTAGGTAATTTTTTTTACTCTGATTCCTTGTGACTGTTTCAGATATCCTTGCTGTCATTTTATTCTCCTTCGTCCTTCTTCTCTGTGTTTATATCCCTCTATCTCCATAATCATAGCACTCATGTTTCTCCAGTTTTCCACATCAGATCATTTGTACCACACTCATGGCCAGTATCTTAAAGGTTGTTGGCTGATGGAGCTTCCATGACACCTCCCCATTTTGTCTAAATAAGAGAGTTCTAAGCTTAATATAAAACTATATACAATAAGAACAAATATCAAGTATTGTGCAGGAAAAAGAAAAGAACTGAAACATACATAAAAATTAGAAGTACAACTGTCATGAACAACATCAAACAAGAAACATATGCCATATATTTCAATAGTTATCCTATCCCAAGAAGTTTAGTCTTACTTTATCACATTAGCCTGCAAGAAATCCATAGATTCCCATCATCTATGGAAACAAAAGCAGAACCTCTTTTTCAAAGTAACATATCCTTAGACTAAAATTTTGAAGTCAAGTTAACTTAAAAACATATATGTCGGTTCAGTTTAGCAGCTCCTAGAATCAAATGTCTCTTTGAAGTTAAAAAATTTCAAAGAAAACACAATAATATGCATAATCCAGGCTCTCTGTGTATATTCCATCTTTACATGGCTTAGTTTTCTTTACTCCTTTATTTAATATGATTATTTGTACTCTTTTATATTACTTTTACTGTTTCTTTAAAGACTTTGTCTTATTTTTAAAACTATTTATTTCTTTTTATAACTGTCTTTATTCTTTTTCTCCTCTCTCCCAAGCCTATGTACATTTATCCAATAGTGTGACCTATTCAGAGGTCTTATCCATCTGTATCTGTCTTTATTGTATATCTGTAATCATTTTCTGACCAGGAGTGCCTTTTTATTTAATGGTAAGCAGGCAAGGCTAGGACCAGCTCCAAGGTCCTGCCCATTGGCTCCATCCCATCCAACATGGCGGAGGTATGTTCACTGCCTCTGTGAGCCATGCTCACCACCCCAGCTCCAGGGACACAGTGGGTCTATGTCGCTATTAAGCAACTAGTAGCATGCTGCTCACAAACCCCTTTTAAGTGCAGGACCTTCTGAAAGAGCCAGAGTTCATGCTGCAAGCATGAACCAGAAAGCTGTTTTTAAAAGGAGCCATGCCAATGCTTGTGGCCAGCAAGCATAGCCTATCTGGGGGAAAAAAATGTGGCTACCAAGAAACTGTGCTTGGATCCCACTTTTGTGGGTCTAGAAATCTTTTCTTTTTTTTTTTTAAAGTTTTTTTTAGGTCCTATGTGGATCCATGCCCCAAATGTTGGACACCATTTTGGCAGTGAACATTTAAAAGTAAAACTATGTGAACAAAAGACTATCCTGCATGATGTACAGCAGTTCCCACTGCCACCAAGAAGAATGAAGAGGCGATAGAGAAGCAGGAAAGATGGAGGAGTGAAGTGTTTTTATTTTCTGTTTTGCTTTTTATTTTTTGTTGTTTTGTTTATTTTCATTTTTAAATTATTCTTATCTGCATTTTTATTTTTATCTTATTTTTATTATTTATTTTTTAGTTTCCTGGGGGTTGCACCACAAGGGTGAAGGGTGAATACAGAGAAATGGGAAATCAATAAAACTGAGGTGAATGAAGTAAAATTACCAAAGAATCAATACAAATATCTTAATAAAATCACATTAACAAAACACTATGAAAATGAAAGAGGAGTTTCTTAAGTTCATAGTATGTGATAGGTGTTAGGTCCAAAAGAAACTAAGGACAAAAGGTTAACTGTAACATATAACAGTGCCTGCTGACCTCCAGGCTTACTCAGCATTGCAAGTACCTGGTAAAGAGTCCATGCTGGCATCCTCAGCTCTTCTTACCCCGTCCCCTAACTTAAACTTCTTCAGCTCATGGCTTTCCCTTTCTACAGCTTCTCAGTCCTATATAACCCTGCCATTTCAGCCACATGCTCCCTTTGCTTTCAGGGCTCTTAGCTATCTTTTTGGTAGCCTTAGTTCCCTCTCTCTTGCCCCTCTCTCTTGGACCCCTTGCCTTGCTCTCTCCTTTTAACACATAACCCAATTCATTGTACTGGTCATGTCTAGTGTAATACTTTCTATTCCTGCTCTGGACTCTTCTAGATGCTTCTGTTTGTACTCTCTCTCTCTCTCTCTCTCTCTCTCCTCCTCTCTCTCTCTCTCTCTCTCCTCCTCTCTCTCTCTCTCTCTCTCTCTCTCTCTCTCTCTCTCTCTCTTACAATAAAATCCTTCCCTTCAACGATACTTTTGAATGGTCATGTTCTCACTTTATACAATAAGTATATTGTAGCTACTGAAAATGAAACAAATGAATAAACAAAATAAATATACCAGACTTTGTGGCATTTTATTAAGGAAAATTAAATTAAGAAGAAATGCAAGTGAATAAAGTAATTTGATATTGTGATTAGTGTTATGATGGGGAATGTCATGAGAAATTATGGTAGATAATGCATAGAATGAGAAAACTATGTTGTATAGACAAAGAATAACACAAATAGCATTTTATATGCAAATTCGCTGCCCAGAAATTAGCCATTTGATGATCAAGAGGAGAAGAACGTTCAAAGACTTAACAGTGAGTGTAAAAGCCCCGAGGAACAAACAGAATTAGTATGTCTGATGATTAGCAAGTGTTTGCAACTAAAGTAGCCAACTGATACATGTGACAATGTCAATGGATTTGAAAAACATTTCTCTAAGTAAAAGACTACTTACACAAAACAGCTTGTAGAACAGAACATTAAAATGTACTGGTGAGTGGAAGCACAATTACTAGATAGGAATCTACGGCCAGGGCATAATGGATGCATTGGAGATAAAAAGAAATAAATCAGAATTACTGATTGGAAGCACAATCCTCTGACTTTTTCTTTAAGCTGATGTCAAAAACTAAACAAAGCAAAAATACCAGAAGAAATTTAGGCAGACTTTTTAGACATCGATCCTAAGCAAAATGCTACAGCATATTCATAAAAGAGAAAGATTGCTCTAGTGTATATCTGGACATGTCCAATTGTAATGAAATGAATATGAAAAATAAAACATGCCGTTCCAGTGAGAAATTACCCTGCACATTTAGAAACAAATTTAAGAAAACATCTTTACTAAAGCACCTGGCTGGTTGGAGTTAAGGCCCAAATAAGAGTTGGACTTGAACAGATTTTTACTAACTTGTATACACATTAGGCTTATGCAATCCTCAAACTCTGTCATCATTAAATCTTTTCTTGAGTCCTGACACAGGTTACACTTCAAACAATTTAAGCAGAGAAAGGAGATTTCAAGCTTGGCCACTTACGTAGATAGCTTTATACAGTAAAGAAATTATATATTGCCAGAATTACTTATAAGTACACTGGTATTGTTCATTTTCAAATAGTTGTTACCCAGGTTCATCCTGCCCACATGACAGAATTGAGTTTTTCCTAAGAGCACAGAGGGCTTAAGGGCAGACCAAACTCAGATGATGATTGTGATACCGGAGCTGCCCATGTCCCCCTATGTTTTGAGGGTTGTTGAGTCAGGGTTGAATGGCTTATTATATGTCAGAGCTGTCTCCTGTGTTAAGGAAATGGAGCCTAAAGGCTGATCAATCCTGGTGAATGAACATTTTCATCCCAGCCTCAATTTCCCTTTTCTCTAACAGAACTCCTTCGCAGACTACTTTTTTGGGGGGTATTTTGGAGGCAGTGCTCCTTCATCTAAATTCCACTTGTGGGACTGACTTAATGTTTCCTAAGCAAATCTATTAGCAAATCCTTTATAACATCAGTGTTGATACTTTGAGCTTCTGCTATATAGCTATGGGGGTGTGGTGAGAAGGACATGGTTAGGGACATGGGACATGTGGCCACAGTGAAAAGGGTGTGGCAAGGAGGACACAGTTAGGGACATGGGCTGTGTGGTCAGGGTGGGGAGGGCCGGGTAAGGACACGGGTAGGGTCATAGGATGTGTGGCCAGGGTTGGGAAGGAGTGGTGAAGATGACACGGGTAGGGACATGGGATCTCTGGCCAGGTTGGGGGGAGCATGGTGAGAAGGACCCTGGTAGGGACATGGGATGTACCTTGTTGGGGCTCCATTTGTTCATGATTTAGAGGCTACACTGTAGTGAAATATGATGCAAAGGAGATCCTTCACATAGTTGTATAGGTTTAATGTCAGAGGGGCTTTTTTCTGAAACTTTGTCTTCTACTTCAGGGAGTATACCACATTTAGAACTGGTAGCTTCCCATGTACCTATTCAAGAGTACATAAATGAGAAATGACTTTCTACCTGATGGGAAATTGTATGTGATTCATCTTAATATTTTTGGCTCTCAATTCTACGCATTTAATATGAGTCACACACATCCCCACACTGTCAGGGAAAATGCAAGCTGATTACAGAGCAATCATTTAGGTTCTAGAAGGAAGAGTTGATTAAGTTGTATCTGTTTTGCTTTTAAATGATTAAGGAATACATGACCAATGCATTTAGATGCCCAAGTACTATTACAGTGCAAAATGTCCAGAATTCACAAACTATCTCAAAACTAAGACCTAAATGTAGAAGACCTGAAGATTAAAAACTTCTGTTTACCTCATGGAGGAATTTTCCAACACTTAGAGTTGTCTATGGTTAAGCTGACATACAAGGAACGCCTAGACTTGAAAAATATGTGAGAAAGTGTTGTTTCTGATTTTGATGGAACAAAACACTCAGAGTGACTTTTCAGCCTCATAGTGACATGTAATGGTGTCAGTCGGGCTTACGCTTCCCCCAATAAAAAATTTTCAGTACTTAGAGATGAAAGGAAAAAACTCTTTAGCTAGCACAAAGCTGTAGCCTCAAGTTATTGCTTAAAGAAGTTCAGTCCTGATCAGACAAATTCTATAGCTTAAATAAGAATATTTACTGTCATAATCTTGTCTATATGGCCATCCTAGGGTGGTCTTTTCATCCCCACCCCAAAGAAGAATTTTCCCAGAGCTAAGCAAATTTTACAGAAGCTGAGATTTGCAGGTTTCTCGTTAGAACAGTTTTATCTTTAGCAAACAGAACTTGCTGTCTAAGCGGTCAAGAGCAGATGTATACCTTTTTCAGAAAAGAGGAAGGGGCATGCTGGCTTACAAAAGCAGAAGTCAGCAGCTTAGCTTCAGCTCTATTGTCTTAGATCAGAAGCCAAAGGCTTCCTTTTTGTTTTTTATTCCTGTGCAGCTCAATATTCCTCAAGTAAGCTTGCTAATCACATTTAATTAATGTTAGAGCTTCTTATTTTCATTTTTCCTTCATTATGCATTTTGCATATGGATCTATTTGTTTTTTTTTTCTTTAGGATTAGCATTCCAATAATCAGAACTCATGGACTTTGACTTAAACCATGTATTTTGCTTTTACTCTCTTGCCTTTTTGAACTCAGAGCTTTTGTTTATGGATACATTGTCTTCAGCCACAAAATCACTAGCTAAGTCAAATCTTAATGAGGCCTGTGGAAAACTTTCAAGGCCTGAATGCCCAATCCAAACTGACAAGAAGTCGGACTTTTTTCCTAATTATACCCTTTCCTAACTGCAAACATTCCTCTGTCTCCTCCTGACATTCTTTTTTCCTCTATCCTTTTATCTCTTTTCTCACTAGGAATTTTTCTCAGTTTCACTGTGGTCCCTCTTGAATTATTGTATACTTGTGAGTTCTCTAAATCTGACTTATAAGTTCCTCACTGTTCAGAACAGCGATCATTGCCTTCTAGTGACCTCTTCTTGCACCTACAAATTTTTACCACATCCTCACTTAAAGACTGGTTGAGGGTGGGGTTCTTTATCTAATGTAGCCCAAGTTAATTAAGCCTACATGCTAGTAGAACAACTTCCTCTGGATAGAAATGCCCATCCATTAATCTACTGTGTCATTTAACAAAAGTTAACTATATATGTAGTTGAGTGGTAGAAGACAAAGACCCTTTCTTTGTAAAGCTTCCATTCTAGTAAAGGGAGATAGACAATAAAAGTAGAGGCTGGAGACATAGACCAACAGTTAAGAGCAAGTACTACCTTGCAATCTTACCACCATGACTTCCCCTCCATGATGTCCTGTCCCTTTAAGCGACAAACTAAAATCACCCTTTTTTTAAATGTTGGATTTGATATCACAGGAATAATGCGAGACAAGTAACTAATACAAGGACTTATATCAAACTCTATTCCTGCACTTTGTCTTCTTTGGATTGCATACTACTCCTCTAAATAGCCTCCCATGTCTGTCTTTGGTAAAGAAAGAGACTTTTCTAACAAGCCCATTAAATAAGTCACTCTCTAGCTCAATAAACTCTCCGGGAAAATGTAAGTACCGCAGTGGCTTCTGGGCACTGCATTACTGGATCCTTTATCTCAGTGTTTAGCACCTGAGGCTCCTGATGGAATTTTCCAAAGGATTCATGAAGATTCCACTCCCACTGTTATGACATAATTGCTATTTATGCATAGTGACTCTTTTGGGTCTCCTACAATGTGTACTTGTATCCTGTCTCTATGGACATTGTATGGCTCTCGTATATAGGGTATCCTGGAGTCTCAATTGAAGATTAGACATCACATTTATAACTTAACGCAGTGGTCTCTTAGGATCTCTTTATAGAGACTACAGACTTGCCTGGCATAAGAGGAGATTCCCCCTTGATATTTTCAATCATTTATCTTTAATTCTTGAAAACTCAGTACCACATCAACACATGAACAATATTTCCAGGTTCTGCTGCTAGATTAGCATGGAGCCTAGCTCCCTGGAACAACAATTGCAGAAACACTTTTTTGCTGACCCTGGAGAAGCACTTAAGGTAGTATGCTGGTTAGTTTTATGTCACAAGTCATCTGAGAGGAGGGAACCTCAATTAAGAAAATACCTCTGCCAGGTGGTGGTCCTAGCACTTGGAAGGCAGAAACACGATGATCTCTGGGAGTTCAAGGCCAACTTTGTCTACAGACTGAGTTCCAACACAGGCTCCAAAGCTACAGAGAAACTCTGTCTCAATTAAGGAAAAGAAGAAGAAGGAGGAGGAGGAAAAGGGGAGGGGGAGGAGGAAGAGGAGAAGAAGAAGGAAGAGGTAAAGGGGCAGAGACATAAGGAGAAGGGGAAGGAGAAGGAGGAGTAGGAAGAGGAGGAGAAGGAGGAGGAGGAGAAGAAGGAGAAG
>NC_022026.1:27483872-27490483 GCF_000317375.1 Microtus ochrogaster
GAAGAAGAAGAAGAAGAAGAAGAAGAAGAAGAAGAAGAAGAAGAAGAAGAAGAAGAAGAAGAAGAAGAAGAAGAAGAAGAAGAAGACAAGTCTGTAAGGCATTTTATTAACCAGTGATTTTGATTGTGTGGGAGGACCCAGTCCATTGTGGGTGGGGCCAATCCTGGGTTCTATCAGAAAGCAGTCAACTATGAGCAAGTCAGAAAGCAGCACCCTGCATATCCTCTGTATCAGCTTCTGTCTCCAGGTTTCTACCCTTTCTGAGTTCCTGTTCTGTTTCATTTTTTATTGATTTTTATTGAGCTCTACATTTTTCTCTGCTCCCCTCCCTACCTCTCCCTTTTCAACCCTTTCCCAAAGTCCCCATGCTCCCAATTTACTCAGTAGATCTTGTCTTTTTCTACTTCTCATGTATATTAGATCTATGTATATCTCTCTTAGGGTCCTCATTGTTGCCTGACTTCTTTTAATGCTGAAGAGAGATATGGAAATGTTAACCAAGCAAACCCTTTCCTCCCCAATAAGCTGTTGTTCTTGGTGCTTCATCATAGCAATAGCAAGCCCTTAGTCAATTTATCTTGGACAAAGAACTCCTTTATCATCATTTTTGGTTTAGAGTCTCTCAAAAGAATTAACCTTTTCCCAAGTTGCTGGGTAGATCTTATCCTCAGGCAGCCTTTCCTGTTTTGCCAGTACAAAGCAAGAGGTTTCTCTTTAACCATTGCGTACCTTGGCTACACTTTAAACTTGTTTAAGTTCCTTTAAAAAAAAATCAGCTTGCACCTTTTTTTGTTTCATTCTAGCCCTCATGTTATCTTTTTTTGTTTAGACATGTATGAGAGAAGCGAGCAATAACCATGCGAAAACCTGAATACTATTCTGCCTTGAATTCTTCTTTTCAAAATCTTAATCTGCTTCTTTTCAATGTATCCTCACTAAACTTCTCCAGATGCAATGGTCAGTCTTGGTAATCAAACTGAGTTTATCTAGAACTTGCTAACATCAAAGCAGATGGACATGTTGTTAAAGATATTCTTGGTTGTATCATTTGAGTTGGGAAGACTCAACCTAAATCTAGGCCACATCTTCTGGTGGCAACCCACATGAAAAAACATGGAGGAAGGAAGATTTTGCTTTTTGTTTGCCTACCTTTACTCTCATCAGCAAGTTCATCTACCTTGTTGCTAAGGCATTCTGTAATGGTTTGAAAGAAAATGACCCCATAGACTCATTAGAGAGTGGCACTATTAGGAGGTGTGGCTTTGCTGGAGTGGGCATGGTTTTGTTAGAGAAAGTATGTCACGGAAGGCAGGCTTTGAGGGCTTAGACTCTCAATCCACAATCATTGTGGCCTGATCTTCCTGCTGCCTGAGGATCCAGATGTAGAACTTTCCACTGCAAATACAAATGTAAAGTTTTCAACTCCTTCCTTAGCACCATGTCTGCCTGCCTGTCACCATACTTCTCACCATGACAAAAACAAACTAAGCTTCTGAACTATAAGCCAGCCTCCAATTAAATGCTTCCTTTATAAGAAAAAAAGTTGTTATGGTCATGGTGCCTCTTCACAACAACAAAACCCTAACTAAAACATATTCCTTCACTGGGATTAAAATCTACTTCTTTGAAAGCAAGTATAGATTGAAGACCAGGGGAGATATGCAGCTTTTTGGATTGAAGAACTACTAGATTCTTGGCCTTTACTGTGAGAGACAGCCATTGGTGGACTAGCAAGATCACAGTCTGTAAGCCACTCTAGTACATCCCCCCTTACTATATATTCAATCTTGAGTTACATTCCTTTAGAGAACTATGAGTAAAGCATCAGATATAGGGAGAATTTAGCCAGATTCTTTGCCCGAATATAATCAGAATGTTCTCTAGTCAAGTTCCTAATACAGTGCTTGTTCCCTTCTGAAATCTCAGGAGCAAAACACATACTGGTCACATTTCTCTCAGTTTTCTGATGTTTCTAACTCCTAGCAAAACATTCCATTAAGCTGTTTGCAGTATTCCAGCACTTTCCTAGCACGAAGGCTAAGGCATTCCACATCCCGCAAATGATTTCCAGAGGCTTAGAAGCACATACTCAAGTTAATCACAGCAACAGCCCCACTTCTTGGCACCGCATTTTTGAATTAGCTATTTGTCTCCTTACTCAGACAAAATACCTGAAAAAAATAACTTAAGGTAGAAAGGGGTCATTTGACTCACAATTCTAAGGTACAGTCAATAGTGGTGAGGAAATCATGGTAAGAGATGCTTGAAGCAACCTCTTACCATAAATCTGCAGTCAGGAGGGACAGATAATTGACTACTTGGGCTCAACTTGCCTTCTTCCTTTTGTTTAGGTCAAAACTCCAGCCGATGGAATGGTGCTTCTCAGTTAACATGAGTCTTTTGAGCCTAATCACACTATCTAGATAACCTCACACAAACATACTCAGAGGCTACATTAAGTTAGATCATCCTTTACAGACATTTCCAGAGGCTTGTCCATCAGATGATCCCTGATCTTACCAAGTTGACAATATTATCCCAGTATCAGAGATGTTAGACGACATGTGTGTTTTTGTTTGTGTTTGTTTTGTCTGTCTTTATTTTTCATTTTGGTGATGGGAATGGAACAGAGTAATTCCCTAACATACTGTTCTCTATCTTTAGAGGGGAAGGTGTAGCTTATTATGAATAAGGAAGGAACTTATGAAAGCAGTGATGAGTAATATCAGTAAATCTACATGGAAGTCTAAACCTTGTCTATAACCATAAGTTGTCCAAGCTAAGGATTGTGTCCCTTTACTTGTTTCTATCCTATGAATCCTAGAATTAGCTTATGAATTGAAAGGTGTAATGGAACTGTGATGGTGAGCTCACAATAAGTTTCTAAGGAGCCTTATTATTCATGGAGTACATAGAGTACTCATACTGTGAACCTTGTGCCGAGGCAGAGCGTATTGAATATATGCTCAACAGGAAAAACTACCTATTAACAGCTGAAAAGTAATGAGTGGGAGGGTCACTGAGCCCTGACGACAGAAGATTGGGATGAGACCTGGGGAGCCAGCTTAATAGCTTGTCAAAAGGAGTTGCTATGTGTAACAGCGCCAAGTGACCACATCTTAGAAAATGAAACACAGTGGCATTTTCAAAAATCTTGAACAACATGGTAGCTAATTGAATTTTGCTTTAGTAAGTCAGGAGGCATTTTGAGATCTTATAGAGACTCTGAGCTTATTGTGAAGAACATTAACTATGGAGACATATGAATACAGAAAAATGTTTCATTCCCTTTTAATACAGCAAAATCTTTTTTCAAAAGCAGCCTCTCAAATAGCCAAATAAAACTGAAGGGACAAAGAAACGGAAGCTGACTATAATAGAGGTGGATTTGGGGAAATTCAAGGGAAGAGGGTGCATATGACGAAAATACAACGTGCAAAATTCTCAAAGACCCAAAGAAACCTACTTTAGAAACTTAGAGTTTAAGAAGTAGATAGACAGCAGATAATTTATTACTGAAGTGACTGTTTCATTCTACAAGAAAGATCTGGAGAATTTAATCCTAAAGGAATGCTGGAGAATTTTTCATGTTTTAAACCAGGTTGTCAAGTGAAAGATTTCTGGAGGTGGAAGGTCAGAATAGGGGTACAGTGTGAGAAAAGGCACGGAGTAGAAAAGAAAATTCTATAGTTAGGGTATACTGACCTATCAGCTACAATCTTGCCTCTAAGGGTATGGGATGGAAGACAAAAGAAATGAGCCTAAAACTGGCTCGGGTACAAGTCAGGCATCGGGAAGAACTGACAATTTCTGTAAGGCTATCATACAAAGTACCGAATTTCATTATGTCCCTTCATTCATCTCTGTCATGTTCTCTGGAGTATTCTTCTTAGTTGCTTGAAGAAACTCACACTGATTTCCAGAGAGGCTACACAAGTTTACATCCCCGCAAGGAGTTAGTAAGAGTTCTTTCTCCCCATACGCTTACCATTACTTTCAAAAAAGAGTTATTATTGACAATTTTATTTCAATATGTCACATGTAAATAAGTATGGATTTACACATATTTTGGTAACTAAAACATCAATTTGGGCACATAAAAAATAATTATCTACACAGTTAAATATCTTACATTCTTAAACTATGCCTCATTTTTAATTTAATAAAATGTAGAACATCTCTCTCATCAGCCTTTCTGCCACTTGCTTTCTTCGTTATTTATTATTTTAATTTAAATTAAAGTTACATCATGTTTTCCATTCACGTTCCTTCAACCAATTTCTCCTATGTTCCTTACCAGTATCCCCTCTTAAGTTAATAGACTGTTTTATTGTTATTGTTATATATTAATGCATAAATACAACTTCCTGAGGCTGTTTTTGTTGCTTGGGTAAATATTTCAGAGATTATCATTTTATTTTGGATGACCAATTAGGAGATTTATTGCTGGGAGAAGCTAATTCTCTCTCAGTCTTCAGCTATTAGTTCTTTGTCTAAGGGTGGTACCCCATAAGAATTCCCTGTTCTTTGTTAGCGTGTCATTTAATATTTGTAGCTGTTCGGGTCTTGATTAGGAAGCCACACTATTGAGGTAACATGATGAAGCTTCCTATTATTTCTTACAGTAGACTTCCTGATCCTCTAGCTCTTGATAGCATCCCATCTCATCTTTATTGACATTACCTGAGCCTTATGTACAGGAGTTGAGTTGTGAATATAACCATTGGGTCTGGGCTCCCTACAATCTTAATTTCTGCATAGTGTCTAGTTGCTATTTCCTGTAATGGTTTTCCATTTGCTGTAATGAGAAGCTACTTTGTTGATGAGTTAAAGTTGCTTTTACCCGTAGGTATAAGGATAAGTTTTAGAATGCAGTTAGGAATTATTCTGGTTTAGGGAAGTAGTGGTAGTATGTTCTCTTCTAAGATCTAAGACCTCATTAGCCCCATGGAGTTGGCTTGGCTTCTAGTACTGTGAAAAATTAACCTCCTGTTGAATAAGTCTTAAATCATATTAGACAGTTGTTGGTTAATGTGAACATATGAACACCACCACTGTATCTTTAGTTATCTTTTCAAGCAGGACATTATTGTGGTTCATAGGCACAACAGTTGAATAGGCTATTGGATGAATCCCCTCATTTGGGAGCTTGCATAGTACTTTCTGGTACTATAAGACCCAGAATTCATAAAGAAGGCTTTCAGGTCAGCTCTGATTTATATCAGACAAGTTCTGTGTCCTAAGTGTCTGGTGGATTCAGCAATAGGGACTTACCCACAAACTGTGAAGAGGAACCAAGGGCAAGAGAACTATACTATATTGTTTTGAGAGTCAGCCAGACTAACCTTGACCAAGTCAAATGGAGGTTTCTCATACTTGGACTGGGATTTTGTTAGATAATTGATGTCTCTTTCAGCCAAAATTGAATAAAAAATTAAATAATATGATTCTTAAAATCATTTTTATTTTTTATTATTATTAAAAATTTCTACCTCCTCCCCTCCTCTCACTTTCCTCCCCTCCCCCCACTCCCTCTTCTCCTCCCTCTCCAGTCCAAAGAGCAGTCAGGGTTCCCTACCCTATGGGAACTCCAAGGTTCTCTCCCCTCCCCCCAGGTCCAGGAAGGTGAGCATCCAAATAGACTAGGGTCCCACAAAGCCATCACATGCAGTAGAATCAAAACCCAGTGCCATTGTCCTTGGCTTCTCAGTCAGCCTCCACTGTCAGCCACATTCAGAGAGTCCGGTTTGATCACATGCTCCATCAGTCCCAGTCCAGCTGGCCTTAGCGAGCTCCCATTAGATCAGTCTCAGTGGGTGGACACACCCCTCACAGTTCTGACTTCCTTGCTCATGTTCTCCCTCCTTCTGCTCCTCATTTGGACCTTGGGAGCTCAGTCCAGTGTTCCTTTTTTTTTTTCCAGTGCTCCTTTTGTCAAGCATCCATGATGGTATTTGTCTCTTCTCCCTCCCCTGATGACAGCATTTTGACTGGGGTAAGATGGAATCTCAAAAAGTTTTAATTTGCCTTTTCCTAATGTCCAAGGGTATTAAAATCTTTTTAAATATTTGTTATTATACATTCACATTTGGTTCTTGCAGTTTGTTCCATTGATCTGCAAGTCTGTTTTTGTGCCATTATTATACAGTTTTATTACTTTAACTCTATAGTATAAACTGACATCTGCTGTGGCAATCCCTAAAAATATTATTTTATTTCCTCAGGATTCTTTGATTATCTACAGAATTTTGTGCTTTCATATAAATTTTAGAATGTTGGTATCTATTTATGTGAATAATAAAGTGGGAATTTTTATTAAATCTGCAAGTTGCTTTTGGTAGGATAGACATTTTCACAATGTTAAGTTTATGAATCTGCAATTGTGGAGTATCTTTCCATCTTCCAGTGTCTTCATCAATCTGTTTATTGAGAGAGTTAAAGTTTTCATTGCAGAGATCTTTTTCTTCCTGGATTGGTTTCACTTTTAGATTTCATTTTGAGGCTATTGTGAATGAGATTGTTTCCACGAACTCTCTCTCAGCATACTTGTTATTGGTATAAGGGAAGGCACTGATTTTTGTACTTTTTTTTTTATTAAGAAAGAAAAAAAA
>NC_022026.1:27496508-27516209 GCF_000317375.1 Microtus ochrogaster
GCTCTGGGTGGGTAGCCTTAGAGTAGGAGCTTAAAACTCTGATTTTTGTACTTTGATTTTATATCTACGACATTGGTAAAGTCATTGATCATTTACAGAACTTTTCTTTTGGAAATTTTGGCATCTCTTTTGTATTATCATATGAAATTAGATATAATTGGATATCTTCTTGTCCTCTGTGTTTCCATTTAATTTTTCCTCTTTGCCGTATTGTTCTAGGTAATGCTTCCACTATTATATTGAAAAGGCATAGGAATAGTGGGCAACCCTGACACATTACTGATTTTAATGGAGTTACTTCAGGATAGTGTTGGCTGGAGGTTTTAAATATATAGTCTTTATTATGGCACGGGTGTTTCCTCTGTTCCTACTCTTTCCAGAACTTTTTATCATGAATCATGTTGGATTTTGCCAAAGACTTTTTCTACCTATATTGAGACAACCATGCAATGTTTGCCTTTAATTCTATTTACTTTATTGCATTTTTTTATCCTGTATTTGTTAAACCACTCCTGCTTCTCTGGGATAGGCCAATTTTAGTGTGATATATGGTCTTTTTGATATATACTTACATTCAGCTTGCAAGTATTTGATTGGATATTTTTGCATCTGTATTCAGTACGGATATTTGTTGTTTTTGCTGTTGTAACTTTACCTGGTTTGGGTATTAGAATAAAACTGAATTTGTAGAAGGAATTTAGGAGAACTCCTTTGTTTCTATGTTTTTTTAAATAATTTAAGGAGGATTTGATATAGCTCTTTTAAAGTCTGGCAGAATTCTGTTCTGAATACTTCTCAGACTAGATATTTTTTAAGATTTTGAAATTATAATACATATACAACATTTCTCCTTCCCCTTTCTTCTCTCCAAATCCCCCATATGCCCCTCCTGGCTCGCATTCAAATTCATGCCCCCTTTTCATTGTTATTTCATACATATATGCACATTGCATATATATATATATATATATATATATATATTCTTAAATATAATTTATTCTGTCCATTTAGTGTTACTTGTATGCATGTTTTCAGGACTGACCATTTGGTATTGGATAATCAATTGGTGTGCTCTTCCCAAGGGAAGACTGTTTCTCCCACTTCCAGCATTTCTTAATTGCCTGCAGTGCTTTGTATAGAGTTGTGACCACAACCCACGTCGACATTTCCTTTGGTGTTGGACTTAGTCAGCTTACATTTGAGCAGTCATGCTGTTGAGACTTCATGGCTATAGCTTCTGGCATTGCTAGGAGATGCAGTCTCACAGAAAACCCCATGATCTTCTGGGTCTTACAATCTTTCTGCCCTCTCCTACAATGTTCCCTGAACCTTGGGGGTAGGAGTGTTTTGAAGATGTAATCATTTGAACTGTGTTCCACAATTCTATATTTTGATTGGTTGTGGCTTTCTGTGGTTTTCCATCTATTGTACATAGAAATTGCCTTCATGAGGAATGAAGACTCTATATATCTATAGACACAAGAATAAATGTTTATAGGTTGTTCACTAGGAATTATGTTGGTCTAGTAAATTAGTAGTTGTAGATTACCCTCCCATAGCCATGATTTACATCACTGGTACTAAGTAGTTAACTAGGTTTCTTCCTTCCTTCCTTCCCTTTTTGCTTTTGTTTTGACTTTGTGAGACAGGGTTTCTCTGTAGTTCTGGCTATCCTGGAATTTGCTCTATAGATCAAGCTGCCCTCGAAATCACAGAGATCTGCTTGTCTCTGCCTCCTGAGTGCTGGGATTAAAGGTGTGTGCAACTACCACCCGACAAGACAAGCTAGGTTTCTAATACCAAGCATGTTTTTCCTCTTGTTGAGCAGGTCATAAATCCAACTAGAGATCTATTAATGCATACTACTATTGCACCCTTAGGGCTCTCATGTCGTGTTTGTCATTCTTTTGATCTCCTTTGTTGTGAATCTATTTAGGTTACTGATCTCATCTTGGTTTAATGTCGGTGGTTTTGGTAAACCTAGAAACTTGTCCATTTGTTTTAGATTTTTTCATCTTAATAGAGTACAGGTTTGAAAGGACTTCATTACAATATTCTGAATTACTTTGCTGTCTGTTGCATTTCCCTGCTCATTTCTGGTCTTGTAATTTTGGTCATACCTCTCCTTATTTTGGTTATCTAGATCAAAGGTCTGTTGGTCTTCTTTATCTTCTCCAAGAATCCACTCTTAGATTATATGCTCCTTTGTATTGTTTTGTTTCTATCTCATTAATTTCTGCTCTGACGTTGTTATTTCTTGTTATCTACTGAATTAAGATTTGATTTGTTCTCATCTCTCAAAGTTCTTATGTAGTAGCACTGAGTCATTTCTTTGTGTTTTTTCCTGATTATTTATGATAGAATTGAAAATTTTCCTATTAATAATACTAACAATGTACTCCACATGTTTTCTTTCTTTTTTTGAGACAGGGTTTCTCTGTAGCTTTTGGTTCCTGTCCTGGAACTAGCTCTTATAGACTAGGCTAGTCTCGAACTCACAGAGATCCACCTGCCTCTGCCTCCTGAGTGCTGGGATTAAAGGTGTGTGCCACCACCACCCCTAATAATGTATTCCAGATATATGGTAGTGTATCATTTTTCTTTTTCACTTAATTCCAGAATTTTTCTTTCTTGATTTCTTCAATAACTAACTCATTTCTCATTCATTAATGTGCTGTTTAATCTCCTTGAACTTACCATGGATCCCTTTGCTGTTAGTTTGAAGCTTTATAGGATTGTGATCAGACAGAATCCATAGAAGGTTTCTTTTAAGTTTTATGACTTTATTAAGATTTGTTTTAATCTGGGTAGTGGTGGCACACACCTTTAATCCTAGTACTCAGAAGACAGAGCCAGGTGAATCTATGTGAGTTCGAGTTTGATCTACAGAGCAAATTCCAGGACAGGCTCCAAAGCTACAGAGAAACCCTGTCTTGAAAAAAAAAGATTTGCTTTATGTCCCCTATGTGTTTTATATTTTAGAGACACTTCCATGGGCTGCTAAGTAGGATGTAAATTTGGGAAGTTTGGGTGGAATATTCTGCGAATATTTGTGATGTATATAAGATGCATAAAATTATTTAAACCTGGTGTTTCTCTGTTTATTTTCATCCAGATTGCCTCTCTATTGAAGAACACACAACATCAAAATCACTAACTATTTTGTGGTTGATGTTAATCTGTGTCTTTATTTCAATGGTACACTTTTTGTGGAATTGAGTGCACCTGAGTTTGTTGTATATATGCTTAAGATTATAATACCTTGCTGATTAATTTTTCCTTTGCTTAGAATGAAGTGCCATTCTTTATGTATTCTGAATAATTTTAGTTTGAAGTGGATAATTACAACACACCCTTGTTTCCTGGTCTGCTTGGAACTATATTTTTCCATCTTTTCATTCTAAGATGCTTGTCCATTATTGAAGGCAAGATGATTGCTTTTCTATATAACAAAAAGATGAATATTGTTTTTAATCCACACATCTTAACTTTTCTCTTTTGATTAGAAACTTGGGGCCATTAGTATTTGAACTTACTGATGAAAGGTGTGTTTTAGTGGTTGCCTTTGTGGTTTTGTATGTTTTGTTTTCTTTTGTTTTGTGGGGTTATTTGGCTTTATTTTTTGTTCTCAGTAATACGTTAGGTTTCAAAAAGTAAAGCTTCATTTGTTTTTTATCATTTCTTTACTTTGCTTATTCCTCTATTTGAGTTGAAATATTGTTTCCACTACAGTCTGTAGAACCACAGGAAGTAGGAGGAAGTAGGTATAGAGTAAGGGACTAGAAGGTATAGGAAGATCTCCCTAGGAAAAGAGAATAGAATAAATACTTAGGGAGGGTGGAATGGCAAGATCAAGTGGGAAAGCAGATGGGAGAAGAGGACAAAAGATAGAATACGGGGAGAAACAGCTGAAATTCAGGGTCATTGGAGGACCTGATGGAACCTTAATACACTAGACACTTCCTAAAATATATACATCCATGAAAGCAATCTAAATGAAATCACCAAATAACAGAGGGGACAGAGACCCAACTGGACATCTCTTCCCATCAAATGAAGCTTTTAGTACTGAGTTTGGGTTACATTTAATTGAATTGTTGGCCAAAGGGGTCCCCATGTGTTGATGGAGGGAGGGCCTGCTTTTTGTCCCAGCTGCCCGGCTATCTTGTTTGCTTCCAATTTCCAGGAGGATCTATATATGTTTTTCTTTGGTTTCACCTTGTTATTTGGCTTCTCTGGGCTTGTGAACTATAGGCTTAATGTCCTTGGTGTATGGCTAGAGACCACTAATGGGAGCATGTGATCAAACCAGACTCTGATTGTGGCTGACAATGGGAGCTGATTGAGAAGCCATTGATAAAGGCACTGAGACTTCTTTTTACGGCTTGTTCTGGCTTTTTGGGACCCTAGTCTATGTGGATACACAGCTTCCTAGGCCTGGATGTAGGGGGGAGGGCTTTGTACTTCCCACAGGGCAGGGTTACCTGCCCTCTCTCAAGCAGGGAGAGAGAGGGAGGAGGGGGAGTGGGGGAGCACAAGGGTATAGGGAGGAGAGGAAGTGTAAATTTTTGAATGGAAAAATAAAAAATAAATAAAAAAGAATAAATACTTAGTATTTTCTATTTCCATCTATTTGCATGCAAAATTCAAGGTGTCATTGCTTTTTTTAGCACTGAGTAGTACTCTAATGTGTATATGTTTCACACTTTATCCATTTTTCCATTGAGGGGCATCTAGGTTGTTTCCAGGTTCAGGCCATTGCAAATAATGCTGCTATGAACATAGCTGAACAAATGCTTTTGTAGTATGATTGGGCATCTCTTGGGTATATTCCCAAAAGTGGTATTGCTGGATCTTGAGGTAGGTTGATTCCCAATTTCCTGAGAAACCGCCATACTGATTTTCAAAGTGGTTGCACAATTTTGCATTCCCACTAGCAATAGATGAGTGTTTTCCTTACTTCACATCCTCTCTAGCATAGGTTATCATTGGTGTTTTTGATTTTAGCCATTCTGACAGGTGTAAGATGGTATCTCAAAATTGTTTTGATTTGCATTTCCCTGATCGCTAAGGCGGTTGAGCATGACCTTAAATATCTCTTGGCCATTTGAACTTCTTCTCTTGAGGATTCTCTTTTCAGTTCAGTACCCTATTTTTAATTGGGTTATTTAGAATTTTAAAGTCTAGTTTCTTGAGTTCTTTATATATTTTGGAGGTCAGACCTTGTCTGATGTATGTGGGGTTGGTGAAGATCTCCCATTCAGTCGGTTGCCTTTTTGTCTTAATGACAGTGTCCCTTGCTTTACAGAAGCTTCTCAGTTTCAGGAGGTCCCATTTATTCATTGTTGCTCTTATTGTCTGTGCTATTGGGGTTATACATAGGAAGTGGTCTCCTGTGCCCATCTGTTGTAGTCTACTTCCCACTTTCTCTTCTATCAGGTTCAGTGTGGAGGGAGGAGGGTAAATGGAGGAGCAGGAGGGGAACGGGAGGAGGGAAGAAAGTGGAAATTTTTGAATGGAAAAATAAATTTAAAAATTTAAAAAAAGAATAAATACTTAGAATGCAATTAGTAATTATACTGGTTTAGTAAAGTGCCAACAGTAAGTTTTCCTCCAAAAGTCGTGGCATCATTTCAGAAGCCTTCTTTACTTGACAAATATAGCTCTCACTCTTCATCAAAGAAGCTTCTTTTTTATATCAGATAAAGACCATCACAGAAAACCACCACTGGCCAAAATACACAGAATAACTGATTATGAAGTGCCCAGCCCCAATGGAAGCATCTGCAGCTCAAGTCCTGCAACTAAGGCCCAGGGTACATTGCAGAGGAAGGGGCAGAAAGGTTGTGAAATATAGAGGACCTGGAAATATGCTATGAGATCTCGGAAAGCAACACACATGATAATGTAATAATAGGGCAGCCTACTCAAAGAATGGCAATGTTATCAGCCACGTTAAATGAGACAAATGAGAAATCTCAAGGAGCTCCACTAGACAAAGAGCTACAGGTTACTCATGACTGTTGAGAGAGGGATAATTAGTCTTTCCCGTGGATGAACTTCCTAATTGGTTAAATAATACCAAGTGGTCGTCTCTAAAATTGAGTACATACAAGCAACACTGATTTAGCAGGTTATATTTACACATTTATGAATGCAAATATTAAGGAAAATTATTACATAACTAGCTAGGTGTGGTTTTTAGGTTTTCAGTACAAGGTATAACAATCTTTCTGGTGAACAAGTGTTAAGTCCAATTAGCTAACTGTTGGTTGCCTCCACTCTATGTGTCATTTGTATATCCTTGGGGATATCCTACTGTTCTGGTTATTGCATTGTCTCATAGGCAGAAAAGGTAGGTAGTATAATTGATTGCTTCCCTCTCTTGTCAGTTTCTTTAGGTCTCCTTTTAGTGGCTACATTTTGTAAGTATAGGAATGCCTCTAAGATGCTCTGGTGGTTTGAATGCGAGTGACCCTCTCGCAGGCTCATAACGTTTGAATATTTGGTTCCAATCGGTAGTACTGTTTGAGAAGAATTAGTAGGTATGACCTTGTTTAATGAGTATATCACTGGGGGAAGGCTTTGGGGTTTCAAAACACCCATGCCATTCCCAGTGTCACTCTCTCTGCCCCTTCCTAACAGATAAAGGTAACAGATAAGCTCTCAGGTGCTGTTCCAGATGTTCCCGTTGTCAAGCCTTTTCTCCACCATGGTGGCAAGGTATTATGATAAAAAAAAAATCTCTTACAGGCTAAGTGACTGGAACTTTTGCTGTACCTCACAGACATTGTTAATAATACATCTTAAGATTGATTAAAACAGCTATACTGCTGTATACGCAGCCTGTTTATTTAACCTACTTTTAGGAGAACAATGTAACAATAAAACTTGCCTTGGATTTTCCATGTAATAAATCTTCATGATCTAAGCTAATGCATATCTGTAATCTTAAAATTATGTACTCATCCATGCCCTTGAGCCAGAATGACACATGTGCATACCACTGACTGAAAGCAGCAAATACAGAGGTTGAAAGCAGTTTTCTAAAACCTACCATAAAGCCTAAAGCAGCAGTTTCTGGGTATTGGTTAATAAACAGTGATGTTTGTAGTACTATTTGTTGTGTGGGTCAGTTGAGGTCACTTGTAGCCAGTGACTTAATCTCTTCTAAAACCCTGTTAAAGATCTCGATAAAGTATCCCTTATTCTGTCCCAGTTTGATGCTTTCTATGTTATTGAGTAAAGACAAAGCAAATACATTCATTCGAGATACAGACACACAGATATACAGACATAGACACTGGGGCAGATTCACAACACAGCCTTTAGGCAGACACAGATTGGGTGTCATACAACATACAGACAGTATAGAAGACACAGGAAACATGAAATAGAGAATTCAAATCACAACCCGCTCTTTATTAAATGACTACAAGGTGAAGCGTTTTTCTTTCCTTAATAGATACTGATGCATTATTGGTAACTTGAAGTTCATCACCAATACATTTAATCTATATATTTATTCCATCATGGACTCTAACCCTCTGAAATCATAATCTTTATTAAATGCTTTCTTTTATAAATTGCCTTGGACAAGGTATTTTGTTATAACAATGAAAGGTAATCAAGAAGATAGTGAACTATTTTTAAAATGAATATTACTTGGTTTTGAAGGGCCTTGCTCATATCCATGAAGATTGTTACTTTACTGTTCAAATATTTAAACTACAGGAAATATTTAGTACACAGGGGGTTTAAACCATCATCCTGATTTATTTGGACTTTTGATCAAATGGACATGTTTGGTTCATGAATTCACTCTATATTATTTTTTCTGTTAGAATTTTGTTACTCCTGGGCCAAGATCCCGGAGTCCTCCTGAAAAAAGGGAGGAGAGATTGTATGAGCCAGGGGCAGCCCACATAGGACCATTCAACATGGAGGATCCAACGTGGGGGAACCCACAGAGACAGCTGACATGCGTTCCTGGGACCACATGGACTCTGGGCCACCAATTAGGGAGCCTACAGGGGAATGACAATTGTGGAGCTTGGTCTGTTTGCAAGGCTCCTAGCCGTGAGATCAGGACCTGTCCCTGGAGCTTAGCTGGCTTTTGGGAACCTGTCCCCAGGTTGGATTACATGGCCCAGGCTTTATGCAGGGGGAGGAGCTCAATCCTACGGCAACTTGATGTGCCATGCTTTGTGCAAGCCCTTGGCAAACTTGCCCCTTTCTGAATGGAGATGGAGGAGAGGATAGGGAGGGGGTAATAAGTGTGAGGGGATAATGGAGGAGAGGAGGAAGAAGGGAGGGGAAACTGTGGTTTGTATGTAAAATAAATGAAGAAAATGTTAATTAAATAAAATTTAAACGAAGATTCTGTTGCTTATTGCCCTCCTTATCTTAAAAATCTTCTTGGTCATTTCTTCTTCATGTATACTATATTTCAGCAGCTTAAGATCCTTCAAGGAAATTCCATTGAATTCTTCCTTAATCAAATATATAATGGTATTCAGTAAGGTCTCCCGACACCTCTTCCAGTGACATATCTCTTCTCTATTTTATACTATAGTCAAAAAATCCCTCTCAGAGAGTCACAGAAAAGAATCACAAATGACTGAAGAACACAAAGAGATATTCACTCTTACCCATTACAACTTGCATTCATTTTGTTCACATATATTATGCACTAAAAGTAATAAGAAATTTCTACGTGACTGAGGTAGAACAGTCTACTTACTTCATCAAGTGGAACGAATTCGAGGGCCTAGCACAGTTTTTACTGTGAGTATGCTGTCGTTTAAGTTAAGAAAACAAAATACAAAGTAAAGACATATAGATCATATGCTTGTTTGCTTGTACATTTATAATTTTAGAAATAAACATAAGAAATTAGACATATAAGTTCTTACTATGAGGAGAACTACATGGTTGGGGGAAGAGAGATAAAGAGAAATATCTGTTTACATTCTGGTTTTCAGAACTTTCAATTGTGAATTTCTCACTTATAATTTAAGCTAACTAATAAACATTGAATGACATGCAATGCATCTATGAAATGTCATTTCATCCTTGCAGATTTCATAATTCCTCTGTGGTTGTAGTATTTCTCTACATCTTCACAGAATTCCCATGAATTTCACCAGTCCTTGAAGATAAAACAACAGCATTCTGAACATCTTGCTCTTTGCCGAATTCTTGACCACTTCTCTTTTTTGTTCTGCATATAATATGTTCACAGTTGTTCAACTGTTCTTGTTTCCTGAGATTCAAAGGCATTGCAAGCAGGTGAGTCAGAGTCCCCCCCCCCCGGAAGGTAGGTATTACCTAATCATACAGGAGCAAGAGAAAGGCAAAGGCTGTCATTGTAGCAGAATGCATTTGAATCATGGTCATAATTTGAAGTGTTTAGCAGAAAACTAATTGCTAATTGTTTAAAGAGAATGAGAGATTATGTGTGCCCACATACACTTCCACTTAGTGCTAGGAACCAGGAAGTTTTTGACAAAAATAATTGGCTTAGCATTTCATAAAACGAGCATGTGTATATAGACAGGAAAGGAATATATTTAACAGCAAACACGTCATGTAAATTAACTCAAATGATTGACAAAAATTAGTTCAAGCCTTAGTGTCTAAGGTCTCACATCTCACTGATAAGAACATCAGATAGAAAGATATCATCATTCTCTTTCACTCAGAGTACTATTGTGAAATGCTGAATGTTTGCTAAGGAAAGATGCTGTAGGGTTCACAGACTATAAAATGAGGAAAGAGATTGGTAGTGAAAGAGGAGGAATGCAGAACTGGTGCGATTTGTAGGTGGCTTTCAGAGAGTGAGAGCAACTGAAAATTATATTTGTGAGTCACCATGCTTTTACACGTTGCTAATCTTCAACTGAGTTCCAAAGCCATATGATTCAGAAAGTTCTTTCATGTGTGAAACCTCAAAGTTACAACTTTTATGCTTGATGACAAATAACAATTCCAGATAGCAACATGAAACAAACTTTCTCTTTTTTACTCTATAGTAGGAAATACACAGTGTATAGCTGGAAGCCACCATCCTAGCTGTAGATTCCAATAGATTTCTGAATTTCATGCATGCTATGCAATGTCCCCAGAAAATATAAATGCACTGCATATCCCAATTCAAGCATTTTATTTTTTTAAGCATGTTGTGATTTGAACGAGAATTACTCCCCTAATATCATATATTTGAATGCTCAGTCACCAGGGAGTGGCACTACTTAGGATTATGTGGTATGGCCTTACTAGAGTAGATATAGCATTGTTGGAGGAAGTGTGTCACTGGAGTTGGCCTTGATATTTCAGAAGCTCCGATCAAGCCAAAATGGCACTCACTTCCTGCTGCCTTCTGGTCCAGATGTAGTTCTCTCAGCTACCTCTCCAGCACCATGTCTGCCTATGTGCCGCCATGCTCCCTACCATGATAATAAAGTCCTAAACCTTGAAACTGTAGATAAGCCCCAATTAAATGCTTTTTTTAGAACAGTTGTCACGGTCATGGTTTGTCTTCACAGCAACAGAACACTGACTAAGCCGAAGCATGAATGTGTGTATGTGCTATGTTTATATACACGTGAGAACACACACACACACATGTGGAGGTCAAAAGTCAATGTCATTAGAACTCATGTTCTCTTGTTTGTGTAGCAAACTGAGATAATTATCTAACCCCTTTCAGGGCATTTTTATACTGTACATTTTTCCATATCTGATAATGAAGGTTTCTTCCATCTCCTTCCAGCTTACCTAAATTTTGTTCATTCTTTGAAGATGAATTGAAACCTCCCCCATTCTAGAAACTCTTTCTATCCATCTATAATCTTTTTTCCTCTGGTCATGTCCAGTTTCTTTGTCTATATTAAGTACTTGTGATTTCTTTCCTAGGGGGGGTATACAGAATTCTGGATTGGCTGACATAGTACAGTCCCAAAAATACAAAAGATGAAGTCAGTAGTCTATACCAACTAGAGGATATTCTTTGAAGTTAAGAAAAAGACTGGTATAAGCCAGGCAGTGGTGGCATATGCCTCTAATCCCAGCACTCGGGAGGCAGAGGCAGGAGGATCTCTGTGATCTACAAGACCTAGTTCCAGGACAGGCTCCAAAGCAACACAGAGAAACCCTATCTCAAAAAACCAAAAAATAAGCAATAAAGGCTGGTATAAGTCCCCACCCAGCCTGGGGAAATGAGTACCTCAGATCAGCAGAGGCTGGTGACATGTTTGTAGGCCAGCAGGGCAGACTAACTTAAAGCTACTTCACTACAAAGGAGACTGGATGTGACTCCATATGAAGGCAGCATTAGGTACTGCATGGAAATAGGTCACTAATTTTAAATTCTTACCAAAATATAATTATCAGTTCCCCAGGATTTCCAATACAAGACCACCTGAAGAGAAGCCATTGTTCAATTCCAGTTCAGTGTGGGTGACAAAGTGAAATTTAGAAGTAAAATTGTCTTTGAAATTTCAGTCTTCATTGACTGTTCCTTTAAATTTTGCCTGTCAGGCTATATTGCTGTTTTTATTATACACCAGATTCTTTGTACAACTTGTGAGTTTTAGGTGTTTTGTTTCTATTATGTAAATAACATTATGAATAAGCTTATTTATAAATGAGAGGTTTGTTAATTATTGGAGCTCACACTTTTCTAGACGTCCTGACTGCTAAGGTGCTAGGCAAGCTATTAGAAGGTTGATATGCTCTTACAGCTCCAGTCTCAGTAGTATAATTAATTTTGCTGCTAAATGAATATATTAGATAGATAGCGACACTACCAAGCTACCAGGACAATCTGCAGGTGACGATGCTACCTCCTCCTGATCACAGTACCCAGGTCACTTAGCAAGTTGTTGGGAAGCATACCTCTTAAAGCCAGTGAATTCCTCTTAACTTTTCTGTATGAATATATCTCTCACATAAGGCATTTTTGTTGCGTTGTTAATGTTTCTTCTAATGAAATGTAGTTGGATTCTCCCTGTAATATTCTGTCTCAGGTTTAATAAAATTATTTGTGATCATTAAAAGTGATAATAATTTAAGAGTAACTTCATAATGTATATTATACATACAGTATTGTTATAACAGCAATGCTATAGGAAGAAATCCATATGGACACACTGTTAATGATTTGCTCTGAGTTAACCTATTTATTGTCTCTTCCTCTTTCTCTATTACACAGCAAGATGTCCCCATTCTCTCTCTACAATGGGAGAAGAGGCTCGGGAGCAATGGAATGCCTGTAGCCTTAGAATATACCCGCTTCTCCCACGTCAGAGTGGTATCTTGCTTTGCTACAGAGAAAGAGTGGGGAGACAATAAGTAGAAAAACAAAAACACCATAAATGTCAAAAACAAGACTGGACACCTGACTAGAGAATCAATACTACATTTTAAAATGATTGTCTGCCTTTGTTTTCCCTCTTTATATAATATACTGGCTAAAGATGACATGGAAGACAGATGTTTTCGACACTGATTCACTGGTTTCTCATATTGCATGGTCTCTATACAGATTACAGTTTAAGGACTCAATTATTGTTCTTTTCCTGTATGGAAAGTAGTTTAGACCTATTACAATATAAGAATATCCTGGCAAATTAGTGGCACTCTCTAGAAGTTTCAAGGAGATTCATGAAATGGGCCCAAACATTCCAAATCCCCACCTTACAAAGAAGTCAGCTCTCTTTTCTGAGGTTATTGTGATCAATCTAAAGTAATATACACTAAGATGAAACTTAGAACCAACTAATAAACTAGTTGATTAAACAACTATTAAGCCATTGCCATGTTCCTAGTACTGTTCTCAACACTGGATATATATTAGTGACCAGAAAAAAAGGAACTTTGTCCCTACTCTAATAGTACTCACATTATAGAGTAGATAAATAGACAACAAGCAAACAAATGTAGGAATAATGGCAGAAGTGACAAAAACTATTACAAGTTACAAAATTTGGTAATGTGATAAAAAATGGTTTGTGGTTCAGGAGTGCTATAGACGGAATACTTGTATTCTTTTCAAAATTCCTTTATTGAGTCGATAAATTCTAATTTCATTGTGTTTAGAAATGAGGTATGTGTGCAGTAATTAGGGTTAGATGAAGGAACTTTGTTATGACAGGATTACTGTCCTTGGTAAAAAGAATATTAAAAGAGCTTACATCTGCCCTTTCTCATAGATGAAGAAGAGTGAAGTCATGGCCATCTACAAGTCACTGGAGAAATTGTCCTTAATCAAACAAACAGGTGTCTTGACCTTTATTTCCCAGCTCTAGAATTATAACAAAGATTCTTAGTGGTAAATTTCACTACACCTGGAATTTAACTATAACTCAAGTGGCTCAATTTACCTGTCAGGGATTTTTCTTAATTAAAGCACTCGAAATGGGAAGGTGCACCCTAAAAGTAGACCTTTTAAGGTGGAAAGATGCACTTTAAATCCTGCCACACCTTCTGAGGACAACCTATATAAAGGACGGGGAGAAAGAAAGCTTTTGCTTTTTGCCTGATTGCCTTCACTCTCTGTGGCACGTTCATTCCTTTGCTGGCATTAAAGCTTACTTCTTTGGCACTCTGGCATACACTGAAGACCAGCTGAGCCATTCAGCCCTGTAGACTGAGGGACTTCTGGGTTCTTGGGCCTTCCATTTGTCATCAGCTCCTGCTGTACTAGAGGAACCACAATCAGTAAGTCACTCTAATAAATTGTACATTCTTTCTTTCAGTTCTGTTCCTCTGGCAAACACTCATTAGTAAAGTTTATATTTTCTCATTGCAGATTAAGCAGACTAATACAGATAAAATAGTCAAAGAAGGCACCTTTGTGAAAGTGATGTTTGAGCCAGAGCCAAGTGTTTCCGAAGAAGAGTCATATGTATGTTATGGTAAAGAACATTCCAGGCATGGGAAACGATAACATAGAGCTCAAGAAAAAGGGTCAAGACCATGATGGGGTTACTCCTACAAGCAGCTGGCCTGAGCCAGTGGGAGCTCACTGACTCTGGATTGATAACAGGGGAACCTGCATAGGACCAAGCTAGGCCCTCTGAATATGGATAGCAGTTCTATGGCTGGGGCAGTCTGTGCGACCACTGACAGTGGGACCAGGATTTATCCCTAGTGCTTAAAATGGAATTTGGAGCCCATTCTCTTTTAAGGAATACCTTGTTAAGCCTAGATATAGGAAGAGAGGGCCTTGGCCCTGCCTCAAAATGATGTATTAGACTTTGTTGACTCCCCATGACAACCCAAGGAGGAGTGGATGGGGGGTGTTGAGGAGAAAGGTGAGGGGAGTGGGAGGAGGAGAGGGAGTGGGAACAGGGATTGGTATGCACAATGAGAAAAGATTGTTTTTAAAAAAATAAATTAGTTAAATAAAAACATAGAACTCAATAGCAGTAATGTACTTGGTATATTAAAGAAAAAGCAAAGGCAATGTGAGCAAAGAGCAAGTAAGGAAATAAGTAGAACAAGAAGTTGGAGAGACAGGCACAGGTAAGATCAAACATGGTCTTGTAAGCAGTAGAATACATTTAGTAGAAAACAATTGGGGCTAGGCTTGGTAGTACACACCATTAATCCTAGCACTCAGGAGTCAGAGGCAGGTAGATCTCTGTGCATCTGAGGCCAGCCCGTCTGTTCAGGCCAGACAAAGTAACACAGTGAGACACTGTCTCGGAAAACATATAAAAAGAAAGTAATTGGAAATGTTAAAGCAGAAAGCTAATATGGCATCATCCAAAATTTAATAAAATGACTTTGGTTTCTGTACGAAAGTGACATAAAACAGAAAGAAAAGACTAAGTACAGGATTATTTCAATAGCTCAAGTGATGATTAATAGCAGCAATAGAAGAGATTAATAAACTGACTGAGTTGTTTATGAAATGGCTGGTTTTAAATAAAGGTGGCTTATTAAATACCTAGATACAATCTAGCTTTATAATGTAAGAAACTGATAAAATGATGACAACTTCAATTGAGATTAATAAGATTGATGGAAGTACCATATTTTGGTTTCACTGAGTTTGAAATGTGTATTAAAACTCTAATCAACATTATCAAGTAGAAAATTGCATATGCAAATCTTAGAGTTCCATGGAGAGATAGTGTCTATTACCTGCCCTCTTTCTCCTTGTTCACACTGCTACCTATACCATCTACAGTTTCAAAGGAAAATCCTACGCTGTGGTCATCAGCTGTTCTCAGAGTTCAAAAAGGGCTTTAACCTCAATTGAAGCTATAAGCAAATTGCCCTCCCATCACTGTAAAAAAATGACTTAGACAAAAAAAGGGTTGTTTTCCATGCTTGCTAGAACTAAAATTAAGTTCCTAAAGATATAATAACACTGAGTAGAATGGAGTGGCACAAGTCTTTAATCTCTGTACTCAGGAGGCAGAGACAGGTGCATCTCTAAGTTCGAGGTCAACTCGGTCCACAGAGTATATTTCAGGACAGGCAAGGCTATGTAGAGAGAATCTGTCTCAAAAAAAAAGGGGGAGAAGAGACATAGTACTGAGATTTCATGTACTTAGCAACATGAAAGCCTTTATTCCCCTGTTAGTTGAAGGGTAGACAATAATAGCAGTGTACTATAAACTCCAGTATGCAGTTTTTAATATGCATGTAAATAAGCAGGGCCTCGGCGCAGTTATCACAAATAAGATGAGATGTAAAAAGTGGTGAGATGCCTACTACAGGCTCCTCACTTTGGAAAAATAATGCCAGTTCATATTCTGTGTAGCTCTGGAATATGGAGATATGTACAAACATAGGCAGAAGTTGGGATAGAGAATGGTCAAATATGATGAAGAAGAATACATTCATTTCTTTCTGTACAGAGGCTAGAACATTAGATTTGTTTTCTAAAGCTTACTGCAATCAGTGGTACTATATGACACAGTTCTTGTCAATTTGAAAGAAGGCTATAGATGCTGGAGATTCTGGAAAATCTGAAATGTATGCTTATTAAAAATGAACATATAGTTAAATTATATTTGTATTTTAATAAATAAAGCTTGCCTCAAGATCAGAGTGCAAAGCTAAGCTACGAGAGGCCAGGGAGTGATGACAAACACCTTTAATCCCAGGACTCAGGAAAGAGAGGCAGACAGACCTCTGTGAGGTCAAGGCTACCCTGGGCTACACAAGATCAATGCAGAAACAAATTCAGCTGGTGGTGAATCACACTTTTAACCCCAGTGTTTAGAAGTCACACACCTTTAATCCCAGCACTAGGGAGGTAGAGACAGGAATGATTTGGCTGGGCAGAGAGAGGAATATAAATGGGAAGAGACAGGAACTCACCAGAGTGCGGTGTCTGAGATTTTGTGGAGACACAGTGCAGTCTAGGCAGTCTGAGGATCGCCCCTTTGGTCTGAGCACTGGTAGAGGTAAAAGGTAGAGCTTACTGCTCTGCCTCTCTGATCTTCAGTTTTAACCCCTTTATCTAACTCTGGGTTTTGATTAATTAAGACCAGCTAGAATTCGTGCTACATGAACATGATGAATAAATAATTTTAAAAAGATAAATGAGTGACTTACATAACAAGCTCTATGCCTGCAAGAGCTACATGATGAGACCCTGTCTCAAACAAAGAAAACAAAAATAAATCAAGCAAAACAGATCAATGAGAGCCATCTCTTCTTCCTTTCTGCCTTAGATAAAGCTATTTTGGCTAAAGCAACAGTTACAATTTTGTGTTTGTGAGGAAGATACCAAGAGTATGTTAATGATTCTGAAATTCTTGAGTTATTCACTAACTACTAACTATTTTGCATAGGGAAGGAACACTTATTTGTTTAAGACACTATTCAGTGGATCTTATTTATGGCCAAATGCAATTCTAACAGATTCTCTTAGTTTAGGGAAAGAATTCAATACAAGTCTATCTGAATATAGGTTTCATATTCTTGACCAGCATCCTGTATCACTTATCATACTAGACAATATTCATAGAAATAATATACTACTATAGAACTACAACAAAATTCTGCGGTGCAGGCATTTTGTGGTATAGAAATGTGAAAACTCGGATTGTAGATAAGACACAGAAAAGAATGTACTTTGCTGTATAGACAAACTGACAACAAGAAGATATATAAGAGAAAATTGAGGGGGAAAGTGTGTGTTGCTTTTGCTTCAATAATCTCCCTTTTGTCCTCAGGCCAAAATTCTCTCCTATGTTCTATTCACTTCTCAAAGGACTGTTTTTACTTGGCTTTCTGGAATCCAACATCTGAAATATCTGTTGGTGAAATAAAAGCCTGGAATACTCTCTAGAGAAGATGACTTCAGAGATGTAGGTACCAACAGCAATAGCTGAGATAGAAGTAGGTGCTTTGTTGAAATCTCCTAGTAGAAGCCAAAATCTGTCATGCAGAGAATCCCCAGAACAAATCATGGAGAGTTATGCATACAACTAGTACAGGGTCTCTCTAAACATCTTCAGAGTCATCCTGGGGATAAAAGTTTTAAAAGACCCTGCCTTACTCAACCTACATCCCTGTCAAATCATTGAACCTGGCCTTCCTTCATTTTCTTTTCTGACTGAGCTCCACATGATAAACCGCAAAATTACATCCACTCTCACTCTAGAATGCTGCTAGACCCATACTCCACATACATGAATCCTACTCTAAGGCTTACTAGCAATCAAAGGCATGCAAATTGCCAATATGTTGAGATTCCACATTACTCTATTCAGAAGGATACTCATAAAGCAAACAAACAAATAGCAACACATGCTGGTGAGAATGCAGACAACGGGAACCTGTATACACTTCGGATGGAATGTATCCTAGTTCAGCTCTTATGAAAAGCAATATGGGGTTGAAAGGAAAGAATAAAGGGGAAAGAGGGGGAAAGGACTAATCATTTTTGGACACCATTTGCCTCTCATTTTCAGGGTTCTATTCCTTCAGGTTGTAACATCATCACGCCAAGCTTCATTTTTCAAAATGAGAATTATTTCTGAGTCAGATCATGACTTCAGCTGCAAAAAGTCATTAATTCTAAACTGTGAATTAGTAATTGAAAAGCAGAAATCCATGTCCTGAAGGAATATGAATTCTAATAAGAAAAAGGAAGAATACATTTGAAACTCAGGACATCACTTTAAAAGTGCATCATCTGAAAAAAGAATAAAAACCCTTGAGAGACAGGAAGAAGAGACCAAGAGAAGGGAGAGCGAAAGGGGAAGTGGGGAAGGGAGGGAGAGCATCAGGAGGTCTGTAGATATTTGTTTTTATTTGACATTTTAAAAGAACAATTCAGCTTTGAAACGTTTTTTTCAGGTTTAAGAAATTTTAATCACGGTCTAGGTCTCAGAGAGTAAAAGGATTTGACTAGTTATATGGATTACCGGCAATTTTAAAAATGAGATGATAGCAAAGTAGGGAAGGATTCAGAAGTCATTCCACCAGTGATAACATATAACATTTAGCACCCCAGGGTATGCTAAGGTGATCTTTGTAAAAATTCTTTGAGATATTGCATGCCTGGTTAATAAATTATCATTTTTATTATGTTAGAGAAAGTTGCAATTGTTTATAGTCACAAACACTGACAAAAAAAGGTAGAATCAGACCAATAAAACTCTCTGCTCTCACTGGGCAGTGATGATGCGCGCCTTTAATCCCAGCACTCGGGAGGCAGAGGCAGGTGGATCTCTGTGAGTTCGAGGTCAGCCTGGTCTACAGAGCTAGTTCCAGGACAGGCTCCAAAGCTACAGAGAAACCCTGTCTTGAAAAACCAAAAAATAAAAAACAAAGAAACAAACAAAAAACCCTTCTCTGCTCTCTGCCTCTAATCAATGGAGTATATATTCATTGTACATGGTACTTGATTCATAGGAATGTTTTCATAAAAGTATAGAATGCACTTTTGACATATTCCTTTCATATCCCCCATACCCTCCATTTTATCACCCCCAGTCAGCTTCACTTCTACTTTAATATAATGAGGCTATATGATTATGTACCTACTAATATAAGAGCTAATAACCACAAATGAGAGAAAACTTTGTAATTGTCTTTATGAGTCTAACTTAATTCACTTAGCATGATTATCTCCAGTTGCACCATTTTCATGCAAGTGATAATCTTCATTTCTTTTTATGACTGACAATTCCGTTGCTTATATATACATCACATTTTCAATATCCATTCCACAATTGAGGGACAACTAGGTTAGTCAAATGACTTGGCTACTATTAATAGTACTGCAAAAAAAAATATCAATGTGCGATTATCTCTGAGGTATGTTGCCTAGCAGTCTTCCTTCGAGAAAATACCCAGGAGTGAAATAGTTGGGACATATGATAGATTTAGTTTTAGTTTTTTTCAGGAACCTCATATTGCTTTTCATAATGGCTGAGCTGTGTTACATTGCATCAGAAGTGTATACAGGTTCCTTTTGTCTGCATTCTCACCAGCATGCATTGCTATTTGTTTTCTTTATGACTGTCATTCTGAATAGAGTGATACAGAATTTCAATATACTGGTAATTTGCACTTCTTTGATTTCTAGTAAGGTAGCACATGCTTTCATATGTTTACTGTCAAATTGTACTTAACTCGACTTTATCTTTTGGGAACTATACATTTTATTAGCCAATTTACTGATTGGGTTGTTTTGTTTTTTTAGTCTCTTGTGTTATTTTTTTT
>NC_022026.1:27517795-27542564 GCF_000317375.1 Microtus ochrogaster
AAAAATAAAAAATAAAAAAAAGAATTTGTCTTGAATCTTCTTGTGATTATATCCATGAGATATCTGTACCATTTGTTTAAGACTGTCTTTTTTCCAATGTTTCTTTGGTGTCTTACAAAAGCTCATATGGCTGTATCTCTGCTTGGCTTATATCTGGCTCCTGTACTTTCTTATATTGACCTACATGTCTGTTGCTGTGCCAGTATTCTATTTATAATGTCATTGGAACTGTGATAGGGATTGAATTGAATGTGTAGACTGTATTTGTCCTATATCCATTTTCATAATACTATTTCTTGCATTCTATAAATACAGATGATTTCTGTTTTCTAATTTCTTACTCTATTTCTTCACCTGGAAAATCTTTGACTAAGTTTATTATGGGATATTTTGTACAAAATTGTGTGTCAATTGTTTCCCTTATTTTTTCTTTAGCATGTTGTTGGTGTAGGAAAGCCACTGACCTTGCACATAAATTTTTGAGCCTGCTACTTAGCTGGAAAAGTACTCATCAAATCTAAAAGTTTTCTAGTGAAGTCTTTACTGTTCCTTATGTATAGAAATGCCATCTTCTAATAAGCACACCTGAACATCTTTTCCTATTTGTATCTCTCTTATTTCCTCTATTGTCTTATTTTTCCAGCTAAGACTCCTAGTATTATCTTGAGTAAGAGTGGAGAACATGGACACCTTTTTCTTCTTCCTTATATCTAATACATTTTGAATTTTTTTCTTTTCATTATATTCTAAAAACTTTTAAAAATTAGAGTGCTTTGATAATCCATTTGTTAATTAAAAATTTGTTGTTCAAACCTTGTAAAGCTTGTACATACTTTATTATTTCTCTCTCTCGTTTTATTCCATTTTGGTCATATCAGTATAAGAAATTGATGTAGGATTCCCCTCTATATTCTGTGAATAAGTTTTATTACCATTGGTTAATAAAGAAGCTGATTTGGCATATGACAGGGCAGAATATAACAAAGGCAGGAAATCAAGCAGAGATATAGGAGGAAAGAAGACGGAGTCACAGATAAGCCATGTACCTGCCCAAGAAGCAAGAGGTAACAAACCACAAGCCTCGTGGTAAAATATAAAATAATAGAAATGGATTACTTTAAGATGTAATAATTAATAAGAAGCCTGAGCTAATATGCCAAAGAGTATGTAAAGAATGTTAAGCTTCAGAATGGTTATTTCATAAGCAGATGCAGGAGCTAGTAAGCAGAAACTGGTGAGTATAGAGAAAACAGTCCAGGGGGACCAGCTATAAGAAATTATCTAAATTTTCTTGTATTTGTTAAGAATTTCGTTGTTTCTCATTTTTCCTGTATTTGTCAAGAATATCCATGGGCTGCTGAGAAGAATGTGCATTCTTCAATACTTCAGTGGAGTGCTCTATAGCTATCTCTTAGGTCCACTTGTTCCATGAGGTCGTTCAACTCAGGCAATTCTGTTGGATTTGTTCAGGATAATATGTCTTTTGACGAGAGTAGGGTAAGGAAACCACCAACTATTATTGTTTGGGGTTATCTGTGCCCGTACCCACCAGTAATGTTAGTTTTATGAAATTGGATACACCATTGTTTGAATTATATGTTTAATATTGTATTATCCTCTTGATGGATTGAATCCTGAATTAGCATTTCTTAGAGAATCAAGTATTTCCAAGTAATTAGGTTGTGCTGGTTAGTGTCATGTCAACTTAATATAAGTTAAAGTTATTTGAAAGGCAGAAACCTCAATTTAAAAATTGACTTTATAAGATCAGGTTATAGGCAAGCCTGTAGGGCAGTGGTTCTCAACCTTTCTAATGCTATGATTTTGTTTTTATTTTTTTGTTGTTGAAAAAAATTTATGCCTCCTCCCTGCCTCCCATTTCCCTCCCCCTCTCCCCCAATCATCTCCCCCTCCCCCCACTCCTCTCCCCTCCCCCTACTCCATTTCCCCTCCCTCTCGAGTCTGAAGAACAGTCCAGATTCCCTGCCCTGTGGGAAGTCCAAGGTCCTCCCCCCTCCATCCAGGCCTAGGAAGGTGAGCATTCAAACAGGCTAGGCTCCCACAAAGCCAGTTCATGCAGTAGGATTGAAGCCTAGTGCCATTGTCCTTGGCTTCTCATCAGCCTTCATTGTCCACCATGTTCAGAGAGTCCGGTTTTATCCCATGTTATCCAGTCCCAGTTCAGCTGGCCTTGGTGAGCTCCCAATAGATTAGACTTCAATATCAGTCTGAACACACTGAACCTAATAGAAGAGAAAGAGAGAAGTGCTCTACAACGTATGGGCACAGGAGATCACTTCCTACGTATATTCCCCAGCAGCACAGACATTAAGGGCAACATTGAATAAATGGGACCTACTGAAACTGAGAAGCTTCTGTAAAGCAAAGGACACTGTCACTAAGACAAAAAGGCAACCAACTGACTGGGAGAAGATCTTCACCAACCCCGCAACAGACAAAGGTCTTATCTCCAAAATATATAAAGAACTCAAGAAACTAGACTTTAAAATGCTAATTAACCCAATTAAAAAAAGGGGGCACTGAACTGAACAGAGAATTCTCAACAGAAGAAATTCAAATAGCCAAAAGACACTTAAGGTCATGCTCAACCTCCTTAGCAATCAGGGAAATGCAAATTAAAGCAACTTTGAGATACCATCTTACACCTGTCAGAATGGCTAAAATCAAAAACACCAATGATATCCCATGCTGGAGAGGATGTAGAGTAAGGGGTACACTCATCCATTGCTGGTGGGAATGCAAACTTGTGCAACCATTTTGGAAATCAGTGTAGCAATTTCTCAGGAAATTTGGGATCAACCTACCGCTATGATCTTTTAATATAGTTTCTCATGTTGGGGGGACACCGAACAATAAAATTATTTTATTTCAACTTTTTAACTGTTATTTTGTTACTCTTATGAATCATAATGTAAATGTCTGATATGCTGCCCCATAGAAAGGTCATGAACCACTGGTTGATAACCACAGCTGTAGGGTGTTGTAATAAGGAGCGGCGGGGCTTCGTCCCCAGCACCCTGGCCGCCTGCTAGCTTATGCCTTGAAATAATTACACAGACACTCTATTCTTTTAAACACTGCTTGGCCCATTAGCTCTAGCCCTTACTGGCTAATTCTGATATCCCAATCAACCCATCTCTAATAAACTGTGTAGCACTGGTCTTACTGGGAAGATTCTAGCCTACGTCCATCCTGGGTCGTGTGTGCCTCAGAGAGCAGAGCTATCGCATCTGCCCGGGAGAGGGGAGCATGGCGTCTCTGCTCCAGAGAGCAGAGCTGTCGAGTCTGAGCTCACTTCCTCTTCCTCCCAGTATTCTGTTCTGTTTACTCCACCTACCTATGTTCTAACCTATGAGGGCCAGCCAAGCAGTTTCTTTATTTTTTTAACCAATGACCTTCCTCCAACTGTAGGGCATTTCCTTAATTAGTGATTGATTGGGAGAGTCCAGTCCATTGGGGGCGGGGCCATGGATAGGTTGGTGGTCCAGGGGTATATAGGAAAGCATACTTAACAAGCTATGGGGAGCACGTCAGTAAGCAGCACTCCTCCATAGCCTGTGCATCAGCTCATGCCTCCAGGTTCATGGCCTGTATAGGTTCCTGTCATGACTTCCTTCAATGATGAACAGTGAGTGATATGGAAGTGTAAACCAAATAAACCCTTTCCTCCCCATGTTGCCTGGGTCATGGTATTTCATCACAGCCATAGTAACCCTAACTTGGACACAGATCTGTAGCAGTGGATGCTTACATCAAGGCAGGAAGGTATTCAGGCCCCTGTCCCCGTGAGCAGTGTGGCAACACACTAATCGATTACCCAAGATCATAGGCACTGTGACTACTGTTATGTCCTATGGGTTAAAAACTAGGTTTCACTTCTCTGTCATGTAGCATAAGGTACATATGCTATCATTCCCTATCTGGGTCACTTAGTACAGATCATGTCTTAAATAAGCCTGTTTCCTTATAGTGAAACATCTCTCTCTTCAAGAAACCTTTAAAGTAAATAACTCTTCTACCCCAGGTCTGAAACTCTTTAATTTAAACATTTACTCTAGATACTGGCATTTTTAAAGGATGGCTGAACTCAACAGCTCTCTCAAGCCCTACAACCTAACAATACCAAGTAATCTTGTTTATCACTGAAGATTAATATTTGTCTGAGGTCATTTCCTATGTATTAGAAGATGACCCTTACTGGCTTTCAGGATTCCTTTGTTTAGAATTACTTTCCCCACCCTTTCACCATACTAGGTATATATCTAATGGTAAGGCATATTTTTCAAAGGTAAGAAATGGATTCACCCTTTCGAAAAATCCAATCTGTACCTTTTTTGTCTTGTTTTAATATTCATGTGCACAAACGCACATGCATGTAACACAAGGTTGATATAGGGACTGTCTCACCCTATTTATTTTTTAGCAAGATCTCTCAGAAAAACTCAGAGCTTACTGATATAGCAAGTCTTACTAGTCTGCTTACTCTAAGACTCCTCTGTTTGTTCCTTCTACAGCTAGAAAAACAGATGGGTTCTCATACCAACGTAGTAACAAGGTGGGTTCTGAGGATTTGAATTCGTGGTTGTTTATGCAGGAAGTACTATAACAGATGAGGCATCTCGACAGCCATATCTGTGTTAATTCACTGGGAGTTCAGCCCACTAATGTTAAAATTTGTTATTGAGTGGTATGTGATAATTTTCATTGTTTGGTTGATTTTGTAGTGTTTGGTGTTTTACTATTCTTCATTTGCTTAACTACTATTCTAGCACAGTTTATTCTTTCCTGTAACCATATGCCAGTGTTTATCTTTCCCTTCTGTGTGTAGGATTCTTTCAGGTGGCTTCTGCAGTGCTGTCTTAGTAATCGTGACTATCATGAATTCTTTTAACCTGCTTGTATCGTGGAGAATTTTACTTTCTCCCTCAGTTAGAACAGATACTTTTGCCTGAATGCAGTCTTCTGGGTTAGCATTGTTGCCATTCAATGGGGTTGGTGAACATTATATCAAGATTTCTTGGCTGTTTGATTTTCTATGGAGAAACCAGTTATAATTTTGATATGTTTGCCTAGAAATGTGACTTGTTCCTTGTCTTTTGCAGCTTTAAACATGATCTTTTATTTTTCAGTAGTTTAACTATAATTATATAACTATTATTTAGTAGTTTAACTATGTCTGTGAAGATCCTTTTCTGGTCTTGTTTGTTTGGTGGTATAAATACTGTTTTTGTTTTACTTGCATTTATTTATTTATTGAGACAGAGTCTCACTATGTATGTAGCTCAGCTATTTTGAAACTTATTATGTAGACCACACTGGCCTTGAACTGCTTCTGCCTTCCAAGTCCTGGGTACTAAAGTCATAAATATTTCTCGAATATGGATGATCATCTCTTTCCTTATAGTAATTTGAGAAATATTTCATGTTATTAGTTTATTGAGTGTGCTATATATGCCTTTAGCCTAAAATTCTTCTTTTATCACCATTGCCTTTAGGAGTCTCGAAGTTCAGCCCCCTGACCACTATCCATGGTAATTCCGAGAATGCTTCTTGGGAGCAGGTATTGAGAGAGTTCTACAATAACTTCAAACGGTATCTGAGAGTCAATTTCTTATTTCTTTAATTATAATTATCTTGTCCTAATTGTCTATAATTTCTTAGCTTTAATTTTGTTTCCCAATTCTAACATTCTGTATTATTTTCTTTATTATTCCTCTACATTCCACATTCTTATTACTCTACATTCTACATTTTTATTTTTTTGTTATTATAAAATCTCAACCATATATACCTCCATTCATTAGCAACTTGTTAGTAATAAAAAAAAGTTACAAGGTCATATCTCAGGACTACAGGCATTCTTTGAAGATATGGAGCAAAACTTGTCAGCTAGTCTACAGTCCCTCTGCTGTGAGGACAATCTGGCCATCTCAAAAAGGGGCCACACAGGTTACAAAGAAAGAAAACTAAACCACTGAGATATCTAAGAAAAAAGCAAAGAATGTGTGTACTATTTACATTTCTTAAGTGTGAAGCCTTTTCTTATCACCTGGCTCACCGAACCTAAACAGAAACAGTCCACTGAATCTAAATCTTTTATCAAAAACTGGTAAAAGTGTTAATTGCTATCTTGAGTCAGAGCAGGGAGGTGCTGATGAAGGAAGCTTAGGTCAACATAGATGCTTTGATCTCTTGAAGGACGGTGCTACAAGACAGACACCTTTAATATCGTCCTAGTTCAAAATAAATCTTCTGCAGATCCTACAATATCATAAGTAAAATCTGTGAAAGTTCCGTTTGTGATCTGTCCAGAAGGACACGTATCTGGCCAAATTACTCTTGTCAGTAAGGAAAGAAAAGAGAGGACAGTATTCTAAGTTTCTCACTGTAATGTGGAAAACAGACTGTAGAGAAAAGTCATCTTCCTGAATACCCAAAGATACATGTGTGCCCAGTAGATGGAATATTTTAACAAGACACACAAGCAGTGGGAAAACATCCAAAGTTATTTTTAGGGAAGAAATGAAGTGGCATATGAGAAGAATTACAGATAGAAGCAACTGGTTTTCAGAGTCAGTGGTCCCATAAGTCTTTCTACACAGGGTTTCTCCATCTGAGAATAATTTCTCTGGTGGGTTGACATCTGAATTATCAATTGCTATAAGTTTTAATTGCATCATGGCACACAATAGCTTGTGATAAATATTCCTGATATTTGCCTGTAAATTTTTTATGATGCCTTGTAGATCTTGACTGTTGTGTTCCTATTTTATCATTACTTTCTCTTTTCCCACGTCCCAAAGTTCTGATTCATCTACCTTGTATCTCATCCCTGTTATTCTTTCTTTTTCACTTGATGATCAGTTCTATTGGTGATTCTTTTTACTGAGATGTTTTTTGTTTAACTTCTGAACTTTTCATTTCTAGATTTGAAGTTTTCCAGTATTTCTCTCTTTACTGGGTTCTAATTGCATATCTTATAGAGAAATCTCATTCAGTTATTCATATGTATGCTCCTTGGATTTACTTTGAACTTTATTTGCAACCCCTTTCACTTCATTCAATATTCTTATAATTACTATATTAAAGTATGGGGAATATCGTTGAATTAATTCCAATTGGAATTTATTACTTTGAAATGGATATTTTTCACAGGGGTCATATTGCCTTGTTTTTATGTTTTGTATTAAGATTCTTGTGTATCTGATGCTGTTTAATTGATGGGATTTTTAATATCTGTATGCTTTCAGTAAAAGTATTTGCAACGTTCAAGTGAGATTATAGGGTAAAAATTTTACCATCTAGACACATATCATCTTCTAAGCCACAAGCATACATGCTCAGGACACAAACATATGACCCCTATTTAGATAAATTCCTGATACAAATACTCTAAGATTACCAATAAAGTTCTCTGTTTTCTCTCTGCTTATAGTGTCTTCCACTCAATGTTCCATGCTGATTGCAATCTTTATTGCACTCATCAAACTCTTCTCTGGTTACACAAAATTGCACCTATGGAAATATGATGTTATTGTGTTTCCTGAGGACCTCAACAGGAGCTATGACAGAATGACTGCTTCAGGATTACAGTAAAATCAAAAACACTTTACATTATTCAGAACAAAGAGAAAGAAAGTGAGAATGTTGATTTCTCTTAATTTACTTATCTCTTCAAATCATGAACAGATATCTCTGTCACAAATCACCTAAGAAAGTCATTTCTTTCTATATAATTGATCTTTAAGAGAAGTACCAGGTTCACAACAACATTCAGCAAAAAGTACACATAATCTTATAAATTTGGAGCTAATCTTTACATCTTAGAAATTAGTGACAATAGAATAGTTCCGAATTTTGGTTTTCTTTGGTCCCATACCAGGTGGCTCTTTTGATATGAAACAGAGATTTTGAATTTCCCTTTAGCAAGCATGTTTGTGTTTAAAAAGGGAGAGAACCACACTCAAACTCCAAAGCTGGTTTTGATATTTAATTGAATTAGTACCACAATAAGACCATTTGCTTTCTATATTTGTAAAGAGCAAGAGAAACAACTATTTGGGAAGATTTAGGAAATTTTATCGGTTTGAAATGTGCTACATCATTAGGTCATTTTTTTATTTTTTTATTTTTTTTAAATTTATTTATTTATTTATTAAAGATTTCTGTCTCTTCCCCGCCACCACCTCCCATTTCCCTCCCCTTCCCCCAATCAAGTCCCCCTCCCTCTCAGTCCAAAGAGCAATCAGGGTTCCCTGCCCTGTGGGAAGTCCAAGGACCTCTTCACCTCCATCCAGGTCTAGTAAGGTGAGCATCCAAACTGCCTAGGCTGTTTTCCTAGAGACATGTTTCTTGAGATATTTGTCTGTCTTCTCCAGATGTCTCATTTGTCCAGTAATCTTCATATTTCTTTCATCCTTTTAGAAGGACAAAACCAAAACCCTGTCTCAAACCTAACTTTGGGGAATTCCCTTACTGTCAGATTATACCTTTGTTAATATGGCAACAGAAAAAGCATAATCTTTTACTAATAAAACTATTATTTTTTTCATACCTGATCAAATGAAAGACATTTGTTAGCTTTAAAAGTTGGTTTAGATTTGAATGACCAACCTGTTTGATGAACTATCACCTCTCCTCCAGGAAGGCTCTCCTGTTTGAATATAATCTTTATCGATCTTGATGGCATCCATAGCTTTTCTTATCTTGAGGAAATGAAAGCAAAAACCTTTTCCGGGTTTCCATTCTGAGGTCAACACATCTATAAAATATGTAGATTGATTTAAAATGGCGGTTTTGTTTTATTATTCAATGTCTCCCACAGCAGTTGTTCCTTTCTCATTAGCATTTAAAAATTTGAAGTCAATAAAGCACTGTATAATCTATCTCTAAGTATCTTTATTAACCCTTTCTGTTTGTCAAGTATATCTTTTAAAGTGCAGTTAGATCTCTCTATAAATGTTTGTTCTGTAGGGTTGTGTGGTATACCAATAATATGCTTTATGTTGTAATATGTGAAAAACAATATTTTACTAGAGACATATGCTGGAGCATTATCAACCTCAATTTATAGAGGTATTCCTATAATAGTCATGACTTCTAATAAATATACAATAACAGAATAAACTTTTTCAGAAATTAAAAAAGCAGACAATTGAAATCCTGAATATTTATCTATAGTATGGTTCAAATATTTTAATTTTCCAAACTCTGCAAAGTGAGACACATTCACTTGCCAAATTTCATTTCCTTAAGTACCTTTTGAGTTACTTCCTGCAGGTAATGGAGTTTGATTATACAAAGAAAAAGTAGGACATTTCCTTATAATTTCCTTGACTTGTATCCAAGTGATAAAAAAAATCTTTCTTCAAAGCTTTGCTGTTAACATGGTGCTCATTTGAAATCTGAAGCTTCTAGCATATTTACTACCAACAACTGATCAATTACATCATTGTCTTGTAATAGAGGGCCTGGTAGTCTTATATGGGATCTGATATGTGTTATATACAAGGGATGATTCCTTTTTCTGATTATTTGTTGTATTTACATAGTAACAAATTGAATTCTGAATCATCTGGAATTATTTCAGAAGTTTCAATATGTAAAACAACTCTTTCTGCATATTGAGTGTCAGTAATTATGTTAAGAGCTTCTGAAAAATCTAATAATACCATGAGAACAGAACATAATTCTAGTTTCTAAACTGCATCATAAGGATTTTGAGCCACTTTACTTATTTTTCCTGACTTATAAGCTGCCTTTTCTGATTTATTTGTATCAATATAGAATATAGGGGCTCCAGAAATTGGGATATTTTCATTATATGAGAAAGAATCCAACTAGCTCTTTATATAAACTGATGTCACTTGTTTTGGGGATATTTGTTACTAATATTTCTCAGAAAATTACTGCAAGCTCTTTGTCTATTTTCACTTTCTTTTCGTAATAAGATAATTTCAGGATTAGTGAAAGGTACCACAATTTCTGCTTGGTCTGTTAAGTGGTGAAGTCTCAATTTTCCTTTCAGAATCAATCCAGAACCCTTTTCTACACAGCTATTTAATTTTTTGCTGTTTGTATGGTAAAAAAATATTCTTTATAAGATATCTTCTCTCTTTATAAGATTCCCTATAGGAGAATGCATAGAAAGTAAAATAATCAAAATACAGTCAAGCTCTGGATCCAAATGATCCGCATGTGCATCCTGTAATTTCTTGTCTACCAGAGCCAGTTCTCTCTCAGCCTCAGCTGATAATTTTCTTGGACTATTTAAGCCCTTATCACCTTGTAAGGTTTGAAATAAGTTACTTAGTTTTTGAGTTGTTAATCCAACTGTCAGCCATAGCCAGTTACTATCTTCCAGCAATTTTTGAAAATCATTGTGTTCATAATTGACTTTTCCTTATTTTCACTTTCTGTGGTTGAATGTTCTATAAACCTATCTTATATCCTAAATAATAGACTCTCCTCTTTGTGTTTTTTCAACAGCAACTTACAATCCCCAAGGTAAAATTCTCTTTATTTCATCAAACATGTTTTGTCTAAAGTATCTATGTCTGAATCAGTCAATAAGATATCATCCATGTAATGGTAAATTATAGATTGATGAAAATGTTTATTAATTAGTGCTAATATCTATTGTGCAAACTATTGACATAAGGTGAGACTACTTAAAACTCCTTGTGAAAGAATTCTCCAATGGCATCTTTTAACATGCTGGAAATCATTGTAAAAAGGCACTGTGAAGGCAAATTTTTCTCTATCCTGTTCTTACAAAGGTATAGTAAAAGAACAGTCTTTTAATCAATTAGTATAACAAACCATCCTCTAGGTAATAAAGAAGACAAGGGAATTCCAGGTTGTAAAGAACCCTTGACTGAATCACCTTATTTATGGATCACACATCTGTTAACAATCTCTATTTTCCAGATTTTTTTAAATGAAATATATAAGAGAATTCCAATGACTGGTTGATTTTTCAATATATTGAGCATTTAACTGATCCTGTACCAGATTTTTTAGTGCCTGCAATTTTTCTGACATGCAAAGCCATTGTTTCACCCACAGATTTATCAGTTTACCATCTTAAAGGTAGAGATGATGTTATCTTTGAAAGACCAATAGCTGCTGTGCCCTGCTTATTATGTACAACTTTAAAGTCTGTGACAATCCCTGATAATGCCCTTCAATATTTCTCTCAGGAGCATTCCTTATTTTATAATTTCTGAGATTTAAAGAATGTTCATCTGCTGTGACAAATCACACCCCCATAAATTCATTGCTATGTTAGCAATACATAATTTTAATTTTCCTATCTATCTTTCTGGATCTATACACTTGTCCGAACCTGTACTTTGTCTCATATAAGATAAAATTCAAATTCCTAGAAGTTGAACATTTTCCTTCTGTAGAGGCCAACCTGGATGCCAAGATTTTTGACAAAATTATTGTCACATATCTTGTATCTCGTCTACAAACCCTTAATTTCCATGGCATTTACGAATATTTTAACTTTAGTAGTATTTGATGAGTTATAGAAATTTGCCAAAATAGTTACTTTATGGCTTCTCCTGAAAATCTTGTTTTATCTACGAATGCAGCTCAGGCATCCAGAGCAGTATGATTCTTAACAACAGGCATTAAATCTTTCCATTGCTCTATAGAGGGGCTTCCCCAATGTTAGCAGGGAATATTTGAACCAAATTTGATACTGAAGCCTGCAAGATGCTCCACATGGAGTTTCCTGATGGCAAAAGGTTTCCTTGCCTGTCCCTTGTTGATTTGCATTCATTAGTTCAAAAGCTAGCCTCTGCCACACCTTCTGCATATTCCAGATGGCCAGGGCTTTCTGATTGGATTATTTCTAGGATAAACATTGTTTCTAGGAATACCTTATCTACAATCCCTCTTCAGATGATTTTAACAATGAAATTTCAAGGATGACTTTTAAGATGACATTATGTCCTTCCCAGCTAGGTTATTTATCCCTTTATTTTCATTTTCTATCAAGCTAACCATAGTAGCACTATGCAGGGTCCTAGCACCCTGCATTGCTATGTTCTCCTATTCGTAACATGGGAAAGATCTCTCCTAAAGCATTTTCTGGGTATCTCATCAAATCTGCTGACTTCTCCATTTGTCAGTGGTGTCAGTGGCAAAGTCAAACTTTCCACTTTCCAAATGCAAGCCTGCTCTTCAGTGTCCCAGCAAGTGGCAGCTGCCTACGGTGAATGCTCACACAGAGGCCCAGATGGCAACTGCAGCAGAGAAAGCTGGCGTGGCTCTTTAGTCCATTTGGTCATGTCACATACTGGAGCATCAAAATGCCGTTTTACCTTTGTCAGTCACAGCAGCTGTGCTTTAAAATACTAGTCGCCTGGCTGCTGGGGCTATAGCCTGAGGGGAAATTCTGTTCTCCCAGACAATGGCTCTGTTGTTGACATTAAAGGTAGCTTTGACTAAATCTCTGTAGTTCTAATAAAACAGAAGATTCAAAGGCTAGGGTGAAAACCTCCAAGCTTGGAGAGTTAGAGTAGCAACTGGCTAACTTGTTCCCTTTGCTGACCTTCCCTGAAGCTTCTCCTCTTCCATGCTACCCCAACTGAAAAACCTACACTATGTTCCTCCCTCCTACTTCCTGTCAACTAGTTTCTAACCCTGCCTCTCTGAGCCAGGGTTAATTTGATTTAATTAGTGCAAATGCAACACATCTTTACATAGTTTAAAGCAGCAAAAATAAATGTAACATATATTTGCCTAGTTAAACAAATATTTCACACTTTCATATTTCTGTTTTGTTGTCAAGTTTTAGATTTTTTTACATAATTTAGTGATTTTTTTTCTTATCTACCTTTAATCTCTACTTCTCTGATTTTTCTTTATTTTGGGTGGGATGGTGCAATGAACTTTACTGATGGTATTCAAGAGACTAGTGCTCCCTAAGCCTCTCCCATTCTCCTGGGGGATCTGGAATGGGAACTGTGAGGGAGATGTTTAGTGTTGGGGGCTAAGTTGGGACAAGGACTCCTCAGCAGCCTAGACCCTCTTTCTTGCTATCATGTTCATGCTGGGGTGGGATGTCCAGGGCTTCTTACTCCTTGGATGTCATACACACCATAATGTCCACTCCCCAGTTGCTGTAGCCATATTCATTGTCATAGGAGGAAATTAGCTTTACAAAGTCGTCATTGAGAGCAATGCCAGGCTCAGCATCAAAGGCGTAAGAGTTTTGTGTCACCGTTAAAGTTACAGGGGACATCCTGGTCCTCAGTGTAACCCAGGATGTCCTTTAGTGGGTCTGTGGATGCCTGCTTCACCACCTTTGTAATGTCTTCACACAGATTTCTTCAGATAGCAAGTCAGATCCTGGGCATACACATTGTGGGTAGGAACATGGAAGGCCATGCCAGTGAGCTGCCCATACAGCTTTGGGATGAACTTGCCCACAGCCTTGGCAGCACCAGTAGATGCAGGGGTGATATTCTGGGCAGCCCCACAGCCATCATGCCAGGGCATAGCAGAAGGAAAATCCACAATCTTCAGGGTTGCAGTGATGAAATAGACTGCAGTCATATGTCCTTCCATAATGCCAAAGTTATCATGGATGACATTGACCGGGGTGGGGGCGGGGGCTAAGCAGTTGGTGGTACAGAAAGCATTGCTGACAATCTTGAGTGAGTTGTCTTACCTCTTATGACTCAAAATGTATCATAAACATGGGGCCATCAGAGGAAGAGGAAGGGGCAGAGATGATTACCTTTTTGGCCCCACCCTTCCAATGAGCCTGAGCCTTCTCCATGGTGAGGAAGAACAGTAACATCCATAACATATTTAGCATCAACATCACCCCCATTTGATCTTGGTAAGATATAGCTTCTGGAAGATAGTGATGGCCTTCCAATTGATGACATGTTTCCCATTCTCAGCCTTGACTATGCCACTGAACTTGTAATGGGTAGATTCATACTGGGACATGAAGACCATGAAGTTGACATCAACTAAGGGGTCATTGATAGCAGATTTAAAGGGAACCCCGGTAACCAGGCACCCAAAATTGTCCAATCTGTTCAGTCTGACCTTCACCATTATGTCTTGGTGAGGAATTTGGAAGTGCAAATTATATGCTGCTGTCTCCTGAATAGGGAGGAGCGAGAGTCAACTGTTGTTTTTTAACTGCTTGAGAGACAGTGTAAATTTCAATAGCAAATACAAAACTTCAGAAATATATTAAAGTTCTTTTTGCCAAAACATGGGAATTCTACTTTTCTCATTTCTTTTTACAATAATTTAGAAGAAAATACTTAGTATCTCATTTTCCAGTCACACTAAATCCATGGAGGGCTTGGACATTATGGCTTGAGATATGTTTCAGTATCATGAACCTGAACGAATTGCTCAGGCAATTACTCAAAACTCCAAGGACTGACTTACGGATTGGATGCAGTTTCCCAAAGCGTAGCAATGACAACCTCTGAAGCTGACATATTTTTACAAATAATATTTGCAAGGATTGTTTTTCTGACCCATAATAACAACTCTTTTATAAATTTAGAGGCAGAAAAATATTTTCTACTTATCTCGAAGTGGTTTCTCCTAACAACCAATTAAGAACCTGAACATTTCAAAAGTTAAATTATGTAATTCTGCCAGCACTTGGTGTAAAAACAACAACTCACGAACATCAAAATATACAGCGTGGGAAAGAGAAGTCAAAGGTACATTACTTAGGCAGTGATTAGAAGCGGGCAGAACTTTCCTTCTTCAATCACCCGTACTTGACCCTTCACTTTAGCTTTGCATACTCTGCAGAGCCTTATTTCCGACTTTAACATCCCTTCTTTGCTTGCTTTGCTTCGGTTTGTTGTGTGTCATTTAAGGCTATAATTGGGCCTCATTCCTGTATATGAACTAGAATGCTGCACATCCATGCAACTCCAATACAAATGATTTAACTCAGAAATGCATGGAAAGAGTCCAGATTCTTAATCAGAGGCGTGATGCCCACTTGTTCCTGACTGGATCTAAGAAATAATAGACAAATAAACAGTGGCTTTGGGGGATAAAGGTATTAGAACTTGTCAGTGAAATATCACTCATATTTTCTCATAGGCACCAAGGTGAAATTTAAAGTCATGTGGTCCTGAAGTTCAAAGTCTTAATCAATCCACAAATTACATACACAGTAGGGTTGATACTAACTTCTTCCAAGGGTAGACCTTTGATCTCCCAGGCCCCTGGGATGTCCGAGGTCTTTGTCCAAATCTGTATGTACTTGGTTTATTTGCAGGTGGTTGTGGAGTTTGAATTTTTCCTAAAGGAATGTTGAAAGAAGTAGCGTGTATAAGGGCAGAGAATGGAAAACCACCAAGACCATAAATCAATGAGCATATCTTTGCCAATTAATGCTGAAATACTTCCCATTTGAGCAGTATATCAGCACTGCCTCAAGATCAACAAAATGAACTCCTTTGGATAGCCCATGACTCTGCTTAATTCCTGGCTTGATGGAGATTCTCCTTGTCAAAAATTTTAATACCTTTCTTTGGCTATGGAGTACAAAGACAAGAGGCAGTTGAACTTCACAGTGACTTCAAGTTATTTAATTCCTTCACAACACTACAAATGTTACACAGAAGTATTCTTTAAGGGAGGGAGACTTTTTCCATGATGTTTAGGGGTCGCATTCTGAAAGCCCTGGTTCTTGCTCATGCACACATTTTTATAAATTTCAGGCAGGTATGATTTCACTTTTGGTCATAAGAGAGAAGTGTCTGGTACCTAGGCTAATCTAGGGACAAAAAAAAAGACATGGGAGCTTGTTGGGCTTCTCCTGTATGAACATGATATTTCTAAGAGTAGGAACAACAGGTAGAAAATCTTAGTAAGTTGTGTGTATCTCTAGAAGGCAGAAAAAGAAACACATAAATTACATCCTTGCACTTCCTCGAAGACTGGAAGAGCAGAGGCACAGTAGAAGTCTTCATTGTGACATGGCCTTATCTTCCTCAAACTCTGAAAGGGAATCCCTCCCTCTTTGAAAGTTTGGTTTCTGTACTTTCAGATTACTTTAAACAACCAGGTAAAGAGCAAAAAGATTTGTATTTTTTCCTGATCTCTCTATTTTTCCTTTTCTTGTTTTATTACAGTGCCTAGGAAAACCAGTATCATGTAAAGGAGAATAGTCAGGAGAGATATACTTTCCTTATTCCTAATCTTGCTGGAAAAACCTCTAGCTTTTCATCATGATTTTATTAGCTACAAAAGTTTGTAGGTGTTCTTCATTTAATAAAGTAAGAAAGCTACCCTTTATTACTGTTTTCTTGTATTTATATGAGTGGGTGTGTAGACATTTCACATAACTCTTCTGCAACTATTGACATTATCAAATAACTATGTTTTCTTAGGTCATTGATGGACTAAATTACATTAATTGATTTTTACATGTTGAGTCAGCCTTGTATACCTAGAATACAGCCCAAGTGTACTTTATGTAACTTAATATTTCCTAAGGTACTTATTAGTAAAATTTCTATTGCATCATTTTTTTCACCTCAAGTTTCTCCTGGGTAATTTTGTTGACTTAGTATAAAGTAGGAAGTAGTTTCTCTATTGGAAGAAACTACAACAAACTGACTCAACTAATTCCTTAAATGGTTGCTGGAATTTACTAGGACACCCATCTTCACCCATTGCTTTCTATTTAGAACAGTTAAGGAATTTTAAATTTAAAAATTTAAGTAATTTGTATACTGATATAGGTTGGAAACACTATGGCTGTTGAGTTGTTCATATCACTCACTTATTATTATCCTTTTAATAGCTTTATGATCTATAATAATGGTGTAGAAGTGATAGAATTGGTAATATAAAGGATTTACTGATAAATTTAGTTAGGAAACTTATACAGACCTGTTAGAGATAAGGGAAATTGAGCACTTTATAATGAAAATGTTTATTCACCAGGACTGATTAGCCATAAGGCTCCATTCCTATGACAAATATACAGCCCTCACTAACAACTAGCTATTAAGCCCTGATTCCCATCCCCAAGGACATACTTCTAATGGGCAACTCATGGGGGGAGGGGGCATCATAGAGTCACAACTATTGTTAAATTCTAATATGCCATTGGGTTTCTTTTGCCCAAAGACCTCTATTTAAAATCATAACTTAAAATCATACTTAGATGGTCAGTGAGACTTTTTATTTTATCCATGAAGCATTTTAAACTATACTTTAAAGTATTAAACGTGTTTTTTTTTCAGTTACTGATTTCTAGTTTGGGTCAACTGCAGTTAAAAAAAAACAAACCATATAATATTAATTTGTCTATGTTTAATGATGTTTATTGTATGCTCCAGGATATCATATAATTTTTTGTACATTAATGTTCAATGCACCTTTTTGTGATAAAAACAACTCAAATGTCCACAATAAATAAAATGAAAAAAATCACATTATTCTCACACAATAGAATACAACTCAGAAATTATTTAAAAAATAAGATGCCAGTGGAAAGTCCAAGGTCCTCCCCCCTCCACCCAGGTCTAGGAAGGTGAACATCCAAACTGGCTAGGCTCCCACAAAGCCAGTCCATGCAGTAGAATCAAAAACCAGTGCCATTGTCCTTGGCTTCTCAGTCAGTCCTCATTATCAGCCACATTCAGAGAGTCTGGTTTGATCACATGCTTGTTCAGTCCCAGTCCAGCTGGCCTTGGTGAGCTCCCAATAGATCAGCCCCACTGTCTCAGTGGGTGGGTGCACCCCTCGAGGTCCTGACTTCCTTGCTCATGTTCTCCTTCCTTCTGTTCCTCACTGGGACCTTGGGAACTCATTCCGGTGCTCCAATGTGGGTTTCTGTCTCTATCTCCATCCATCCCACAGGGCGGGGAACCCTGACTGCTCTTTGGACTGGAGAGAGGGGGGGAGAGGAGTGGGGGGAGGGAGGGAATAGTGGGAGGAAGGAGAGGGAAATGGGAGGCTGGGAGGAGGCAGAATTTTTTTTTCAATAAAAAATAAAAAAAGTAAAGGAGAAAATATTTAAAAATAAATAAATAAGATGCCAGTACATACAACAAGGAAGTTAGATCACATAGTACACACTATATGAATTGTATCTGTGCACAATTCATGCATAGTCTCTTCACTAGATACAGAATTGAAATGATGGAGTGAGTCAGTTTCTCAATATATAGTCCAAGCCAGCTTTCAACTTTCAATAAAGTCTAAGCTGGCCATGAACTTAAGTCTTCACTGATTTGCATTCCAAGCTTTAAAACTCTAGGTGTGTGTACCACCATGCATGGCTCTTTTTCTTCCTTCATTAGAAAAATACTACTACACTTTCTTCTAGTTTTCAGAGTTTCTAAAAGGTAGCCACGGTCACTCAATTTGCTGTTACTCGTTGGCTATTTCCATGATTATGTTTTTCTTAGTTAGGATTTCTATTTCTGTGAAAAGACACCATGACCATGACAACTCTTATAAAGGAAAACATTTAATTGGGGTGGCTTACAGTTTTGGAGGTTTAGTCCATTATCTTCAGGGTGGGAAGCAGGACAGTGTGCAGGCAGATGTGGTGCTAGAAAAAAAAGCTGAGAGTTCGACATCATGATCTTCAGGGAGCAGAAGCAACTGTGTATCACACTGGACATAGCTTGAGCATAGGAGACCTCAAAGCCCACCTCTACAGTGACACGCTTCCTTTAACAAGGCCACACCTACTTCAACAAGGCCATAATTCATAATAGTGCCACTCCCTTTGAGCATTCAAAAACCTAAGACTATGGGGACCATATTCATTCAAACTATCACAACGTCCTACCTTGCTTGTTTTGAGCGTAAATATGCTGTGACCTGGTTGTTCCGGGTAGAGAGTCATATGATGCAAAGCTAACATTACATTTTCAGTCCCGCTGTCCCTATTTAGTGATTTTCTCTTTCTTCTTCTGTTGTTGCCTCTTTAATTATCTCCAGGGTTTAGTTATCTTCAGGGAGATCTAAACGTACAATATGTTGTTCAAAGTAGAGACTTAATTATCTTTTTGAAGCTTCCCTTTTCTGTCGGAAAAATCAATTGTAAGTCCGGAGAGAATCTGAGAAAAACATCAGGAAAAGAATACAATAGTCTAGGAAACAAACGGCTTTGAATTTTTTGCCCTTTTTGTTTTGAGAAACAGTTTCATTCAGTGGCCCAGGCTGGTGTGGAACTCACTGCGCAGTCTAGGCTGACCTTCAACTTTTGTCCTTTATGTCTCAATGCTGGGATGGTATGCATAACTCACCATGCCAAGTTAACAAATAGTTAAGCTTTGAAGTGAAGTGGGAACCAACAAAGACATAAACAAATAAAAATATTTGGGTTCAGCAGGATGGGTCACTGGGTAAAATTGCTTGTCATACACGCCTGATAATGTGAGTTCAATCACTCGAACCCACAGTCGGGGGAGAAAATCCATTTCTGAAAGCTGTTTTCTGACCTCCACATACAGGCTCTGGTATGCGCTCCACAATAGTAATAAGAAAAACAAAATTGTTAAAAAATGAAATATTTTAAAGATGTATTGGAGAGAAAGCAAATAAGACATTACTGTATTGATGTTGATGGATGAGAGTATATTTAACTATTTTTTGCATAGTACCTCCTTAAATCCATATTTGTAACAACTTAAGTAAGAAATACATCCTTTTCTAAAATACGAAGGCTTTAAGATTCCATTTTTTGATTGGAGGCAGAATTATTCACAACAAATAAAAATGTATTTTGTTTGGCGACAGAGATGGCTCATTGGTTAAGAACAAGTTCTGTTCGTGCAGAGGACCAGAGTTCGGTTCCCAAAACTACATTCAATATCTTGACACCATTGGTAATTCCAGCTCCAAGGTGTCTGATGCCTCTGGCCTTGCTCCATTTCCTCATCCACATATACATAATTACAAAATAATTTTAAAAATAAGTCCTTTAAAATGCATCATGACATACCTATATCTCCCAGTCTCACGTATGCAAACTAAGGACTTTCCAGTTATATGAAAATTACCAACATTAATTGACTGGGTTCCCTGGAATAGAGTCAGTTTTCATTAATCTCCACATAAACAACAGATCAAAGGATGGTTGTCGGCTGCTGCTGCATCTATCAATTTGCAAAGGCTTAAATACTAACACTTTGTTGTGGTAAATTGTTGTAAAAGAAATTCAACATGATAAAAAAAACTGATATTATAAAGGACTTATTAATAGATTTGCTTAGGAAAGATTAAGTCACACATGTAAAACTTAGCCTGAGTAGCTCTACTTACAAAACACCACAAAGGTAAGTAGCATCTTCAAGAGGCCTGAGAGAGATGAGTAAAACTTATGATGCTAGAATGTGAATGTTTATTCACCAGGGCTCACCCGTCATTTGGTTCTGATTCCTATACCAAAGCTATACTTCTAAGGAGCAGCTAGAGTTGGAGCAGCATAGGGCGACAGTGATCACTGAGGTCCTGTCTGCCATTCAGTCTCCTATGTTCCTATCAGGAAAAACAAATGCTGCAGGGAGCCCACCAGAGAAAAAAACTCAGACACTGTTTGTATCCAACTGAAAGTCTTTATTCCAGCCAGCTGGGACTACACTCAGATATTCAGGACCCAAGTATAGCACTGCAATTTAGGGTAAGGGGGTTTTTAAAGGACAAACCATATCCTGCTACCTGGCTCTGCAGTTGCGCTAGCAAGCAGTTTAACAAAAGCTAATTCGCTGGAAGGGGAGGTTTGCATAAACGGGCAGTTTAACAGAAGTCAAGATAAATTAGCTGGAGCATCTTGAATTCAGGTTCCTAGAACAGAGTTGGGTAATTTTTCACATCAAGGAGATCAAATTCTAGTCAAACCTAAAACAGCTTTGACGGGAATGATGAAGGAACACGAAGATGAAAGAACCTCTGTACCATCCTGCTCCACCACAATTTCGCCATGTAGAAAGGATGGCCCTCAGTAACAACTATTCAAAAAGGAATAACACTGGTACACTTAAAAACAATGATGACAGTATCTTTGCTATGTAATTCTAGCTACCTAAGTGACAAGAATTGCAGTGTCCCGACTGTTTAAATTGTTATAAGTGTGAGCTTCGGCCAGGACAGAAAGAGATTTTAGCATGGCAGTGTTTGTGGGATACATAAGCCTAAGGTGTATATAAGTCAATAAAACCTTCCATTCATTTCTGACTCTTATTTGAGCATTGTCACAGTCAGCCATGTACACTTTGGTTAAGAGTCTACAAAATATCTTCTAAGTGTGTAGAATCATTTCTCTCTAAGAAGGCATATTATTTCTAAAACAGGACAATAGGTAAATATGGTACCTAGATTTCCAGAAATTTTCCAGAAAGTCACTGAGCATGGACGAGTAAAACACATTATTCTGGTCTTTGTTTTCATCTCTGGCCTCTGACCTGCAGCATCCTATGGCAACTGGAAACCAACTCTGTGGGTTGCTAACTAAGTAAACAAGTTGCTAGGCAACCTCACAATTTGAAATCAAGTGCAAAAGAACGACAAAGAATAATAAGAAGTTTCCAAGACAAAGGGAGAATAGGACATTTTTAAAGTCAAAGACATGAAAGATTGAGTCTCCACTCAATTTGCAGCTGAGTCACCCTAAGTAAAATCATTTAATCTCCCCTTTAATGAACCGAGGCAAATCCAATCTAATCAGGAATTAGAATTATTTGCTATGTGTAGGAAGATCACTACACACCTCTGTTATTACCTTGTTTTCTGTTTTGTTTCCTTTCTGCTTTTTTTTCAACCCAGGGACTCTCTTTTATTAGGCAATCACTTTGCCACTAGGCTATATTCCCATTCCATTGCTATTATCATTACTCTCCACGATGCCCCTTCTGTTCTCCATTTGCCATGTGGAAATTCTAGTGAGAATGGGCTGTCTTTCTCTATTCTGTTTCTCCTGCCTTTGCTTTCTGATCAAAGTTTCAGAGAGGATTGAACATGCTGGTCAGAAAGAGATAATGCTGTAAGGTACAGAGAGGAATGATTCTGTTCTATGAAGCTGTCTGCAAACTGCAAACCTGTCTCTCGTATCCCCATAGCCATCCCTACCAACCAAATCGCCATGCATGCACCTATCTCTTTTTGCCCGGTGGACAGGTGTGAGTCTTGTCTCAGTGCCTTCTCTAGCCACTTTTCTTGACATTCCAAAAATGTTTAGCACCCATAGAACTTCTCCTCTAGGATGTTACTACTCTGACATGGAGGCTTATGTTGACAAAGCACCCAGATCTCTAGGATCCACAAAAGGTGTCTAGATTATAATTTGCCTCCCCACATCACTGAAATCCTTTTGTTTAAAATGAAATTCCACCTCCCAGTTGCCATGGGAATCATCAAAATTACCAAATCCAGTGTTCCAATTTTTTAATAAGTACTTTAATGGATAGGATTCACTACCTCAAACATGCAGAGATCATCCCAAAGTCCCTTCAGTACCACTGTGAAGAAACCTGATTTACAGGTGTTTCTGGTTCCAGAGTTTGTAGGTACTCATAACAACCACAGTTCTTTCATCTAAATAGTCCATTGCCAAAGAAAATTAAAGAGTAATTTTGATTCCTACTCCCCACGCTACCTCTCATTTTCCATAATGCTTATGTTCTTGGTCCTTTATTTAGTTGTGGGTTATCTTTGTGGCTCATCATTTGGCTTCAATTAAAAGTATACTTTTCTAGCTAGGTTCTGGAAATAAAAGCCTAATTAGATAACTTCTTGTTATCTATTCTGTGAGAATGATTACATTCTAGGAATTTCCGTACAATACTGAAGGGTGACATATCCTAGCTACTGAAATTTGTTTACAAAGGTACTTACCTAATCCTAACTGCCTTAGGTTGCAAGGAAAATTAAGAAAAAGTAAGAGCATGATTTCCATGTAAATAAATAAAGAAATAGGAAAAAATAATTTTGATTCCATCCTCTGCCTTTCCACTCCCCCTACCCCTTGACAAAAGAGTTTCCTGCTAGTGCACGGCTTCCTGGCAGCATAGGATACATTCCAGATGTGTTTTCTGAAGATATCTTCAGGATTCAGCTATTACTGCTTGAGAGACAAAAGCTTGAAGCTATCATCAAGAATAGACCTCCTGTTGCGCCGAAGCTTTCTTTGTCGATGCTGGTACCAGACTACACCACCAAGAGCCAGAGCAACAAGAAGAAGAATTACACTTATGGCGATCAAAACAGAAGACAGAATCTCAGCATCCTTTATGGGAATCTTCATGCCCAGCAGCTTCACATTGTCTTCTCCAATGTCTCTTAGGATCACTGCTGAAATGGAGGAAGAGGAAAGGGATACCCAGACATGAGATTACCTTTTACAGGCATCTTCTAGACAAACAAGTCCATGAAAATAGGACAGAAGACCTGCCCCCATTTCTCAAACCAGCTAATGAAGATAGATTTTAAATTTATAATCAGATAATTCATATAATTACAATATCACAGCTAGAAGCTCTTCTTTTCAATCAGTGATGAACAATGTTTTTTTTGCCCATGGGGAGTCCTAAGAGTCACTGGAGAATACTTAAAATCTTATGCTATAGAAAAAAGAATTAGACTTAATCTGCATGGACCCAGAAAGTAGAACTAGAAGAAATAAGTGAAACTTCATGAGGACATTGAGGCAATCCAACTTATCAACATTCATTTTAGCCATTAGACCGTGACAGCTTGCCACCATGCTGTCTGGACTCCCACCTATACAGATCATGTTAATAGCAATTTCAGCCAGATCTTTTCTGATGGTTGTGATAGTTCCTGTCATATAAACATTTCACTGTCCTTAATTGATCTACATGACAAAGCTCAGAATTTCAAGTCACACATTCCAACCCTGTCATTCAGGCTCCAAACTACCTTTCTAGTCTTATCTCATATTTTTCAACCACAGTAACTCAACCTTTATTTCCTGTAAACATGGCACCTCTATAGGTTCTGACTTGGTTCATGTATCTTACTTTGCCTGAATAATTTCCAACTTTTCTTTTTCTTTGTAACTCCAAGTTAAAAGTTACATATCTGCAATTCATTTGGACAATTAGGGGTGCACGTCTCTAGAACACAAACTGGCTGTGTTCTTTCTGAACCTATAGTTTATTTAGTCTGTGACCTAGGGCTAAATGACTGAATCCCTAGTGAATCTTAGTTTACTCTTTTAGCAAAATGTAGATAATGATGACCATTTGTAAGAAAGGGGATTATTATCAGATTTGAATGAGTTAATAATATGCATGAAATATTTAGGATGGCACCTGGTAAACGGCAAATATATAATAATTATAAGATAGTATTGCTATTTACCCCTTCTGTGCACAGCATCTAACATTACAATTATTGTTTCTGTGTATCATTCCATTTTTAGGCACTGGAAAGTAGTGATTATGTCTTATTTGTTTTTGTGCCCCTGGTAATTGACACTTGTTTGATGAATGCATAATTGGAAGAATGAATGTTCTCAGAGAACTGAAAGAAGATGCAAAGTAATGAGTTCAAATAGAAACTGAAAAGCATTCTGGTTCTGAGTTTACATTCTGGCATTTAGTCTTCTTGTGACCCTGAACAAACTTTCAATTTAGAATATTAGCAAATTTTGTTAGACCTACAATTTTGACAGATTTTTCCTCAAGTGAGAGTTTATAAAAAATACACATATAATATTTATGTATATGTATACAAACATGCACACATTATA
>NC_022026.1:27542679-27560218 GCF_000317375.1 Microtus ochrogaster
TATATATATATATAAACTATAGGACTTTAGGTTACTTGAGTTGAAGGAAATGTGAGCTACACACTACCCTTTCAACCTTACCTCACCTTCCTCTAACCTCTCCAGCACACATCCCAATCCATGGTTAACAATTCATGAGACACTTAAGTAGATGACAGGGGCTTTACTAATGAGAAGCTGGGTTTCAGTAGAGCTGAAAATCGCCAGAGTAAACTGATACTCTTTAGTGTCCCCTTTAGGTGGATTTTTTAGTCTTTTGTGACAGGATTTCACTATGAGTCTAGGTTTGTCTAGAACCAATGATTCTCCTGCTCCACTTCCCAAGTGTGGGCATATCAGGCATGATAGCACCCATGGGTCTAATAGTCTTTGTACCTCACACAACTTTCTGAATCTTTCCTGGTAAAAGGCACAAATGGAGTAAAGAATAAAAGAATAATTTTGACCTAGGCATCATAGGAAATGAATCTTTATTTTCTCAAAGGGAAGAAAAAGAATGGTTCCCAAGCTACAATTCCTTGGTATTCTGTAGATGAAAAATAAAAGAATAAAAGTAGTTGTTAATGGGCATTTGGTATTTGTTCTCATCCCACATTGTCTATGCAGGAATCCTTGTTTCGGCTACAACTCTTTCAGGTCCAACCTAGCAGGATTTGGAATTTTCTTCTCCCTCATAAAATATTTTGTGAGCTAAGGTTACAGCTTTCTATGTGACTATTTCCCCAATCCAGAGGTTATGGGGGGAGATACAAGGTGAATAAACATGTCAAGGGTCACTAAATCCTAGTTCATTGGCTTCTGACATCTTACAGAAATCTTAAGTTGTTATATCATGGTGCCGAAGTTTAGTCATGCTAGAAGTCACACACAGTTTAGTTTAGTCACACACACACACACACACACACACACACACACACACGACACATAACTTCTCAGTATATATGCATCATCCTACATACCTTTTCCAATCTCTTTGGTAACGGTACTCATAGTACTTAAATGTTCTGTGGGAAAAGACAAGAGGTTAATCCTATTATTCTTTGTACCTATCGAGAGGATTTCTATGGGATATTCACATTACTTGAAACAATTTCTTTTTTGGAATTTACTACTTTTTAAAGGTCTCCCTGATTGGATTTGATATCTGTTCTAAGAGTACAAGGGAATCCATGCCTGGTACTTAAAACCTAGTCAAAAACCCATAGCAGGGAAGATCATAGGTCCTGTGTGGTGGTGGTGGGGTTATAGACTACTGTTGATTAGCAAATGAACATAGTATCAAGCCACCTCCTAAACAGTTCCATTTATCCTTCTAGACATACGATATTCTCAGCTTTAGAGAAAAAATACTTTTTCCTGTGAACAATAATGAAAGGAAAGGCCTATTGCTGTACAGATGCTCAGCCCTGAAAAAACACATTTGTACTATCCACGGAAAAGCTTGAGGAACACTGTGAAAGAAATGTCATGAAGAATGGAAGCGCTGGAAGACATGGAGAGGGACTGCAAAAGATCATCTCCTGAGCAAGACAAAGTCTCTGCAAACACAAGTCAAAGCAGGTGCGGCTCCCTGCAGTGGATCTGCACAAGAACGGCACTGTCAACAGCCAGGCACAGATGGAAAAGAAGAGCAGGTCTCTACCCCTCATGGTTGGCCTTTGCTACAGATAAATTCAGGGAGAGTGAGGACCATTGCCTTCAGTTAAGTACCCACTGAGGATCTCACCAGGCTCCAACAAATAGTTCCAATTCAATGGTCATACAGATGGCTCTGATTAAACTGAATGTCACCAAACCAACCTAAAAGTCATGAATCTGAGAAAGGGACCTGTTGAGGGAGGATGGCAGGGAACGAGGTCGTTAAAGGGAGAGAGAGTGAGCCAAATACATTAACAGAACGTATGAAACTGTCAAATAAGGAATTTCATCAGTAAAAAAAAATCAATATTAAAATGTTAATTTAGTTTGGACTGGTCACAGGAAACAAGAGCAAGTGCACAGACCTAGGCAGCCAAAATATAACTTAGCCTTCTGCCTTTACATCTGTGTTTCTTGTCCTTTTCTCTATTCCCAGAGAATATTATGTTACTTCTCTTCCACCATTTCCCAGCCTCCCTGTAGAAAGCCCCTGCTCTTTGTCAAACGTGCTTCTCTACACATTCAATCCTGTCTCAAAATACTACTACTACTACTAATTCTCCCCTTCTTCAGTGAAGCGGAACTATTTTCTGAGGGTGTGCTATTCAAATATTGATTCTCCTGTTTTAGTAAAGACTGATTGCTTATGCGGATCACATTAACCAGACAGAAAAAAAAAAACATTTCTTGTTATTCTTAACCAGTAGTTCTCTTTCTCCATGGAAGTCTTTGATTATTAATATAGTCCTTCTTCATTTCTGTCCCAGGAATCAGACATTTTCATTCCAGTCACTTGTATCTACTCCAGTTTGAGCCCTCATGCTAAATCATGATCATATTGGATTGCTCATCCAGACCGGCACCATTGCAGAAATCCCAGTGCTAACAAAAATCTCTTTTTAATGCTTATTGTTTTGCTAGCAAAAATCCTGTTGTTCTCCCCTCAATAAACATTTTATTCCTAAACCATTTGACGTCCCAGACCCACCAATTTCATCCATATCTTCTCTTCTACTAATGACAAGATTAAAATACATTGTCTATAACTTCAAACACTAACATAGGGAAACACAGTAACTTTCCTTGCCTTGTATTTTACCCAATATGCTGAATACCACCAGAAAAAAAGTCATAAGAATTTAGAGACTTGGATTCTCCCTGTCTAATTTTAACTAAGCCCTCAATGCTATAAGGCAATACTGACTTTATTTCTCACTCCAAAGAAGCTATCCTAACACTTCTCCCAATTTCCTCCAATAGCTCCCCCTCAGCAGATGACTATCAGCTGAGCCACAGAGAAATAAAGAGAACATGAGGCAGAAAATCTGCTTGTCAGGACCTTCTTTTAAACTTACATACTGATCCTCTTTTTTTTTCTGTCTTCTCTCTTATCACAATAGAAAGATTATCTTCCTCCACTATTGTATTAATCCTTCATCTTAGATGTGGTTCATGTACCTCATAGCTTCATCAGAAACTTTATCCAAGAAACGGCCTTTTTAGAAATTGGAAATGACCTAGAGGTCCCTCAACAGAAGAATGGGTAAAGAAAATGTGGTACATTTATACAATGGAGTATTACTCATCTTTTTTAAAAAATGACATCATGAAATTTGAATGCAATCGAATGGAACTAGAAAAAAATCATCCTGAATAAGGTAACCTAAACCCAGGAAGACGAACACATTAATATCCATTTATATGGGAATATTAGCTGATAAGTAAGTGATAACTAAGCAACAATGCACAGACCCACAGAGGGTAGGTATAAACAAAGAGATCTCATTAGGAAATGGAAGGTAGAATAGATCATTACAGATAGACAAGGATGGGGGGGCATCTAAAACAGAAGGATCAAGTAGATAGCAGTTGTGGGAGGGGTAACAGCTAAAATTAAGTGACATTTGAGGGGCTATATAAAACTAATATAATAGGAACTTCCTAAAACACATATATTAAGGTGATCTAAACAGCCAAATAACAAGAAGGCAGAGTCCCAGCTGTCCATCTTTTGTCACCAAACAAAGCTTCCTGTAGCAGGATTGAGTACATCTAGTTGAATTGTGGGCACAAGGGCCACAATGGGAAAGCCTAAACAACTAAGGGTGTTGTCAAGGCTATTGATTGTTCTCCACAAACATAGCAAGGCCCCATTTCTGAAGACAACACCTACACAGCTCATTGCACATGGAGAAGTTAAGCTGGTGCCTACATAAAAGCCTCTACCTCTACATTTTAGCATCTTTGGCACAGAAATGTACTCTGCATTCTCTCAAAAGAGAAATATAAACACCAAGTCCACCACAAACCTTCTGATCTACAATGGTATCCTGTCTGCAAGATGTGCTAGGGCAATGGTGGCCAAAACTTATGGGAGTAACCAACCAACACGTGATTTGACATAAGACCCCCTCCATGAGATGAAACCCATGCCCAGTACTCCCTGGGTGACCAAGAACCAAAGACTAGATAGCCTAGTGACCTAGGGGAAAACTAAATAATACTGGTCTAAAAGAGGAAAATAAAACAACAAAAAGCATAGTGATTAAATTACTCCTTATGATATTCTGCTATATTTATATATCAGTGCCTTTTTCAACTACTACCAGAGAAGTTTCCTCCTATAGCATTTGGGAACAAATATAGAGAACCACAGCCAGAGAATGAAAGACCTTGGAAGACTAAGCCCTAAATGGGAAATCTCCATCAAATCCCTCCCTGCACGGAGCTCAGGGATCACCAAGTAAGAGGCAGCAGAAAGAGTATAAGAGCCAAAAGGCATGGAGGACACCAACAGAACAAGAAAGACCTTCTAAATGAACATGAGCAAAGCTTATATGAATCTATAGCACCTTGATGGTGTGTGTCTTCTGGGCTATGGAGGGACAGAAAAATGACAACTGGGTTCTGGGGAATTATACCAGAGTAATAAGTAAAAGCAACAGGAGCAATACTCTACTATTAAGATTTGGCAAAGAAAAACTTTTTAATGATATGAGAAATCATACATACTATCATTTTGTCTTTTTCCATTAAGAGCAGAGTTGTTTTCTGTACTCCAGTTGACTTAAGTCTGTTTGAATAGTCCAAGGCATCTTCACTCTCTATGTCTTTTGATAGAGTCAGTGACTGTTCATCTCAGAATACCTACTCTCATACCATGATTTTCCAAACCAGGATGATATATGAAAAACTTTAAAAACATACATACTGGTAACATCACATGGACTGAGCTGGTTATAATTAGGAAAATAAATGTATATATATATATATATATATATATATATATATATATGCAATAATAATTAATAGAAAAGGGGTTGTGACTTTGAAAAAGAGGAAAGAGGAATATATATGTGTTTGGAGGGAGAAAAGGGAAATACTATAATTATATTATAGGCTTAAAAATAAAAGCAAAGGAAAAATACGCATTGATCTAAGAAGGCTTCTTGGAATGAAAATAGTGCTGGTCCCTGGACACAGTTCATGTAGAAGAAGAGTGAGACATTTACCATTTAGTGAGACATTTACCGTTTAACTTAGACAGACAATTCTGAAGAACTGCCATTTACAGCCTTCACAAAACCATGACTAGAGTATCCCCTAGAATTATTTTCTTCTCTTTAGAAAAGGATTCACTACAATCCGGGGTTTGGATCTGTGAGCATGTCTGGGGGGGGGGAATGTGTCTGTTGTATATATGCTCACATGTGTTTGTGCAGGTATGTGTGCTCATGCCAATGCATTCAAAGGCTAGAGGCACTGGATATCTTTCTTCCTACTTTCCACCTCTGTTTCATTGACAAGAGTCTCCCACTGAACCCAGAACTTGCTGTTTGGCTTAGCTGAGTAGCCAGTGAGATCCAAAGATTTTCCAGTCTTCATCCTGTCACACCCGGGTTCCAGGTATTTTGGTCATAGCCAGCTTCTTTTAAATAACTGCAAACAGATTCTCATGCTTGCTTGCAAACATTGTTGCCCACTCAGCTCTCTTCCAAGCCCCACAGATTTGTCTGTATCTACACTGACCACATCAAGAAAGCATTCACTAGTAATATCATTGAAATAGTACCTCTATTAGACTTTAAATGAATTTGTAAATAAATAAATAATTTTTTTTACCAAAGAGTGGTAAACCTACACTAGCAAAGCACCCTCCCTTGCAAATGTAATAAACTCACATGGGAAGAAGAGAAATGCACCTTAGGGAGATGCCTAATCAGGGGCCCTGCTCTAGGATAAAACCTGGTTCTTCTGAGTCAGTAGGGGAAGTTCAAGTGGTTCCTTACTATTACCTGTTCTCTACCGACTAGACAAAAGATTAGAAAATAACACACTTGGGGGATTTTGGTCTTACCTCCATGAGACAAGACAGTAAAGATGGTCTCCATGCCAGCATGAACATGGTCAGTCACGTGGCAGTGCATCAACCATGTCCCAGGGTTGCTGGCTACCATTTCCACAACCTCAAATGTCCCTGGGAAAAGATCTACAACATCTGCCCGGTAACTGTGTCCATTCTGTAATAAAGATGATGGCGAGAAGTGAAAATGAGGAACCAATTTACAGCTTATAGCAACTAAAAGTCTATGATGTCCTTTTTAGGTTCTTAAGACTCCAAAATGTCTGCGACAATGAGAAACATCAAAGGTCCATTTATTTATCTCTCCTAGAACTCAATCATGCAAACTAAAACAACACAGCACTGTTCTCCTACTTTTTAATAAAGTGCCACAGATGAAAGATGTTACCAGTCTTTTAGAGGGTTCAAATCTGGTTTCTCTGAAACTTTTAATAAGCTAAAATCTGGAGAGTCTGGATAAAGTTCTGATATCTTAGAAGGATCCACATGTTTTCTTTTGAGTGAATCCAGCTTCGTTTCTCCTTGCCAAGACCCCAATCAAAATAGTTCTAAATCTCTAATCTACAATAATGTCTCCAATTCTGTGCTCTTTTCCTAAGATTAAAACTTTTTCACAACCATGTATTGTTCTATAGATCCTGAACTTAAAGTCTTGTTATAATGGATTCAAGACTTTCAGGGATTTTTAAGAATATTTGAAATTCCTTCCTCTTAAGATCATTGCTCATCGGATCTAAAGTCTTTGGCTCAGATACAGTAACACTGGTTCCTTCCATCTACTAACCTTTTAAGTGAGACATTCTCTTTCTTATCAGAAGGAAAAGCTAAATCCTACAAGAAAGGACTACCTTGGGGTACACAATTTATTAGAATCCCCTGCTAGATGCTCCATTCCATAAACCTTCATATTCCTTAACTATTACCTTATACCTTGTCATTGCCTTCTGCGAAGACTCTTAAGGCATTGTTTGAATCACCCCTGTGGGTTTCAACCATATTTCAGCTCACCTGATAAAGGAAACTCTCCGCATGGAAGTGTACAGTGTGAATGTCAGTATCTTGACCCATGGCTAGCATGTACCAGGCTACTTGTTCTCCTTGGTATACGGTAAGACCCTTGAGATTAGCATAGAGTTTCCCATTGATGGCTGCAAAAGAAGAATATGTCTCATATCTTTTCTTTTATTTACAGTTTGCCACTGTCTTCTGTGTATTTCCTGTCATTTCTGATGATAGCGATAGGCTACTAACTCGCTACATTACTCTATAGAATGTATCTTCCACAACAATGATATCAGAGTTATCTCTAAGCAATTATTCTAATCATGTTATTTTGCAGTTAAAAAACTTAAGGGCTCCTCCTTTTCCCAAACAACAACAACTCCACAGCAATAAGTTCATTTAAAATATAGCTCCATATCAGCTTCCCAGGTCCACCTCCAACTACCCACACTATCGATTCCAGTTAGCGGATTTGTTCTCTTTCACTGCCATCCATTCGGTCTATACACGTCTGAATCCTTAGGCTTCTGAGTTTCCTTCTCATAAAAATTGCTTCCTTATTATTTCTCTTTAAAATTTCACCCCCTTAAGAAAACTCTTCTGATTTCCTAAGCTCCTCTATGTAACCTCAATTTCTTATATCACCTTCCCCCTTTGAACTCCTTCAATACTCCTCAGCATGATTCATTAGAACTCTCCAAAATCTGTCTTCTAGGTTTATTTATCTTTTAAGGTGTGAAAGCTTATGTTGCCAACTTGTCTCGGGTTTCTAATAGCAGGAAATAAATTTATATACTACAGTGCTATAGCTTCCTGGCACACTTGCAAAACCACAAACAGATAACTCGGACTATAATATACATTGTTTTATTTAACACGTTGTCTTCCAAAATCACATCCTATGCTACAATGAACTATTCATGGCTATAGTAACCCATATTGGTAGGATTTTACCCAAAACAATTTCCTCCCACATCTCATTTTCTCACAGATGAGAGGCAATTTCGACTCTACTCTTCAAGAGGGAAAATAATGGAAGAGAACAGCTACAGTATTTCTCTATGTCTACCAACACTAAATTGTGGATTTGGCTAAAAACAAGAACCAAATTGCTCAGCTCACCCACTTCTAGAGGTTTTATCTCTTTGATCATAGAAAAGGGTGCAAATTGGCTCACTAATTGGTTCTGGTAAGCTCCTGCTTCTCTTAATGCAGAGAAATTATGTTGTCCATTGATGTCAATGACAATTTAGAAAACCTATCCTTTGCAAGGAAAGCTATCAGCAATCATATTTATATGATGAAATTCAGTTTTCCAATTAGCATTTTCGGTAATAAGGCTCATATTTTATCTTAACCATTTTTTTTTCAGCTGGTTCAGAAATGTAGAAGAGAAGTTAGAATATTATTTACTTGTCCCTTGGACTACAACATTATTTTTCTCTGTATTTATAGCTCAGAACAAGTTTAAAAATACCTGCTATTTAGCTAGCTAGGTAGAGTGACAGCTGAAGTTTGGAAAAATGGACACCTGCATAGATAAAAGTGGGCATTAGCCAAATCCTGAATTGGGAGGACCTATCTTTGCCCTCATTTCCTCTTAGTTCTAGTCCATTTTATTTCCGTGATTTGACAGAATCGAAAAAAGTTCACTTTGTAAAGTTGTGAATCATCCATTCTAGTGTGAATCACTCATCTTTCCATCAAGAGGAAATAGATAAAATCTGTAGGACAATGGGATACTACTTTTGAGTTCCATTAGAGTCATTATCAAAGCTGCACCTCACTCTCAGATCAAAGAAACCTTGGGCGAGAAGTGCTGGGGGAGATCACTTCAGACATTCCTCTGCACTTAAGCCCTCCCTCTCATTCCCGACTTTCTCTTTTGTGTGTGTGTGAAAAGCTACCAGATATCTAGAGCAAAGGAAGGCTTTGATGATACAATTCTCCCACCCCAAATCCATTCAAGAATCAAAAAGTTCTTGATGGTATGTAACAGCTCCATGTGCTATTCTCCCTGGCTAGCTTCTCCAAATACTTAATGCAAATTTAAATTTTATATTAAATTTAAATATTAAAGGATAGTAGTAAAACTGACAAGTAGTGTCCTTCATTTGTCTATATTGACAAAACCAATCCAGAATATAAAGTGATGATTAGATATCAAGCTTTTGAGAGACAAACAAACTCAGAATTTTGAAACAGAGGGCCACTTACGAAGATTATCTGTCTAGATAGACTAATTAAGTATATAGGGGACCATAAATTTCCATCTTCATTTATCTAGTATGTTAAAATTTGCTTGTATTATAATGATAACTTTACAGAGTTAGCTTCCTTCTTTCGGGGCACCTCATCTAACCTGGACCATGTATTTTTTTTTTTTTACAAATATATGTATAGAAAAATAAGAAAGGTTTTTTTCAAAGTCATTTCCATTCCACTGCCCAGCTTTCTCATCCTTTCCAGAATTATGCAGCCACAGATAGAGATGAGCCTAGCAAATCATCTCCTGAAAACAATGCAGACTACTTTGAAATAAGAGTAGCTTCATTTCTACAGACCATGCATTTTATTGCTCTCCACGAAAGTCTCATCCTGTAGGTCAACACGCTTTGTCTCTTGTGACCCATAAATTGCGATATTCTCCTCCAGATACCAAGATTGGTTCTCATCAAAGATCAAAAACAACAAGGCAAATTCCCGGTCCATATCATTCCGGCCTCCATGGGGTCCCAAGACGCCTTTTCGGCAGATGACTAAGGGTCCCACCAGGCCACTATACATGTCCTGATGAAGGGAGAAAGGCATGAGGTTATTCCTGGATGGCAGTACTTTGTCGAGAGTGGAGTCACAAATAAGCTTACTCTAAGCCCATTATCACCTTATCATAAACGCTTTGTATTCATTTCAGACAGAGTTGAGATGCGATGTGGAACTTGTGCTTTAGCTAGATTGAATTATTCATTAATTTTTAAATGTACCAACGTAACACCTTTTTAGGCAGTTTCTTATGCCTGCAATACCCTTCTTCCAACACCCCCTGATCTATGGCACACTCTCATTTAGATTTCAAAGTCCAGATTACAGGTGGCTTCCTTTCCTACACCTTCACTGCTTCCCTTTTGCGCAACTGGACTTTGCAAGTAGGGACGATACCTTACATTTGCATCATCCAAAACTCCAAGAAAAATACCCATAGTAGAGTAGACATAACATATTGCTGAAGACTTGCAGGATTATCTGTCTAGATAAACTAAATTCATTCCCCAGGCAGAGGCAGCATGACTTTATTATAGTTATTCCAAGGCCATTTGAGCTAAATTTGCAACAGGCCCCTAATTTCCTGACAACTATCCGCATTTTAAAAAATATGAGAACATACTGCTTATAGGATCCACAAATCTGAGACAAAAAAGAAAATCCTCATGACAAGTGTCTGGTGTCACAGACTACCTTCATCCCTCTTCCTATGAAAATAAGGCATGCATTTGAGTAAATTTCCTCAAACCCAGCTGTTTTTTGTTTGTTGGTTGGTTGATTGGTTGGCTCGTTGATTGGTTGGCTGGTTGATTGGTTGGCTGGTTGTTTTTTGTTTGTTTCTTTTAACCACACCTTTTGTTGTCATTTTGCCAGGTAGTTTGCCCATTTCTGGGATCCTTCTTCCAATATTCATTTTTTTTTCTTTACCTTGATGGGCTCCACTGCAGAATAATAAATCCAGGAAACACAAGCAGAGTCACCGGGTCCGGGACCAGATCTTTCTGGGATGTTCCACTGGTAAGTAAGTACTTCACCTAAGAAGGGTAGTAAGAAACATCTCATTGGTGCTAGTATGACAGTTTCCTCTATTTATAAAGGCTACAGTGGGTGAGCCTCAGCACCCTCAAGTGCCTCATCCATCATTCTCATGCCAAGCTCCATTTTATTTTGTTAGATTTTTTTTTCTCTGCTTGGGGAAAAAAAAAACTTGTAGCCCCTCCAAGCACAGAAGTTCAGGCTTAATTCTATGACGATGCAGTCCTGCTGCTGTGGTCAGGGGCTATGATGTTGTATCATTTGGTTTCTTTGTTCATCTTGATTCTCTGCTTGCTGCCTCCTGAATGAAACTGTTTCCATAAGCTCTGTGCTCATCTCACCCCTTTCTTCAAGATTCCATGGAAGATTTCAGTTACATATTATGATTTTCGCCTAGGAAAATCTTAACAACTTCAAGTCAGACCTACCTCGTTACTAAACTCTCACCTCAAAATTGCAATTGAATAGTAGATATCATTTTCATACTGTCCTAATAGCAGATAAAAATGGAAATTTTCCGTTGGGGGTTACAGTTCAGTGGCAGAGCATCTTACTAGGCAGGAAGCCCTAGCTTCAATCTTCAGGACCAAAGACAACCTAAAATTGCTATAAATTTAATTCTCTCCTTGAAAAAAAGTAAAACTTTTCTCCGAAGTGTACCTTTGATGTTGTGAAATAGCATAGCTATTCTCCTAGTTGCCAAGATTCAAAACTTTAGTTTTCCTTGCCACTTTAACACTCAACATCCAATGAAGTACCAAGTCTTATGATTCTATCTCTGCAATATACTTTAGATTTTTAAGATTTAGTTTATTATAAATTCATATGTACAGGGACTATGCCCACATAGTGCTGATGGCCATTTAGACAGGAAAGCATCATGCCATCCTTTGGAGCCATAGATGGTAGTAAGCTTTCTGGTGTGCATTTTGGGAACTGAATTCACATGTTTCTGTAAGTTACCCCTGAGTCATTACTGCTGCTTTAAGTACCTCAATAACTCACTAGTTTGTGAAGGTATATTTGGGTACAGTGGTTTGATTGACCAGTTGTCATTGCTCTGTCTGTGATAAATAAACCTCTGTTCATATCTCTCCAGGAAAAGTGACCTCACTTCCAAGAAGTACCTCGGCCTCTAGCCTTGTCTTTTCCAACCAACTTCCTATTACTCTCATATAGACCTTCTATAACAATTTTATAGAGATATGATTTACACACCATACAATTAATTCATCTCTAACTACCCGAGTTTGATCATTGTGTGTGTATAGTATTATTGCATATAACCCATAGATATATTTAATTAAAATAGACAACAAATTAAATACTGCACCCTAAAATAATACACTTTCACATAGTTTTGTAACCGCTACCATGATCTATTGTAGAACAATTCATTACAGCCCAGAAATCACTATACCCTTGTCACCCTCTAAACTACTCACCACTCCAATGCAAACACAAACTTGTTTTCTCGTTCTGAACATTTCACATAAATTCAATCATATGATTTATTGTCTTTCTATTACTAGACTATTTCATTTTTATAATATTTTCATGGTCTACACATGCTGCCAAATACACTGTTGCTTTTTATTGCCAAAGTATATGACATTTTATGGATATATTGCACTATGCATCCCCTCATCAGTTGATAGATATTTGGGTATTTCTACTTTGAATGTAATATGAATGACACTGACATTAAGGACTACGGTTGTAGCTCAGGGGCAAAACACTTTCCTAGCATGCTCGAGACCCTTGATTTCATTCACAAAATCAGAAAATTGTCCCTATTAACTTTCATACAGATTTTTTGTATGAAGCTATGTTTTCATCTCCCTTGGGTGTATAATGTGGGATGGAATCATTAAATTACACAGTAATGCCAATCCTTAACAATTGGAAGAATTGGCAAACTGATTTGCAAAGCCGTGGAATCATCAAACATCACTATGTAGATTCTCCTTTCTCAATATTCTCAAAAATTAGTTATCTTTATCCTTAATTTTGCTTTAGTGAAGGAGATAGGCTATCCTAATGAAATTCTGATATGTTGTTCTCTCATGGCTAATGATGTTGAGAATCTTCTCTGGACTGTAGTGGTATTTTCAAGTACTTTTTGGGAGAAATGTTTATTTAATTCATCTGCTCACTTTTTTCAATGAAATAGTAAAGAACTCTTACAATGTAACAAAACAAAAACAATCTGCCCAATTAAAATGAGCAAACCTTTGAACAGACACTTCACTAAAGATGATATAAAAATATAAATAAGAACATAAAAGATTGTCAGCAGCAGCAGCTATCAGGAAAACAAAAACCAAAATCAAATATTGTAATGATCCTTTTTGTAGCTTAGTGGTAGAATTTTCCCGAACATGCACAAGGACCTGAGTTTGACTCCAACATCACCAAGTAAACACAATATAATATCACTTGTCACATATAATTTAATAACTTTAAGTAATAGTCATGTTCATTAAAGCTGAAAAATACTAAGCCATATATCATCCTGGAATCCATCTCCTCTGGTATCAGACCAGTAGATACTAAACAGCACTGATGAAAGCTGCTTGGTCCTAAGTATTGCAGTTTTTAAAAATATATTCACAGTCTCAGTGGTGCCCCAAGTGCTATTGAATTTTGTAGCTCCATATCTTTTTCTTTTTTTTTTGGTTTTTCGAGACAGGGTTTCTCTGGAGCCTGTCCTGGAACTAGCTCTGTAGACCAGGCTGGTCTCGAACTCACAGAGATCCCTGCCTCTGCCTCCCGAGTGCTGGGATTAAAGGCGTGCGCCACCATCGCCCGGCGTTGTAGCTCCATATCTTGTAATTCTTGGTGACTCCAAATTTTTACCACATTCTTCTAGGCTCACCTGTTTTGTACCTCACTCCCCGTTACTCATTTTCACTCAGACTTTCCATAATAATGACATTGCCAAATGCTTGTCTAGCACATTGAAATTCTGAATTCTCAAAAAGAAACCTTTGTACATAGGAAGTGAAGGTCACAGACAGATGTTAATAACTTTCCAAATGCCACACATAGGACTGAAATGTGAACTTATACACCCTAACTCTAGAATTATGCTCTTACCATTTAGATTGGTAACTTTTCTTAACCCTGTGACAAAATATCTAATATAAACAACTTAAAGAAAGAAATATTTGTCTTGAGTCATGATTTCAGCACCTCCTGATCAGCAGGGAATAGTAGAGCAAGCAGCTCCCAATCTAGGGGTCAGGAAGTAGAGTAGATGCTGCTGTCTACATACAGAATAGGTGTTCCTGCCTAATTTTTCTGGAAATGCTTTCACAAACATGCCCAGAAGGAAATTTCACAAATCACAACCAACACATCGGTTTAATTAAAGTGAGAATCAAAATTAACCTTCACATACCACTCTGAAGGCTTTTATCTCTTCTACTGCCATTACTGCCATTCTAGTACCATACCGATATATATATATATATTTTTTTCACCAGTCACTCCAGTCTCAGATGAGGAAGTTCTCTTTTTCTGATTTAAGATTACAACTTTCAAGGGAGTTCCCAATACCACTTCTTTTTTTTTTTTAATTTATTTATTTATTAAGGATTTCTGCCTCCTCCCCGCCACCGCCTCCCATTTCCCTCCCCCTCCCCCGATCAAGTCCCTCTCCCTCATCTGCTTGAAGAGCAATCAGGGTTCCCTGACCTGTGGGAAGTCCAAGGACCGCCCACCTCCATCCAGGTTTAGTAAGTTGAGCATCCAAACTGCCTAGGCTCCCCCAAAGCCAGCACGTGCAGTAGGATCATTCTTGTATATCGCCAAATTTAGGTTCATCGTCCTACCTGTATCTTTAACTTCTCCTCTACTCATCCCTCTTTCCAAATGCACCATGCTCAGTTCTCTCCTTGCTTCTCTGATTTCCCCCCACACTGCGTCTTCTCCAATCTATGAATCTGGCTTCCTTTACAATTAAGTATTTTACAGTGCTGCCAACATTTACATCTAAATTTCCTCATTTCCTTTTCATTACTTAATCCTCTATCTGTTGTTGATCCAAACGTGTCCCTTCCAAAATATTATATATTGAAGTCTTAACCCCCATTAGCTCAGAATCTGACCTCATTTAGAAACATGGCCAAATTAGAAACAAGAGGAAATCGGTTTTAAATGAGGTTAGTAGGGCAGGCCTCGAATATTACCCAGTATCCAGCAGTTGAGAAACTGCTTCAATCAGATATAGGCAAGTCTATAGGGCATGTTCTTAATGATGACTGAAGGAGGCCCCAGATCTCTGTGGGTTGTACCACCCCTGGGCGGGTGGACCTGGGTTCTATAAGAAAGCAAGCTGAGCAAGCCGTGACAAGCAAGTCAGTGAGCAACACCCCTCCACAGTCTCTACTTCAGTTTCTGCCTCCAGGTTCGTACCTTGAGTTTCTGCCCTGACTTCTTTTGCTGCTATGATGTGATGTGGAACTGTAAGCTGAAATAAACCCTTTACTCCTCAAGTTTATCTCGCCATTGCCTTTATTAAAGCCATAGAAACCTAAAACAGAAACTGGTATCAGGTTCATGAGGCATTGCTGTGACAGAACTGATTATACTGCTTCGGAGAGGATTGTGGAAGGACATTGGGACTTGAATATAGGAAAGCCATTGAGAGCTCAAAGCTTAATGAGCATTTTGGAGTTTGAATGATAAAAATGCTGAAAGAGATGCAGATGATGGAAGACTGACTTGTGAAATGTCGGAAGGAAACAAAGACTCTGACCAGGGCAATTTGTGTGATGTTTTGTGTTAAGAACCCTTGGTTCCGGTCAGCTAGACCTGAAGACTCATAAATGATTAACAAGATACTAGCACTGCTGAAGTAAAACCTTTGCTTTACTGAGACAAGTGACGCTGGTTCCCTGGGGCTGAGAAATAAGCTGTGCTTAAGAAGAGACCAACATCATTTAGGAGAAATCTTCTGGGAGTATTTCCTCAGGATCCAAACATAGCATCTGTGGTCCTGGGTGGTCAAGGCTGTATCTCCTGCTGGCAGATAAAATGGGTAATGTGTAAGAGTCAGGTGGTACTGGCTTTGAAGACGTGAAGAGGTAATGGGGAGCAGCGAGGGCTGGCACTGTGCAACAGGGATGGGAGTCCCTGAAGAGAAGGCAGGAGAGGCCACTGGTAAAGATTCATGCTCAGTTGCAGTGGAGACTCCAAACTTTTGGAGATACCAGTACTATGGGATCATCACCAAGGACAATAGCAACTCTGGAGTGGAGCTAGCCCAAGGTTATCTATCAGACAAGCTGATTATGCTGCACAAAGCAGATATGGATAAGGGGAACTGCACAGGCTTTGAAACCCAAAAGATTGTGATCCTGTCACAGACATCAAGCACCGAACTATTTACAGTGTTGTATTTTGGGTTAGTTTTGGTTTTATTGTGACTGTATCCTTGTTCTTCCCCATCGGAGTAAGAAAATATGTAATTTATATTTTATTTTATAGGAGTAATTTTATATTTTATAGTTGAGCAACTTTAGACTTTTACCCCTAGGTAGGCAGGTAGTCCTGGATGGTATAACAAATCAAGCTGAACAAGCGATGATGAGCAAGCCAGTAAGCAGTGTTACTCCATGGTTTCTGCATAAGCTCCTGCTTCCATATTCCTGCCCTGATTTTCCTCAGTGAGGGATTGTGACTTGAGAGATCTAAGATGAAATACACCTCTTTATTTCCAGGTTGCTCTTGGTCATGGTGTTTAAAGCAGAATAGAAAACACAGAATGATGTGGGATTTCCCTCTGTATGCTTAAATACCATTAATGAATAAAGAAACTGCTTTGAACCTGTAACAGGGCAGAGCATAGGTAGACAGAGAAGACAGCACTGAATGCTGAGAGAAAGAAGGGCAAAATAGAGAGACTCCATGTAGCCCCACCTGAGACCAGACGCTGGAAATTTAGCTGTTAAGCCACAGTCATGTGGCAATACACAGATTAATGGAGATAGGTTAAATTAATATGTAAGAGTTAGCCAATAAAAAGCTAGAGCTAATAATCTAAGCAGTGATTTAAATAATACAGTTTCTGTGTGATTATTTTGGGGCTAAGTGGCCAAAAACCAATAAACGAGCTGCCCTCTCCTCCAAAACAAGAAAACAAGGAAAAGATGCCTACCTACAATCCAAAAAAGACTGAGGTCTGAAAAAAATCCCTTCCCTCATAGCCATTAAAAAAAAGAAGCAATCTTTCCAGTACTTTAGTGTAGACCTCTAGTCTCTAGCAACTTGAGACAATAAATTGTCTGTTGTTCATATAATTCAGTTCGTGATATTTCCTTGGACCATCCCTAAAAAATTAGTTCAACTTCTGTACTACAAATATTTATAAATAATTTGAATTCAGGTATGTCCAACTCATGGCCCATAGCCTGGAAAGGTTAGCAAGAAGTAGAATCCTCCCCAAATATCTTTTGCCCAGAAAAAACTTAGGGTAGCTCAAAAGGAACGGTTTATCAGTGCTCAGGAACAGGATGTTTGATGTGGCAGTCTCCAAATGAGAATGGGTCCCATAGGCTCATATATTGAATACTTAGTCCCCTCTTGGTGGAACTACTGTTTAGGAAGATTAGGAGGTGTGGCCTTGTTGGAGGAGCTGAGTCACTAGGAACTGACTTTGACGTTTTAAAAGTCTATTCTGTTCCCAGTTAGTGCTCTCTCTCTCTTCCTCTCTGTCTCTGTCTCTGTCTCTCT
>NC_022026.1:27560349-27562066 GCF_000317375.1 Microtus ochrogaster
TATATATATATATATATATGAGATAGCTGCCTCCTACTTGCAGATAAAGATACAAGCTCTTAACTACTGGAACCTCAGAACTGTGCCTGCCTCCCAGCACTGGAAAAGCAGAAGTAAGTAGCTCTCTGAGAGTTTGAAGACAACTTGGTTTATATGCTAAGTTCCAGGCCAGCCATGGTTATATAGTGAGTCTCTCTCTCTCTCTCTCTCTCTCTCTCTCTCTCTCTCTCTCTCTCTCCTAGAAAATCAGAAAGAATACCTTGAAATACATCAAACTAAAGAAATAAAAAAACCCTCTACATTAAAAACTTTGTAACACTAAAGGAAGAATTAAAGCAAGACGCTAGAAGATGAAAATGTCTCCCACAGTTACGGACTGAAAAAATACTATTGTGAAAAGGATTACAGTACTCAAGGCAACCTACAGATACAATGCTGTTCTTCACAAAACTAAAAAATATTCTTAAAATTCATATGGAAGCACACACACAAAATACCAACAATAAATGCCATGTATAGCCAAAGCAATTTTGAGCAAAACGAATATTCCTTGGTTCTATGTCAAACTGCACAGGCTGAGTTAGAAAATAGAATAGATCTGACACAAAGCAAAAACACAAATCAGCAGAATAGAGAGCCCAGATACAAGCCCATGTCATAATAGTTATCAGATACCAGACAATAATTTCAAAAACATACGTTTTAGAAAAGTCTCTTCAAAAATATTGCAAGTTAAAACAGGATAACCATATGTAGAAGAATGAAATTCTATCCCTATCATCTCACATACAATACAAATAAAACCTAACCCCAAATTAACCTAAGACCTAAACCTAAACTGTTGACATTGTTAGTCAGAATAGTATGGGAAACATCTAAAGGCATAAGAATATTAAAGGGCTTTCTAGAACTGGTTACAGATGTTCAGTAAATAATACCAACTATTGACATTAAGATCTCATGAAATTCCAATGTACAGCACAGAAAAGAAACAGTTAAATGAGTAAATGACAGGGTATAGAATGGAAGAAGATCTCTACTAGTTTGATATCTGACAAGATTAATGTCTAGAATATAAAAAGTACTAAAAAGGAACTAAACTGTAATAAATCAAACAATTCAATTAATAAATGAACAGTTCTCAACAAATGAAATATAAATAGCTAATAAACAAATATAAACTTCTCAAACTTACTAGTTATCTAAGAATTCCAAATTAAAACTACATTGAGATTCCATCTCATTCCAGTCCCCAAAGCAATCATTAAGTAAACAGAAAAAGAACCAAAGAACCAGGCAGTGGTGGCACACACCTTTAATCCCAGCACTAATCAGGCAAAGACAGGAGGATCTCTGTGATATCTAGGCCATCCTTGTGTATAGAGCATGTTCTGGTATAGCTAGGGCCATTACACAGAGAAATCCAGTATTGAATAACAAAACAAAAAGAGAAGAAAAAGAAAGAATTCTTACATACTTCTGGTTAAAAAGTAAACTAGTCAAGCCCACTATGGAAATCAGTATGTGATGGAGGTGGGTCTTGTATTTATCTGTTGCTTTCATTGGTTAATTAATAAAGAAAACTGCTTGGCCCTAATAGGACAGAAAATTAGGTAGGAGGAGTAGACAGAACAGAATTCTGGGAGAAAGAAGCCGAGTCAGTGAGTCGCCATGATTCTCCCACTCCAGACAGCCGAAGGTTAAGATCTTCCCTGGT
>NC_022026.1:27562336-27593240 GCF_000317375.1 Microtus ochrogaster
CAGTGTTCAAAAGAATACAGTTTCCGTGTAATTATTTCGGGGCATAAGCTAGCCATGTGGGCGGTTGGGTGCCGGGGACACAGCCCGCCGCTCCTCAACACAAGTATGGGGGTTCTTCAAGAAAAATTCTCATTGATATGTACTGAAACAATTCCAAGTCAACATATCACAAACATCCTAGCATATCAATCACAGCTTTATTCTAAGTAGCTAAGTTATAAAACTAAATGTGTTCAATAGAGGATCAGATAATTATATTTATAATTATAAACAAGGAATTCCTTTCCACCATAAAGAAGAATGAGCTTGTGCCATTTGCAAGAAAATGCATAAAACTGGAGACAATCATATTAATCAGTCCAAAAATGCAAATATATATTTTCATCCATTTTTCATTCTTAGATTTTTATGGAGATTCATAAAAATCATATATATATATATATATATGTATGACCTGAATGTGTAAATAAAACTGTTCTGGAGAACAAATGAGAAGGGTAGGACAAGAAAGAGGAGAGTAAGGTAATACGGGGGTCAAATAAGATCCATGTGCAGTATATACTTACTTGAAATTGTCTTTACAAAATATTGTGCTGTGCTGTATATAATATATACATACAACAAGAATTAGAAAAAAACAATGAAAAGCAAATTTAAAAAGAAGTTATAAAGACAACTAAAGGGTATCCTAAAATAAATGAAACAAATACCAAAACTGATAAGATGCTATAGATACATTTATTGCTAGAGATACCAACATTAATCTGGAAGAAAGTTATAAAGAGAAAGTTCACGGATGGTTTGATTATCATCTAACACTTCATGTATTGATATTACTTCACATTGTACAGTAGTAAAATAGTACAGATTTGATTCAGCTACATTTAAAGATGTGGTTTGAGGGGAGCCTTTAGAGTTGAACACTGGAAAAAGAATCCTCTGGTTTCATGAGGAGACTAGACAAGAATATACACATACATTTTCTGTCTCATCATGTGATGGCTTGTACAGTCTCAAAGTTCAAGGTCATTTCTGAACAAAGTTCCCAGATCTTATACTTGTAGAACTGTGAGCCAAACAAACTCCTCTTTTTTTCTAAAGTAGACTGTCTCTGGTATTTCCTTATAGTAATCAAAATTTTATTATTTATTAGTTAATACACATAAACAACCTAACTAAATACTGTAAGGAATTAGAAAAGTTACAATGTAAAACCATTAGTTCACAAGGTATTTTTAACTGAAATACAGGAACTACTGTAAATGCAAAAGAAAAATAAACCTGCCTAGAACTCCAATTCACCAGTTAATTCCCTCTATCTTTCATTGAGCTACACTCCCAGACCAAGAATGTAAGGTGTTTAAAGCAATAAAACCAGAAGACTAAAATAGAAGGACTGCAAAGCCTTTGTCCTTTCACTCACCAGGCTCAGCAGCCTGTGGCCAGCCAGTATTAGATTCTAGAACTCCATGGGCATGCACAGAATATGGTCGACTGGCATTATTCTTGAACACCACAGTTAAGATATCACCAACCTCTCCTCTGATAAGTGGACCTGATACATACAAAAGAAGTACAAGTTTCATTAGCAGGGAAGTAAAACGGGAGATATCAAAGAACAAGGCATAACTGCAAGATCCATGTAACTGGGAATTAATCTTCCTAAGACTAAAAGACATGCTTGGGTTCATTTTCAGATTCAGAAGTCCTAAAATTGGTATTGCTATGAATAGCATGAGGGTACCACAAAAATACAAATGTGCTTCATATTATCCCCATTTTCCTCATCCTATTTTTCTCTATATAATAACCAAAAGCTCTAGAGGGTCTCTGAGTTTTGCGGGATCATTGACAGTAAGGACTGAAGTCTTGCCATGTATAGCCCATAGAATAACTGTACTCTGGTGTAGGAGTTCCTTCTGTTTGTGTGTTGCTTTCATTAGATAGTGAATAAAGAAACTGCCTTGGCCTAGTTGATAGGGAAGAACTTAGGTAGGCGGAGAAGACAGAACTTAATTCTGGGAGGAAGAAAGCAGAGTACAAGAGCTGCTATGGAGCCGCCAGGTCAGACATGCTAAATCTTTCCGGGTAAGCCACGACCTAGTGGTGATACACAGATTAATAGAAATGGATTAAATCAAAATGTGAGAATTAGCCAGTAAGAGGCTAGAACTAATGGGCCAAACAGTAATTTAATTAATACAGTTTCTGTGTGGTTATTTGGGGTGTAAGTTAGCCAGGCGGCTGGGATAAACAAAGGGACCCTCTCTCCATCAACAGTACTCTCCTCAGAGGGCAGTGGGTCCTGTCTGGTCTAGGATGAAAATAAACAAACCCATTGTACAAAAGCAGCATACAACCTTGATTAAATTGAGGTATGGGGGCAATTGTGGCTCTGTGTATTATTCTTGGTTTTACATGCTGGAGCTCCTAAATTCTCCTGCCTCTGGAGTGTTTTAAAATCTACTACCTTCAGATGATCCATGTCTCAAAGGTACAGAAAATCAGAACATTCTGGTTCATGTTACAGCAGAATCCATGTTTCTACCACTACTCCCTTCCATGCTTATATTCATGGCCACTTTATATAACAGGGCCATACTTTTACTATTCCACATGGAAAAGATGAGAATGAAGGATGAAAAAACCTCCCTGATATGATATAGATGTAATAAAAGCAACCCAGCCTCCTAGATGCCAGGATGTAAGTAGAATTTCCTTACCCAGGATTCCCAAGTGCTCCTCTGGTCCAGACCTCTGCTGAGGAATCCTGAAAGTACCATCAGTGTATTCCCTGAATACAGCTTTCTTATATCTGGAACCCAGGAGCCCATCCTTGTTGCTCAGGAAAACATGACCATAACTAGAAGAATTCAAAGAGTGTTATTAGTACCTGACCTTCAACCTTTACTTTCAGTTATGGAGAAATTAATTTAGAACTAATACTCATGTCAAATATGAAAAATGTAGATCTATCCATTATAATGTCAAATTGCATTACCATGATTGAAAATAGTACATTTCTGAAGCTATGTTTGTTATTTTTTATCAACCAGATAGATATTTGCAGTTTGATTCACTGAGCTAAGAATCAAAAAATTGTCACTTTGGTTCCAGCTGTAAGTGAATCTTAGATTGGGAATTATTTAACAGAAGGACAAGGCACAAAGTGTCAGTTGAGTATCCATAGTTGCTGTTGGAGATCAAAAGTTGGAAGACATGGGATCTTACAGCTTTCTGATTATAGGATTCTTAGCAGTTGACAGTGTTTATCATTTATTTTAACAGTGAAATTTCCAAATAGGTGAGTCTTGAGGTGGAATCACTAGGTCAGAATTGACGGATATACAAAGACACTGTCACCCAAAAGAGGAGGCAGGACTTAGAGTTCAGTCCACTGTTTCTTCCCTTCCTTCTTTTCTAGCAATGACTTATCAGCTATGCATGATGGATGAAATCAAGGCTGACAGAAAAAAAATCCTATTTCCTAACTCCCATAGAATTTTAGCATGAAGACTTCAACCTATACTTATAGAGGTCAAGAATTGACAAAAGACAGGGAAGGTACCACAAACTAGAGGAAACTATTATTAGTAATACTTTGTACCACAGTTTGTATTCTCATCTCCCTCTTTTTAGTAACAGAGTCACCTAGGCTTTAGTGGAACACATGGCTGTTTTCACAGATGTACATTGTAGCCATGTGAATAAGCTTAAGAAATAGAACATGAGAAAAACTGATATATACAGCTTACAGGTCTATCCTCCCAAGCAATGCTGTTTTCTGGAACTTGAAAGCTGGGGATAGCCACCACTAAAATAACCATCTTGGTCCCAGAGATGGAAGGAGGAGATGCGGGCAGCATAGTTGCTCATAGGTAAATAACAGCTAAAATTGTAGCCTATTTAAACTACTCTGTTTTGGACTTTTTCTGTTTCCCAGTTTGGTCTGTACCTTAATAAATGACCTTGAGACATTCCATTGCTTGAGTAAATCCCTATGAACTTTAAGTTCCATTGTAGGTAAGTTTTATCTAATTAGAAGGGAGCAAGGCTAAGAGGGCAAGATGTAGCAAGGTCTTTGCTTCAGTTCATTGGCTAATGAACTGAAGCAAAGAGCTGGAATTCAAGATCCTTCAATTCTAGGCTAACTTCTTTTGTCAGAATATTTGGGTGGTTATAAAAATGCTTCCTACTTTCAGTTTCTGTTGTGATCTGGCTGCCCTCACTCCCCCTGACCAACAGCTAAACTTCCTTGTAATTGACAAGGATGTCTGTGTTCTTTCTGGCTGGTGGTTTTCCGCAGATGCTTTCCAGTCTGTTTAAAGGTATAAAAGGCTTTAGCTTGGGAAAAAAATAAAGGTTTCTGTTCTTTCAACTGAAAATGAGTCTCCTGAAGTCTCAATCCCAGCACCCCCGCCAGTCTCGGCACCCAGGCTGTGCTGGTGCAGCAAGTTTTGGTATCTAAAGTTGTGGTCTCTCCTTTTCTGAAGCCTTACCTGTCCTCCTCAGATGTGTTGTGCCATTCCAGTTCCCAGGTTCTGTCAGGGCAATAATCCCACTCCACCTCTTCTGCCATGATGTAATAGACTCTTGAAGCCTGGTAGTGTTGGCGTGGGCTATCTTGACGGCTAGAACACTGGGAGACATTATAAACTGCCCTCATCCCTGCTTCTCTGTGGCTGCCTGCTTGGCAATAGATTTCAAATGTCCCTAAAAGATAATCGGAGAGTGAAATCTGAGTAAGAATACTCATCAGAAGCATGTGGGGAATAGGTTCCCTTTTCCTAGCTATACTTCAGAAGAAAGGTGGTCTATGAAAAAGCCCTTACATGATTTCAAGTGCATTACAAGTTTGTTGAGACTTATATGCACAGAAGAGGTCCAGTTCTGAAGCCACTGGGTTAAAAATTAAAGATTTCCAGGAGAATAAGGAACTCCTCCAGGGATGCCATATCCTTGGAAACCCCCTTTTTTAGATAAATTATAATCCCATTTGCTACTTATTAGCTATCTAAGCTTGTATGGGTTTCCAATTTCAGTTCTCTCTTCAGTAGATCGAGAATCATTTTGCATCCTTCATTTGGCTGTTTTACAAATAAAGATTGTCTGGCTGGCCAGACCACTTAGCAGGTCAAGGTATTTGCCCCAAAAGTCTGGAAGTGTGAGCCCAATCCTTGAACCCACAGTGGAAGTTGAAAATCCACTTCCAAAATTGGACTAAGAGTCCGTATGTGTGTCATACAATACATGCAATCACACTCACCATATATATCACATACAAATACATGGCCAACAGTAATTAATCCAGAAAGAAATATAGCATGTATCACTATGTTTGATAAATGTGCAGTAAGTGAAATAATAAGTAAACAGTAATCAATATAGATTAATAATTATTATTTAATATAAACATTGACTTTTTTCCTACAAAATGCCTCCAAAACTTAAAGACCTACTAACAAAAGAAACAAACAAACCCTAAGAATTTAAACATATATTTAAAACAAATTGTCTGATTACATGGAAGCTTACATGACAGATCTTTTTTCTTTCTTCTTTTTTTGAGACAGGATTTCCCTATGTAACCCCGCATAACCCTAGCTGTCCTGAAACTTGCTCTGTAGATCAAGCTGACCTCAAACACAGAGATCCACCTGCCTCTGCCTCCCACGTGCTAAGATCAAAGGTGTGTGCCACCACTTCTGGTATTCGTAATAGATCTTTTAAAGGTGACATCTTAGGCTTTATACTGTATTTAGATATTTATCTTGGATAACTGTGATATATGAACTATATCTAAATAGCTAAATGAACCTGTCTGTAGCCACAGGTTTCTGTGTGGAAGACTCTAACTCAGATTATGCTAATCAAATGGAGCTAACTATTTTAGTTTTGTTATTTTCATTGTTCCTACATTGCTGCCTACAAACTACCCTGCCACTATAAATATTTCATCAACTAGTAAGTCTCTTATGAATGGTCCCTAAACTATTGATCCAGGCCCATTTTCCACCCTCAGTTATTTTGCCAACTAAATCTGTTTCTGACTGCTTCCTTGCATATTCCTACCTTGTATTTTTTTCACTCCTGTTGTTATTCCTTTCTGAAATATATGTTCTTCCAAGTCTGAAACTCTACAAGTGCTTACTCCTTTGCAGAATCCAATTCATAGTTTATCTCCTTTAGAAACTTCTCCTTGATTGTTTGGGCCTAATTGCCACCATACTCTTGACCTTTCCATTACTATGTGTTCCATCATTAAGTGACACCATAAAACACTTAAATGTTCTGTATTTAAAATTAGTGCCTTACATTATTTTATAGACACCTTGGAAGCAGGAGTATTTTCATTTCTTTCTGTATCTTCTTCCCAAGACTTTTATTTTTATCATCCTATGCACCCATTTGATCAATAAATCTTAGCACCTCTTCCTTAAAAATCACTCTTTCACTCCGTTCCTATGGGCTCGCTCTTGGTTCCAAACCCACTTAGCCCTTTCATTCAGCCCCCTCAGTCTTCCCTCCTAGTCTATCTATATTCATTTGTGTCACCCGCTGACCCACAGAAGCACTCTTTTCCAGTGACCCCATAGCCCACTTGTCTAGGACACAGATGGGGAAAGAGCAGCCAAAGAATAAGACAGCCATCCAACAAAGACAAGACCAGATATTGACTCCAAGAAACATCTTGAACATCATAATTCTAGGTATTTCAATCTCAGTGCAAAACTGCAACATGAGGCTGGGTGGTGATGGTGCATGCCTCTAATCCCAGCACTCGGGAGGCAGAGGCAGGCAGATCTCTGTGAGTTGGAGGCCAGCCTGGTCTACAGAGCGAGTGCCAGGACAGCTAGGGCTGCACAGACAAACTGTGTCTCAGACAAAAATTGTAACAGGAACAGCCAGGAAAATATGCTTTTACTAGAATCCAGTAACCTTACTGCAGAAGGCCCTGTAGAATGCGATATAGCTGAAGCACAAGACAAGGACTTCAAAATAGCAATTATGAAGATGTTCAAGGACCTTAAAGAGAATATAAATGAATCATTTAATGAAGCCCATGGGGGGGGCAGTTGAAGGAAATAATGAAAGAACTAAAAGAAATGGTAGTGGAATTTAACAATATAGAATCCTTAAAGAAAACTCAAACTGAAATAAAACTGGAAATGGAAAATTTAGGATGAGAGTGAAAAACCTCAGAAGACTCATCAATAGATTGATTACATGGCACAAAAGAGAGAATCTATAACCTTCTATCATGTAAAATATCCCTTAGCCTACCACTCTGCAACGCTTGCTTTCTCTCTCTAGCTCTCTCTTTTTAGACAGAGTCACCTCACATAGCCAAGGCTGGCCTTGAACTCACTATGGAGCAGCAGCTGGGCTCAAATTTGGCATCTTTCTGTCTGCATCTCCACAGTTCTGGAAATCCACGCATGCATCACCCTGCTTGGCCTTACCGACCTTGCACTAACCTTGAACAAGCTATGTTGGTTCTTACTTTACATTGGTCCTTTTCATCACCATTTAGGCTTCAGCTTATGTGTCACATCTTTGAGAGTATTTCTTTTGGACACATTGCTCTAAAATAACATCATCATCATCATTTTATCATATTACTCCCTGCCTTTTGTTTTCTAACCTGTGTCAGTATCTGAATTTATTCATGTATATTAATAATATTCTAAGAGAAAACCTCCTATTTAGGACAGGTATGACGGTGCATGTCTTGAATCCCAGCACTTGTGAAGCAGAGACAATATAACAAATCATATTTCAAAGCCAGCCTTGGATACACAACAAGTTTCAACACAGCTGTATATCAAGATCGTGTCTCAAAACACAAAAGTTCACATACAAAAAGATTGTTATATAACTCATTTGCTCTAGTATTACAATCTTACCAGTAAAAGGTTTTCAATTAATAGGGGTTTAATGACTAAATGTACCAGCAAATGCAGTGATTTATGCACGCTGCCCAAAAGCCAGGCCAGTAAGTTGGCTTAAAAGGTCTTGGCTCTCGCCGGCAAAGCTGACAGCCTGAGTTTGTTTGTGGAGCTCACATGATAGAAGGAGAAAACCAACTCCATAAAGTTGTCATCTTACCTCCATGCAAGTGCTGTGCCATGCACACCCCCATAAATTAATTCATTAGATTAAAAAAAATTGAAAAACAAAAGTTATGTTATGAGTCAGGACATAGTATTTTAAAAATAAAGCGTGAGAGCTACTTGATGCTAAGGAAACAAGTTATAAACATTCTGGTCTGGGAGAGTCATATGCCGTTGCAAAAAATTTTCTCATAACAATCGTGTTTTTTTAACTCACTTCTTTTTCAACATTCTTCTGTTCCAGGTTCTTAATATCGAGCATCACAATCTTAACACTCCTAGTTATTGCTACAACTAAAATATCACCGCATTTATGAATATGTTTTACCATGCAATATCAAGTAAGGAAACAAACCACTGGAATCAACCTTCTCGAGTCAAGGTTTTGCTTCTTTATGTCTACAGTGATCTTTACATCTCTGTCTCATTTCATTGCATGACAATAGCTACTCATCCTTGAAAGACCAGTCTGAAACTACAGCTATAAAACCTCCATCAGAATGTCTGCTTTCCTAGGAAACCTTCACTCTGTAAGTCAGGAAAACTTTGTTACGGTTACCTTCGTGCCATAGTTCTTCGCAGAGAGTGTCATCATGAGCTTAGTAACGTCTACATACTTACCCCCTTTCCCACTATCTTTAAACTACCTGATTCATCCCCATAGCCCCAGTACATAAGGCAGGAAGTGCAAGAAAATAGATATTAAGTGAAAATGTTTAATAGAAAATAGAAACTAAGGAGTGGGGAATTAAAAAGAGGAAAAAGAGGGAAGAAGATGAAAAGAAAGTAGGAAAAAAGCAAATGCAACAGAAATAAAGATAAACTAAATAAAAATAGACTGGTGAGACAGCTCAGTGTGCAGAATCACTTGTTGCCAAGTCCCTGATCTGAGCTGGATCTCTGGGATACACATGGTGGAAGGAAAGAACCAACTCCCACAAATTGTCTTCTGACCTCCACAGGCACATATGAGTGTAAACACTCACACACACAGAGACAGAGAGTGGGAGACAGAGACAGAGAGATAGAGAGAGACAGACAGACACACATATACACAGAGAGATACAGAGACATAGAGACACTGAAAGAGAAAGACAGAGAGTCAGAATCAATAGATATATTTTTAAAGTCACTAAAGGAAAAAGAATTGAAAAAAAAAGAAGAAAACCTCAAGAAATAGAAAGAAGCAAGGAAAATGAATAGGAAGAATGCAAAGAAAAACTAGAGCAAGACTCCAGCCAGGAAAGCAGGCAGGGTAACTGCAGATCTTCACCTCTGTCCTCTCCTCCAAACCTAACATGCCAGTCTCCCGCCCAGCTCTGAGGCAGACCACCTGTTGTAGTCGCTCCTCACTCTCTGTCCTCATTCCCAGGAGATTAAACCGATCCTTGTAGAAAATCTTGCTTTCCTTCAATTTGTAGACCCTCCCTCAGGCCCCCACCCTTCTAGCTCATTTCTAAGTGTGAGATCCCAATACCTAGAAACATTTTACCCAGAACCCCCAGGAGCCACAGCTAGCATAATCCCAAATAATTCCCTACCAGGCAATACACAGCCACTAGACCCTCCTAAGAACCAGAGGGGGCAAGAGAAACTAAGGAAAAAACACCCACCCAACAAAGACAGGACCAGATAACAGCACCTAGAATTGGAATCACCCCAAACCAAGATGCTTAGAAGCCAGCATGAAAACATAATTACAGTCAGGACAAGATGTGCCCACTAGAGCACAGCAGCCCTACCACAGTAGGTCCTGAGAATTGTAACATATCTGAAGCACAAGACACAGACCGTAGAATAGCTTTTTTCAATATGATAGAGTTCCTTAAAGAGGAGATGAATAAATGCCTTAAATAAATCTATGAAAACACATACAAATATTGGAAAGAAATGGATAAAACAGTTCAAAATCTGGAAGGCAAAATAAAATTAATAAAGAAAATCCAAATTGAGGAAATGAAAAATTTAGGAACTCATTCAGGAACCTCAGAGAAAAACCTCACCAGCAGAATATAAGAGATGGAACAAAGAATTTTTGGCGTAAAGAAGATAAAAGTAATGCTTACTTTGTTCAAAGAAAATGTTAGATCTAAAAAAAAAATTCAGACACAACACATCCTGGAAATCCATGGGTCTATGAATGAACAAATCTAATAATAATAGGAATAGAGGAAGGAGAGAAAGCCCAGGTCAAAGGCACAGGAAATACTTTCAACATTTCATAGAATTTCCTTAATGACAGAACCATAAGGACATACTTTAAAAATGTGTACTCTACCAAACTGGAAAATCAAAAAGAAGTGGAGAATTTTCTCAATATATTCCACTTATCAAAGTTAATTTAAGATCAGATAAGCAACCTTATTTTTTCTGGTTTTTCGAGACAGGGTTTCTCTGTTCCTTTGAAGCCTATCCTGGAACTAGCTCTAGCTCTTGCAGACTAGGCTTGTCTCAAACTCCACAGAAATTTGTCTGCCTCTGCCTCCCAAGTGCTGGGATTCAAGGCATGCACCACCACTGCCCAGCTCAGATAACTAATTTAAACAGGGCCAAATGGTTTTAGCACAGAATTCTACCAGACTTTCAAAGAAGAGTTAAGGCCAATACTTCCCAAATTATTCCAAAAATAACAATGGAAGGAAGATTTCCCTATTCGTTTTACTAGACCACCATTACCCTAAAACCCAAATTACATAAAGAACCAACAAAGACAGTTACAGATTAATTTCCCTTATGAACATCAGATTCAAATATCCACAATAAAAAAACTTTAAAAACAAATCCAAGAACGCATAAACACAAACACACACACACACACACACTTTGATCAAGTAAGTCTCATCCCCAAGATATAGGGATGGTTCAGCATACATAAACTGATAAATGTAATCCACCATATAAACAAACTGAAAGAAAAAAAACCAAAAGATCATCTCACTAGATTCAAAAAAGGTCTTTAGCAAAATCCAACACTCTTTCATGATGAAAATTTCTGAAAGATTAGGGAAACAATACAGACACACCTCCCATAATAGAGGCAGTTTACTTCAAGTCCAGAGTGAACATCTACTTAAGTGGAAAGAAACTCAAAGCAATTCCACTAAAATCAGGAACAAGACCATGTTGTCCACTCTCTTCATACTGATTGAATATAGTACTTGAAGTCTTAGTTAGAGCAGTAAGACAACTGAAGGGAATCAAGAATACAAAAATCAAAATGGAAAAAGTCAAAGCATCTTTACTTGCAGATAATATGATAGTATACACAAGTGACCTGAAACTTCTACAGCTAATAATTCTTGTTTCAGATAAGTAGTGGGAAACAAGATTACATCACAAAAAATGAGTAGCATCCCTATAAACAAACTACAAATTGAGAAAGAAAAAGAAAAATGCCTTTCACAAAACCTCAAAAAATATAAAATATCTTAGAGTAAATCTAACAAAGAAAGGAAATGACTTGTATGATAAAAACTTAAAGACTTGGAAAGAAATTGAAGATGTCAGAAAATGGAAAGATCTCTCATGTTCATGGATAGGTAAGATTAGTATAGTAAAAACAGCATCCAACCAAAAGCAATCTACAGAGTAAATATAATCCCTATCAACATGCCAACACAATTCTTCACAGATCTTTGAAAAGACAATTTTCAGCTTCATATGGGAACACACACACACACACACACACACACACACACACGAGTCAGAACAGCTAAAACAATACTAAAAAAAACTGATGGAGGTGTCACCATTCCCAATTTGAAGTGGTACTACAGAGCTGTAGTCATAAAAGCAGCATGGTGATTCACAAAAGCAGACATGTTAATTAATGGAATTGAATTGGTGGCCCTGACATAAATTCACACACCTATGAATACCTGATTTTGACTAAGAAGCCAGGAATATACAATGAAAAAAAAAGATAGCATCTTCAAAAAATGCTACTGGTTAAAGTGGATCCCTGCATATAGAAGAGTAAAACAGATCCATATTTATCATCCCGCACAAAACTCAACTCCAAATGAATCAAAGAATCCAATGTAAAACCAGATACTGTAAACCTGATAGAAGAAAGAGTAGAGAAGAGCATTGAACTCATTGGCACAGGAAAAGACTTTCTGAAAAGAACACTATTAATGCAGGCACTATGATCAACAATAAATAAAATGGGACCTCACTGTAAAGTTTCTGCAGGACAAAGGACACCATCATTGGACAAAACGACAGCCTAGAGATGGAAAGAGATTTTTAACCAGATCCACATCTGATAGAGCTAATATCTAAAATACATGAATAACTCAAAAAAAAAACTGTGTATCAAGCTACAACCCCTTTCAAGGATGGGGTACAGATCTAAACTGAGAATTCTCAATAGGGATAACTCAAATAACTGAGAAATACTTAAAGAAATGTACAACATCCTTAGTCATCAGGGAAATGCACATTGAAATCACTTTGAGATTTTTATCTTACACCCCTCAGAATGGCCAAGATCAGTAAAAACAAATGAAGGCTCCCTTTGGCAATGATGTGGTGGAAGGGGAGCACTCACACACTGCCGAAGGGAAGGCAAACTTGCGTAGAAACTACGGAAATCAGTGTGGTGGTCTCTAGGAAGATAGAAATTGATCTCCCTCAAAACCCTGCTATGCCATTCTTGGGCATATGCCCAAAGATGCTTTATTGTATCACAAAATACTTGCTCAGCCATATTCATAGCTGTACTCTTCATAAGAGCGAGAAACTGCAAGCAACCTAGATGTCACTCAATAGATGAATGGAAAAAGAAAATGTGGCAACATACTTGTGGAATATTACTCAGCCATTAATAAAATGAAGACATGAAATTTGCAGCTAAATGGATGGAACTAGAAAAAAAATCATCCTGAATAAGGTAACCCAGATCTAGAAAGACAAATATGGTATGTATTCACTTAAATGTGGATATTAGATATTAAGCCAATGACAACCAAGCTATAATGTGTAGAACCACAAAGACAGGTATAGAGTAAGTAACATACTAGTGGGCACAGATAAATCTCCCTAGAAAAAAAATAGAATAGATAATGATGGAAGGATGGGGAGGACTGGAACAGGGGGATCAAGAGAGGAAGTGTAGGAGACATAGGAATGAGGGAGGGAATGCAGGGAGAGACAGCTAAAATTAAGGGCATTGAGGGGCAATAAGGAAACCTAATACACTAAAAGCTTCCTAAAATATATGCATATATGAAAGTGATCTAAATAAAATTTCCAAGTAATGGGAGAAACAGAGACCAAATTGGACATCTCCTATCATTGAATGAAGCTTCCAGTACTGGTAATAAGTTACATCTAATTGAGTTGTTGGCTAACAGATCTTATGGAAACCCCAAACAACCCAGGCTGTTCCCAAGACTGCAGGTTGCTCTCCACAAACTGACAGCACATTTTGGTGCTCTGAATAAGGAATCATTAATGTGTTTAATCCACGCATTTTGGTGTTCTGGGTGAGATATCTTTAATGTGTCAGTGAAGCATTTTAGAGCGCTCAGTGTGAGAGCTGGATAGCCTGAATTGATATGAGCGTGTGTGGGGGAAGATCCCTTGTTGGCGACGCATAGCATGTTGGGGATTTGAATTTTGAATATCTCAGGTGCCAAAAGCAATATTAGTCTATGAGTCTCCTAAAAGCTCCCAGCTCGTGTGTTTGCAGTGGGGCGTAGGGTCCCAAGGCAAAGGGAAATCTGGCCATCTCAGGTTGGAAGAACCTATCTGTCACTCTTGGCAGCAGTGGTCCATGACCAGAAAGCTTTTCTCCAACACTACATCTTTTATTTCCTTCCTCTCGTTCGTCAAGTCCTATTAAATGCTACTTCAACTTGCAGTACCAGAGGTGGCTTTCTCTTAAGCAGACCAACGCCCAGCCTGCCTGTTCACTTTGTCTTCTGCTCTCACTCTGGAGAATCTCTTGGTTCTTCTATCTCATATCCAAAAACAATAGCTAGCAAATTTATTCTTTAAAAACTAGATTAAGATATTAAAACTGGCTTGTAAAGTTTTGTCGAGCAAACCAGACATAATACAATTCCTCTGGGGCCTCTTTGTTCCAGGCCCTATCTTAATCAGACAACTTAGCAGCCTGGCCACCTGCTGCTAGAACAGCAAGCAAGTCTCTGCCAGTTCTTCCCCTGAGGCTGCCTGGCCAGTCCATTCATAGCTAAAATGTCTGCTTTCACCTTGAAAACATTTTGGTTTTGTACTGTCTTTGTAGACAAAGGACGGTCATGGTCTTTGCTGATGAGACGTATTTGAGAGCTTGAAAGGAAAGTTCCATTATCGGAGTGTCTAAAGTAAAACTTCCACACTAAGGCACAGCTGCCCTCCAGTACTCAATGGGTTAATAAAGAAATCAGTAGAGACTCTTGAGGCCTCACAGACTCTGATACAAGGGCCTACAGTAAGTACATAAATAAACAAATAAAATCCCTAACCTTAAGACACACTCAGGGTATTGTTGCACTATCAGACAAAAAAGGCACAGAGAACTTGGTGGTTTTGCTGGAAATAATAAAGAGATTGCTAGCAACGTATTTCTTTCATTGATTTGTGAACATACAAATTCTAACTAGACCTCTTTAAGTGTTTCAAATGTGAGAAGCACGCTTTGCCTTTTCCTCGAGCCAACAGGCTTCCTACTGAAAGAAGTAAGCTCATAAGCAGGTTTCAATGGGAAAACGCACTCAAAACTAGCATGCTGTTGTTATTGACTTAAAGATTGCTTTTTTGCTACCTCTTTGCAGCCTGATAATGAAAACGATTTGCCTTTCCAATGACTACTCTCAATATTCAGGCACCCATATCTCCTAGTATTAAAAAGGATAAATGTGTGTAAAGACAGAAGGCGTTTCAGTTTTTAAAATGGCAAAAAGAGTTGCATATTTCCATATGAAAAGGTTGACAGTTGACGTAAGTGGCAAGGGTCTGAGTAGTTGATTCAAAGTATGTGAAATACGAGACATAGATGGTACATATGATATTAAAACTTCTGTGTTTAATTCATTGATATTAAACCTCTACTTAAATAAATGGGGTTTTCATAAGTTGTTACTAGCTACTAAAGCTTTATAAAAACATCATAAAAATTTTCATAGACATGGTCTCAAAAATTTAAATTTCTTTCAGATATTTAATTAATATCATGTTTAATTAATATCATGTTAATACCTTTTCGGGTTTCTTTGTTGCTACAGCTCAGATACTAATCAGCTGCAGAAATTTGCTGCCTGTTTCTCTGTTATGGGGATCTCAAAAGAGATCAAAATGGACAATGGTCCTTCTGACAATCAAAATCTTTATCTCTTTTTGCCAATTTTGAAAAGTTTATGTCCCTCTCAAGGTCATAAAAATGCCCTATAATCCTAAAGACAAGTCATAATTGAAAAGCTTATTTCTCACTCAACAATTAAATATTTAAACAAAAAAAATGGAGGGGGAGGGAATAAAGGAACTGACTCCTCAGGATCAACTTGCCAAAGCAACTTACACTTTCAATTTTAAAAATTGTTTCTCCCAGTCTTTCCCCTGACACCCATACAAATTAACATCATAAAAAGCAGGAAGTTTTATCCAAACCCATGATTTTATATAAATTCTCTCAAGGACCTAACTAACCTATGTTTGGGTACTATTCCCTTTATAATGTAGGGCTGAGGGTTCACATCTGTGCTTTCTCCTACAGGCCCTCTCTAGCTACAACAGGATTGGCAAAGTGAAACCATAACATAAACCAGAAAACAACAACCTGGTAACAAAAGAGGGACTCTTGTCTAACTTTTAACCACATAGAAATTGCATGCCACTGCTAATTCTCACCCTTTCCCAGAGTTACTCTCATAACAACGTTTTTTTTTCTCTCTCTCTCCTGGTTTTAATTCTGAAGCAAGCCTATTCATGCCTGGATTCCGGTTAATCTGGCTTGCCCGTGACATGGAAGATCTGCTTCAGAACAACTTAATTATTCCCTTGAACATATATGTACAAAAGATTCACTGGAATGATTGCTAAGGGCTGACTTAGCTGCCACAGTTGGAGCTACAACTGCGAAATTAGCCTTAACTCAGTCCGTCCAAACTAAAGCAACTGCAAATTCCTATCTTCAAAATGAACATCTGGAAATGATGTTTTATACTAACTGGCTCAAACCCTTTAATTGTTTTTTCAGGATTAAATATCAAGATGCAGTCTTTTATAGATAAATCACTCTGTCTGCCTCTTTCTCGAAGTCCTAGTGTGTCTTTGTCTACTCTTGAAAAGGACTACCCTTACCAAAGTGATGCTGATTTAGGCTGCCTGCCCAGTACATCATCCCTTGGCCAGCTCTTCACCAGTGACTCCCTCCAGCAATGTGTTACTTCTTTAATAGAAAAAAAAATGGAGAGACTGTGGGGATGCAACCTGATAAAAATAACTCTTAGATTCTAAGAGCCTGAAACTTCTGCTGGACCACATAGCCAGAGTTAATAATAAATCTTGAGGTCATGTAAGACATAAGACTGCTAGCCTACTGTGTACTTATCCTGTTTACTTAGCATGCCTTTAAGAGAACAATGTAACAACCAACCTTACTGGCCTTGAATTTGCCATGTATTCAGCTTTTACAACCTCCATTAATCCATAGTTATAATCTTCAATTATATACTCATCCATGTCTCTGACCTACAGGAATGCATGTGTTCTCGTAATCATTTGTTGAAAGAGCAAAAATAGAGTTTGAGAGCATTCTTTTAAAATGAATCTCTACAGTAAATGTTGAGCACAGCATTCAGATATTGCTTGATAAACAATGATGTTTATCGCACTGCTTGCTAGCTGGATCAGTTGGAATCAGCGACTAAATTCCTTGTAAAATTCTGTTAAAGATTTCTGGAAAGGATCCTCATTCCTTCCCCGTGTGATACTTTCTGTGCTGTTCGATAAATTCAGAGCAAAGCCCTTTGTTAGGGACAGACAGACACAGACACAGGTACAGATTCACAGGACAGCATTCAAGCGGCACAGATTCACCCACATACAACAGAGAGACAGGACAGAAGACACGGGGAAGGTAAAAAAGAGACTTCTAATCTGGGCTTGTTCGTAGTTAAACGACACCGAGAGGAAATGCTTTGATTTTTTCCCCCTTGATGCAACACCGACAAATTATTGGTGACTCAGAGTTTACTATTAATGTCTTCAAACCGACCACACAAAGGAAATGAGAAAGAGAAGGAAAAGATAGAAATAACGAACAAAGAAAGAGCTCCACTGACAAAGATAAAAACAGAGGAAAGAAACCCTAATCAGAGTCTGGGTGGGTGGTAAAAATAATATTATCTATGCTACTGAATAACTAACATCATTTTAATGGAACATAATATAGTCAGGCTTTAACCTTTTATCTGACACCTTTCCTGGTATTAAAAATCTAGTCTCAGTGTTTCAGTTTGAATATCTGAGGCACATTATTCACAGTGCTATTTTTAAATCAAGATGGTATTTTCAATTAAAGGTAATATAAGCCTATTAAAATAATAAATACCTAAATGAAAAATACTGCAGTAAAGAAAAAATGATAGTGACAGCTATCACCTATAGGCCCACATATAGATTCCTTAACTAGTTTATTTATTTTTTAATATCTGATTTTGTTGCTTGGCTTTTTTTTCAAACCTAAGTATCGAAGACACAACATGCTGAATCTCCAACATGGAATTTTATGAGGGAGTCCTGTTATACTGCTCAGGGTATTGTAAAATTCCCTGGCTCAGGTTATACATGTTCCTATCTTCGCCTTCCGAAGTGCTTGCACTAAAGAGAAGACACGTGCCACTGTGCCTGGCTACAGTGAGGTGCACGAACCATCTGCAAAGCTGAGCACAACTGTATATTCATTACTGCCAGTCGATACTAGTCTCCACAGAATTCTAAAGCCAGATTCTGATCTAGATTGGCCATTATATTGCTTTGATTTGGGAGAACTAGTCAGAATGGTTCCTCTTCTTCTTAATGACAAAGCAAGTGCCCAGGGGACAAATTGAAAGTTCATATTCAAAATATCATCCACGAGTGAGAATTAATAGAACATGATGGAAGATGAACCAGAAGAAAAGCCAAAACTTCATAGTCAATACTTTTAACCTGTGCAAGTCATGTATCCCTTTCAGGAAAGTGTTCATTGCATCTATTAGCAAAATAAGTGAGCCTAGGTGAATTAAAAGGAGCCTTACAGATTCCAGTATTCAATGACTTGACATTTCTTTGGCAGAAAAATTTTAAAAATATGTATGTGTAAAGAACAAAGGAAAGATTTTTGTTTTCGCTAGTAAAAAAATTCAAGAATCTTAGTCAATAGTCACATTTATACTTTTACACTTGAACACCTACCATTGTATTTCCCTTCAGACTTCCACCAATTTTTGGAGTATTTAAATCATACTTTGAGATGGGATATTGTCCAAGCTGGTCTCCAAATCCTGAGCTTAAGTGATCCCTCTGTCTCAGCCACTGAAGTTACTAGGACTATAAAGACATATCACTGTGTATAGCCAGAATGTTTACAGCCACCTTTATGGCCCATAACATGATAGCAAAAAAAAAAATCATTTACTTAAAATTAGAGTGAAGCCTAGGAAAGTATATAGATGTGCTGGAGATGCTGGCTGATTTTTCAGAAAAGACATTGAATTTGGACTTTGGCTTTGGGATTAAAGCTCAAGAATATGATCTTTCTTATCCATAGCTTTCCTACCCCCATGCACTAAAAGCGCACCTGCTGCTTTCAACACTATTAACTGATGGGTGTAATTTGCTAAAAACTCTCTCTGGTCAAGAAAATGCTCTAGGTAGATGGGAAATAAGACATCTGAAGAGAATACAATTGTATTGTGCTTGGAAAGTTCACATCCATGAAGAAATTATTTAAATTGTTACAAAAATCATCTTTTTAAGGAATTGTGTTCCAAATATAAACAATTTATCCAGCTAAAATAAAAGTTAAAAAAACAAAAATCAAAGTTCAGTAGAGACTGCAGTGATACATAAACACTCTTACAAATGCTCTTGCCACCTACTGGCTAGGAGAACACTCTGGACTGAAAATAACATGGTGCGTTCTAAAAAGCTTAAGCTTAATGGGATCTGAGAAAAACTGATATTTCAGTCAAACTTCTTCACACAAAAGGAGACAGGAATTACTGTTGAGAAGAAGGGAGAAAAAAGAGAGGAAGTACAGAGAAGAAAGGAAATGAGGAAGAAGGAAGCAAGGAAGGAAGGATGGAAGGAAAGAAGGAAGGAAGGGAGGGAGGGAGGGACGGAGGGACGGAGGGAGGGAGGGACGGAGGGAGGGAGGGAGGGAGGGAGGGAGGAAGCAAAGTTGATTCTGTACAGATAAGGGACAAAGTGATTAACAAGTCGGTAAAAGATCCTTCCAAAGTTTTGATTTCTGATCTAAAATGAAGCCAAGTGAAGTAGATTGCTCATGCCATGTTGTAGGTAGTAACAAAAAGCAGAGACTCGATTCCAGAACTTGAGATTTCCTGTCCCTCCTCTTCATACCCAAACAATGACTTCGTTTCACATTGTTTACACTTCTGTTTCTTATTAGAGCCCGAAAGAGTTCCTCAAATCTTAGTTATAGCTAAGGCATGTAGCTGAACAAACAAAGCTTTCTCTAGTCATTTGTCTTTATTACAAATACATTTGACTTAACACAGACAGACATACAGAGAGATAGACACACACACACACAAACACATAAACACACACAAATAGGAGAGCTCGCAGAAACCTTCACAGAATAGCAGAGTTGAAAACTCATGAACATTCCATTGACTTCCTGAACATAAGTACTCTATTATAATCTGTCTCTATATAGCCAAAGAGCTGTGTGGCAAGAGCTGTCACATCAACGCTGCCCTGCCTGAACTTCCCTCCTCTTAGAACAGAGCTTTCTCAGCCTGCTAGTCACTCTGCAAATGAAGAAAACATCAAATAATCAGAACATGGACCATACATCGAAGAGATAAAAGTGTTTTGAAAATCTCCCAAGCCTCCTGAACACATCACCCTTTTCTTCCTACTACCCCTTCCTCCTTCCATGTCACCCCTTGTCACTCTTGACCCCCTACTTAACAACGCCCATGCATCTTGTGCCTGCTGCCAAAGCACTTACCAGGATTATCAGGCTGCATGACAGCCATCACAAAGGTGTGGGGAAAGAGCATGGCTGCACTTTTCCTCATGCCCTGAAGCTGGATAGTGTTGCCCTCGAACATGATCCCATGTACATCAGTCTCTGTGCCCAGGCCAAGCAGGTGCCAGGCCACCGTATCACCCTTGCACATGTCCAGTCTGGGCAGGTTAGAGAAGAGAAACCCATTGATAGCTGGAAAACAGAAACACAGACAAAATAAAGAGATATGATCAGACTACTCAAATCATGGTCAGCAGCATAGCAGCCCTGTATTATGATTTCCCATAGCTTGAAATCCCTCAGTCTAGCTTTTCCCTTGTATAAAGATTATCAATAAAATGAGTATTTTTAGGAACTGATTATGAGTATGGTTCGAGTTGCGTGTTTCCTTGGGACCCCAAAGTTATAGTCAAAGGCAACACCATTCCCCTTACCATGCATTCGATTGGAATCTTGGAAGCCCTCAACATCCTCTGAGAGCAGTCGGGTATCCAACATACCAGCTGCTTGATTGGCATCGCTGTACCAACTGTTGTTCTCATCAAACACGGTGAAGAGGAGAAAAAATTCTTTATCCATTCCTTTCTGTGGTCCCATTGGAAAGAAATAGAGGGAGGAATGACAATGGATTCAGCAGCTGAGTACTGCGTAGTTGTAGACCCAAGGCTTCCTGATTCTTTCTCATTTCTTTTTTGCAGATTCAGAGCCAGGCCCATATCTCATGCTCAGAGCTGCAGCTGTTGCTAGGCAGGTTTTCCTCGGGAAGACTTCAAATTGTCGAGGAGATAAGGTCAGAGTAAGGGAAGAAGACTAGAGGCAAACCATGTAGGAAAGGAAGCAGGGAAGAAGCACAGGCGTGGATTAAGGAATCATAGCACAGGATGTGACCAAAGATAGCTTGAAGTCACCTGCGGAGAGGATTGAGGAGACAGTTGCTAGGAAAGCACAGAATGTCTATGAAGGGAAATTAGAAAACAGTTTAAAAAATTAGAAGTGCATTAACACCATTTATTATTGTTAAAGCTGATAATTACTGGGTGCATACTATATGCCAGACACTGCAGTAAGCATTTGATGTGTATTAATTGTATGACTTTTCCAAGAAATCAAAGATAACTTCAGCTGTTAACCCTTTCTTTACAGATGAAGTTAAATTAAAGAGACTCTAAGTAACTAGTCCAAAGTTACACAGAAATGATGGGATAGGCCAAAAATGCCAAACAAATATTAAAGCAAGTATATGGGTTACAAACAATTTTATTGGTCACTGAGGTAGGAAGGGAAATAATAATTGGGATATATAGAAAAAGTAAGAATCAAAAGCTAAGAAAGATGTGTGTTTGCATATAAAATAGTAATATACTTAAGAACTGGTGGTCACCACCTATTAATTTTGATACAATTGTTTGGTTTATCTTTTCTCTATTCTTTTACCTCCAGGATCCAACCCCATTCTTGATACACACCTGGAAACACAGTTTTAGTTCTTTCCAGCCAAGCTTCCTACCCCAGACTCCCCAGAAATACCTGCTTGCCATCTGCACCCAAGGCGCCAGCCTTGCAAACCAGCAAAGGGCCCACCAGGCCAGAATTTGTATCTCTTATGGGATCTGCAGCAGAGAAGTACATCCAGGTAAGGCAGGCAGGATCCTGAGCAGCTGGCCCAGCATGAGGAGGAACTGTCCACTTGTATGTAACTTTCTCAAAGGGCTTGGCTACCAAGCCAGGATGAGCTGTACCTGCAGGGAAACATGACTAGAGTAAGGACCAACAGCTCCAAAATTATAAACTACAATGACATTTTAAGGTAACAATGATGGCAGAACCATGCAATAATGGATACTGCAGTGCATGAGTGCAAACTCATGGCCTTTTTCATGCTAGACAAGAGAGTTCTACCACTGAACCACAGCCCGCCTTAAGGCTGTATTCTCTTAAATGGACACACAACATGTTCAAGCAATGCACAGAACTGTAGTTTTTTATTTTTAGCATATTAGTAATCAAAGACATATAAATGGATGCATTTAAATCATTTTGACCTATCAAATTGGCAAATATTTTATAAATTTCAATCAGTGTAATGAAAATGGTCCAAATGGTATCTAGCTCTTTCTCTCACCTATAGTTTAAATGTAGACATAAATAACCCTCTTTGAAAATAATACTGGCAAAATGCAAAAACTTTAAGATCCTTCATGAATAGAAATAAAGATTCGCAGTAATTACTGTAAAAATGTTAACATAAAGCAATCAAATAAATGCAAATGAAAACAACGAGTTGCATTGATGTTACTTGTTAGACTCTTATTTTGAAAAAAAAGTAAAAAGATGGTTCTGATTCGGGTGAGGCTGTAAAGAAAGCAACCTCTCAGTACTGTTGATGCCACTACAAGTTAATCAGACTGCAAATCTGTCCAGAGAACAATATGGAAGCAACTGACAAAACTTTTAACACGCATGTCCTCTGACAAACTAATTTTACATCTTAAAAAATACATCCTGAAGGAATAGTCATTAAAATCCTACAAAAGTCCACTGGGATCAGGGCTTGTAGTAAAGGGATAAAATCTGATGTGCTATGAATTTATCTGTTCGTATTCCCTTGTCATTTCTAATTCCTTAAATTTCAGAAACAGGAAACTTTAAAGAATGGTATAATTGATATGAAATAAAAGGAGGGTTGAGAAAAAGAAAGAGAGGGGTTGTAGAAGAAGTGTCATATGGGTAAGTATGATAAGAACATATTGTATACATGTGATACTACCCTTATGAAAGTCAGTGTTTACAATAGAAAAACAAAAGAGAGTTTAAAACGACACAATTATGAGCTTAGCATCTAGACTCAATGTCTATCAAATTTTTCCATCTTTAATTTGTCTACGTCTACTGAGTATAGCTCAGTGGTAGAACATTTGCATAGCATGTGTGTAGTCCTAAGTTTTATCCTCAGTGACCATAAGGGGGTAAAAGTCCTCTATTTGTGCATATTGTACATCTACATACATACATGCGGGCTTTAAGTTGTTTGTTTTCTTTTGCTGAGTCATTCACAAATAAAATTTAAAGCACCATGACCTTATACTTAAAATAGATCAGTAAGAATCCCCTATGAAAGGGCTGGACAGATGACTCAACAGTTAAGAACATTTACTGCTCTTGCAGCAAACCTGAGTTTGGTTCCCAGGACACATTCTGCTAGCTTACAACTCACACCAGCTTCAGGGGGAATGAACATCTCCAACCTCCAAGGGCATCTGAATTTATGTGCATAAACACAAACATACATATTCATAATTAAAAATAATAAAAATTGAACTTACTACCAGGGCCCCTGTAGCTACATCATGTACTATGGACCTAAGTGGCTAACACTGCTCTTCCTAAATGCCTCCTCCAATTGCATCACCAATCCTAAGGCTGATTGCCAGGTCCAGCTACCTTCCCTCAGCCTGAATGTATCCCTTCCTCTGGTACTCACCAGATCCCAGCTCAATTTCCAGGAAAGATCCTCCAGTTATCAAAACTGACCTGGAGTCCCAAAGCCATGCCAACTCTCTAATTAGAACCTCTACTTGCGCTTTGAGGCCTTTAAACCCAGGACAAATCTATACTGCCAAAGGAAACTTCCTCAAGACTTCTTAACCAAGCACTGATTGAGGATGCAGTCCCAAATACCAGTTAAACAGAGGAAATCAATATTCCAATGCTAATATGACTTAACCTTCTCTAGACCATTGTAAAACTCTCTGCTGAAAAAAGAAAAGTATGTTGAACAAAAACAAAAGAAAAAATAAATTAGCAAAGTAACGCCAGATGTGCAAATCCTAATGCAGAAATAATAACAAGCCACAAAAGAGCAAAATAAAGTGCTATCTCCAAAACACAAATCCCACAGCAATATCCCCTATTGAAAATAAATGGCGACACTTTCGGACAACAAAACCAAAAGAATTATTGTCACATTGGCAAACAATCCAAAGAAGACAAAGGCAAAGAAGTACTTGAAATAATTAAGTCAATCCAGGACACGAAAATAAAGTTTACATTTGTAAGAAAAGACAAACTTAAAAGATTCTAAAAATGAAAAATTCAAAAAGTTAATTAAAAGTGTAGGTGGAAAGCCTCATGAACAAATTGTATCATTCCACAAACAGAATAAGGGATAGTAGACAAAGCAGAGGAATTGGATCACTTAGTAAAGGTCAATGGAAAAAATTAATACATATAAATGGGACACAAAACAGCTTTGGGACACCATGACCTAGCCTTCAAATATGAGCACAGAAGGAGAAAAATACCACAGTGAAGGCATAGAAAGCATCTTTAGTAAAATCATAGAATAAAACTCCCAACCAAGAGAAAAAATGTTCATACAGGCACAAAAGGTCTAAAGGACAATGGTGAGACACATTATATCTAAAACATTAAAAATAGAGGATAAAGGAAAGTTATGGAAAGATACAAGAGAGGAAAGTCAAGTCACATTCAAAGGCAGGTTTATGAGAACAATTAATATTTAAAGAAAAACCTCTAAAGTCAGAAAGGCCTAGAAAGATGACTCCAAGACATGAGAGGTCACAATTATCAATACAGACTATTATAACCCCAAAAAACTATTAAAATTATAAACCCTGCCTCTAAAAAGAAACCAAAAAAAATTAAAGAAACTAAATTTCCATAATAAAAAACAAACTAAATGTGAACTATCCCTTTACACTGCTTGAATATATGTCATTGTGATTGGTTTAATAATAAAAAAAGAAAGCTGGTTGGCCAATAGCTGGACAGGATAAGATTAGGCAGTAGAACCAGACTAAGGACACTGGGAAGAACAGCAGAGTCAAGGCAGTTGCCAGCCAGATATGGAGAAGAAACCAGAGGTGCAAGATGAAAGAGCAGCAATGCCACATGGCAGAGCATAAATGAGTATAAATGTGCTAATTTAAGTTGTAAGAGCTAGTTAGTAATAAGGTGGAGCCACCGATTAAGCATTTACAATTAATATTAAGTCTCTGCATTTACTTTGGAGCTCGAGGTCCTGACAAAAACTCTGCCTTCAACTATAGGAATTTATGACTAGAAAGCCAGCTCTTCAGAGGATACTAGAAGAATTATTTCAACTTGGAGAGAAGAATAAACACAACTAAGAGGTCACAAGAAACAAATAAGCAATGTCAGGACAAGCAACCAAAAGAGATTTAAGAAAACACTACCAAATTGACAAAATGACCAGAATTAACACACACACTCAATAATTCAATAATAACTGAAGGTTATTGATATTGATTCTATAATAAAGATACAGACTAAAAAAACGTTATTAGAATAGAGGATCCACATTTTTGTTGCCTTCATAAAATGCACCTCACCTTGAAAGACAGACACCTCCTTAAGTAAAAGGGGTTAAAAAAAATCATGTTAAAAATACATTCCAAGCAAATGAATGAAAAACAGGTAGATGTAGCTTTTTTTTTTTTTTTTTGGATTTTCGTGACAGGGTTTCTCCGTAGCTTTTGGTTCCTGTCCTGGAACTAGCTCTTGTAGACCAGACTGGTCTCGAACTCACAGAGATCTGCCTGCCTATGCCTCCCAAGTGCTGGGATTAAACGCGTGTGCCACCACCGCACAGCTAGATGTAACTATTCTTATATCTGAAAAAAAAATTAGTCAGAGACTTAAGGAGGATATTTTATGACCCTTAAAAAAAAAAATGCTACCAACAGGTAATTACAATCATGGGCATAAACACATGAAACATACTGGTACCTGATTTCATAAAGGAATCACTACCAGAACTAAAACCATGCATTCATCACAATAGAGTGACAATAGTTGACATCAACACCTGACTCTTACCAATGCACAGATCATCCAGAAATAAACTAAACAGAGATAAGTTGGAACTAAATTACATAAAAAACAAAAAAATCAAACGGATCTGACAGAAATCCACAAAAACATTCCACCTAGACATCAAAGAATAAGTGTTCTTCTCAGCAGCCTATGAAATTTTCTCCATAATAGACGGCATACTAGGACTCAAAGCAAGACTCAACAAGTATTAGAAAACTGAAACCACATCCTTCATTCTACCTAACCACAATAAAATAGAACTTGATATCAGCAGCCAAAGAAATGACAGGAAGTATAAAAATTCATAGAAACCAAACAACACAGAACTGAATAATAACTGAGTCAAAGATGAAGTCAATTCATTACGAAAATTTTTTAAATTCCTGTAAAGTTTAGAGATATGGGCCAGAGGTTATGTGCACTTGCTGTTCTTCCAGAGGACCTGGGTTTGCTTCCTAGAACCCACATGGCAGCTCACAACTGCCCACAGCCGTATATACATACATACACACCAGGCATGCACATGGTTTACATGCATATATACAGGTAAAACACTCAGACGCATAAAATTAAAAATAGATGCATCTTTAAAAATTAACTTTAAAAAACTTCTTAAAATTGAATAAAAATAAAAAGACAAGATTTCAAATCTATGGGACACAATGAAGGCAATGCTAAGAGGAAAGTTTATATCCACCATGAAGGAAAACTCTAATAAATGCATAAATTTATAGATGCATATGACCTGGAATATTTAAATATTCTGCCAGAAATCTTCTATACCTGATCAACACGCTCAACAAATTAGTAGACTAGAAAACTAGTAACAGACAAAAACCACTATGTTGTAGGAGGCTGTTAGTTCGTTCCTGGATGCTCAGCCCCAAATAATCACACAGAAATTACATTATTTGCAATACTGTTTGGCCAATAGCTTAAATGTATTGCTAGATAGCTTGTACATCTAGAATTAACCCATTTCCATTATTTTAAATTTTACCATGAGGCTCATGGCCTACAGGCAAGGTTCCAGCTGTCAGCTGGCATCTTTCCCCTCCGGCAGCTACATGGCATCTCCCTGGCTCTGCCTACTCTCTCTATATATCTCTTCCAGCCTGGCTATATTCTGTTGAGCCATTGGCCAAAAGCAGCTTCTTTATTAACCAATAAAAGCAATGCATATACAGAAGGACTTCCCACACCACCAGTAGACATCATATAAATAAAGAGAAATCATACCAAGAAAGAAATCATGGAAATAATTTTTTCACAAATGCCTCAAAAAAATAAGCAAAATATTTTGTACTAAATCTAACAAAGGATTTGAAAGACTTGTGCAATGAAACTTTAAGACACAGAAATAGAACACTGAATAAGATACCAGAAGATAGAAAGATCCCCCCCATTATGTATGGACTGACAGCATTAATACTGTGAAAACGGTCATCTTACCAAAAGCAGTATACAGATTCAATGAAACTGCCATCAGAATTCCAATACAATTCTTCACAGTAATTGAAAAACTATTTTAAATTTCATATGGAATCACAAATGACCTAGGTTACACAGTCCAGATTCACAAACACAATCGAAGACAATGAAAGGACAGCTAAAAGTATTACTAACCCATATTCCAAGTTGTGTTAGAGAGCTATAATAATTAAACAGCATAATAATGACAATAAAAGAGACATTTTTCAATGGAGTAGAACTGAGGAGCTCCAGATAAGCCCACACTCTGGCATCCATCTGACTTTTGAAAAAGTGCTAATTGGTAAACATTGGAGAAAAGATAGCATCTTCAGTAAGTGGTGCTGGTTAAACTGGATAGTTACATGTAGAATGAAATGAGATCCTTATTTCTCACCCTGTATAAAACTCAACTCCAAATGGATCTAGGACCTGAACAGAAGACCAGATAACCTGAATCTGACAGAAGTGAATGTGGCAAATAGCCTCGAACCCCTTGGCACAAGAAAGGACATTCTGAACAGGACACTGATGGCACAGGCACTAAGACCAAAAATTCACGAAGCTGAAAAGTTTCTGTACAGCAAATAATACCATCATTCAGGCAAAGTTTCAGCCTACAGAACTGGAAAAGATCTTTACCAGGTATTTATCTCATGGAAGACAATATATATATATTCTGATCTGATCATCTATCGAAACAGTTTAGTTAAAAATGAGGTACAGAACTAGGCTGTTCTCAAACAATGAAACCCAAATGACTGAGAAACACTTAAAAATGTTCAACATCCTTAGCCATCAGGAAAATTAAAATTAAAATTAAAATTTTCTTACCCCAATTAGAATGACAAAAATTAAGAAAACAAATGACAACACATGCTGGTAAGGATGTAGAGAAGGGGAAACATTTATTTATTGTTGGTGGGAGTGTAAACTGGTACAGCTACTATGGAAATCAGTATAGAGATTCTTCAAAAACTATACAGAGAGCCTCCACATGATCCAGTTACACCACTCTTGGGCATATCCCTAAAGGATTCTGTGTCCTACCATAGAGATACCTGCACATCCATTTTCATAGCTAGAAAATAGAGACATATTAGATGTCCATCAACTGATGAATGGATAATGAAAAACACTACATTCATATCATGTAATATTCAAACTGTTTAGAAAAAAATGAAATTTTCATGTAAACAGAGTGATAAATAACCTTCTGAGTTAGGTAACCCAGGCCCAGAAAGACAATGTTTTCTGCCATTTGTGAATGTTAGCTTTGACTCTTTGGACATGTGTGTTTCATTTGGAATACCCATAGAAGTGAGGAACTCAGCACGGTGCCTTGGGAGTGAGCAGGTTTCAAGAGAGGGGAAATAGAATACAGTACTATTAAAGGGGAATACTGATACAAGAAGTGTTAAATAGGAAAGAAAAGGACATGGCAGCACAGAGGATGGAGTAGAAACACAAACTGACACTAGAGACATTTTGAAAAAGTCATATGGGAAACCTATCTAAAATATTTTCATGCACCATCAATAAAGAATTTAAATGGAGTTAACCCATAGCAGCAAAGCATGTCCACAGGTCAACAAATAAGTTCAATGACACGAATGGTTATCTATTTTGGAGATGTTGATCAGTAAAGTCCCACTGACCCCTAAATACTAAAGGCTCTTGCCAATGGCTTTTTGTTACTAACCAGAACTAGATAACAAAGCTCTGTTGCTGAATTCACCATACACTTGAGTCATAGATCATGGAGAAATCAAGCTGATATGCCTGGAAATTTCCCACCTACTGGTTAACTGTCATAATGTTAGATGGTGATAAGAATGTCAGAGGAAGAGAAAAGGAACCAACCTCACCTAGCTGTGAATCCTAAGAACTATACCAATGGTCACCGTGGCAAGACATACCACTTGCACATTAGTGTTGTGGGAGTAATCAGCCATTTTGTGATTGGATTAGATTTAAGGCCTGCCCCACAAGTTGAAAGCTGTACCTAGAACTATTACTGGGGCCAGGATCCTGTAGATAGACAAGTTATAAGCCCTAAGGGAGAACCTATTACTATCTTTCTACAAAACTATCATAATATGAAACTCACTGCTAATGATTGGTATATTTTTCTGTGAAGAGATTAGTGTATCTCTCAGCCTTCATCAGAGAAACTTCTTTCTGCAGTAGATAGTGACTAACACAGTAACTCACAACTGCACAATTGACCAAGGTATAAAGAAAAAGAGACTGGATATTCCTCAGCCCGAAACAGAACATTGATATTTAAGGCTCAGAATTAATTATAGAAAGGGAGCAGAAATAGTCTAAGAGACAGAGGAAGAGCCTACAAGAAAACTGTTTTCTGAACACAGCAGCGTAGCTATACAGTTGAGAGAGCATGTGATGTGAGAGTCCCCTCTGTGTGCTGTGATTACCATTAATGAATAAAGAAACTGCCTTGGCCTGTTGATAGGGCAGAACTTAAGAATTCTTAGAACTTAGGAGGGAGGACTGGATTGAATGCTGGGAGAAAGAAGGGCGGAGTCAGAAGAATGCCTTGGAGCCAGCAGAGACAGATGCTGGGAATTTTACCCGGTAAGCCACTGCCATATGGTGATACACAAATTAGTAGAAATAAGTTAAATTAATATAAGAGTTAGCCAATAAGAAGCTAGAGCTAATGGGCCAAGCAGTGATTTAATTAATATGGTTTCCATGTGATTATTTGGGGTGTAAGCTAGCCTGGTGGCCAGGAAGAACAAGCAGCCCTTCCCCCAACAAGCATGTATGAAACCTTTATATTTTCAAGCCAAACAAAGTTTCATCTTGGAGAATGGAGTTGAATACAAAGTTCTCCACCTAGCTAAGGAGCTATTGGCTTCTTGGGGAAGGAGATGCCATTTCCTTAAAGTGTGCAGCCCTTGATGGGTTGAAGATCTTCCATTGAAGGCCCACATCCAAGAATATATATGGAGCACAAACTGGAATTATTTTTTTTAAGATACTAAGTTGAGTTGGTAAGGAAGTGGGGATGGATCTGGGAGTAATGGGTAGAGGGTGCATATTATCAAAATACATTTTATGACCCTCAAAGAGCTAATAAAAATGAGGACAAAAGAAATCTTAAAAATTTCCTAGCCGGGCGGTAGTGGCACATGCCTTTAATCCCAGCACTCAGGAGGCAGAGGCAGGCGGATCTCTGTGAGTTTGAGGCCAGCCTGGTCTACAAGAGCTAGTTCCAGGACAGGAA
>NC_022026.1:27593340-27597086 GCF_000317375.1 Microtus ochrogaster
CCTTTTGTGTTAACAGAACAGTATTATCACAGCTAAAAAATTTCCTAATATCATTCAAGGACAACTCTGTGTCCAAACTTCTTAAGTTTTCCCCAAACTTTCCGCTTTGTTTCATTTTTACAAATTTTCTTGTGACAGAATTTTTGCTAGGTAGCACAGGTTAGCCTAGAACTAAGTAGTAGCCCAGGTTGGCTTCACCCTTCTTGGCAATCCTCTTCTGCTTCCCAACTGCTGTGATGATAACCATGAGCCACCACATCAAGCTTGTTTTGCTTTTTTGAGAGAGGGTCTTGTTTCATAGCTGGAAACATCCTGACAGCCTCTGAAGTACTGGTACTACGTGTTCGTCCTCATAGCTGAATTTTGAATGTTTCTTCAAACTGTTCTTATATCAAGGATCAGTAGAAGTTTGCATTTGGTTTTTACCTATATAACTCTGTCCCCTTCTTCACAATATTGGCTTCGTAAAAGAACAAGTCCTGAATATCTTATGGAAAGTTCTTTTATATTTGTTTACAACTTTGACATTTATGTGTCCAGTGCTTTTGACATGTTCATCTCAGAATGAGCACATGAAAATATCATCAGAGTAAATAAGAAGTTAGTTTCAGAGTAGTAATCTCAGTTGTAGGACTCTGTCATGAGATGTAACTCCCTCCAAACAATAAAGCTAGGATATACACATTTATATGTTACTATTTAAATAACCACAATATTTACAACAACTAAAAAAGTTATATGCCTAAGCAATAGAAGATAAAGAAACAAACTATCAAAGAGTGTTACATGGTCATTAATATGTTATATTATGATTGTAGACAGATACAGTGTAGACAATAGTAGAATGAAAAACTGTTCAAATAATATCATCCCATTTCTTAAGTATACATTATAATTACAGAAAATATTAAAAGGCCTATAAAACGTTGGTGACAGTTTGCATATGAATGATGATTGCTTTTTAATTTTTTATACTTATGCTTTCCAAAAGTTCATGATGTGTACACTTTGTAACAAGAATATATTTAAGTATATTTTTACTTTGTTCCTGAGACTATAACTCTGACTTTGCCCATGTGGGACATAAATTCTATCTCTAAGCTATACATGTGCCTGAAAATACAAGACTGTATTGTCAGGAATCATTTCTAAAAATACCTTTTAAAAAGTTTTTTATTATTAATGGGGTGATCTCTGCTTCACTGTTCCATCATTCATGCATTCATATGACCACAGACTTTGCTCTTTCTCCTAATTCTTTGTTTATTTTTATATCTAGAGCCACATGCAGCCTACATTGTCAGAAACCCTTCTAGCTCACCATCATTGTACACGGTCCCCTCATAGTCTTTCTCATAAAAGACACCGTGGGGCTGCATGCTGAATGGCTTGGACGCACGGTTGTAGAAGACTACCTGGATGGTATCACCTACTTCAGCCCTTATCACTGGTCCTGGAAAAATAAGAAAATAGAGACCATGAGAATGAAAACAAAGATGAAGGATGGAAACAAAAGGGTAGGGTGAAAAAAACAATGTAATGGAATAAACACAAGATAGAGAATATTTCCCTTTTAAAATAATCTATTTTAAGCATCATGGTATTTATAATAATAAAAGCACTATTAAATCTATTATCTCTGGTGATTGTCACATATTACTCTAAGGTATAATAGGAGGGCTTATTACCTCCATTTTACAGATGAAATCATTGCAGGGAAGAAGCGTTAGCCTATAAAAATTCAAATAGCAATTACAGAGCCAGAACTTAAGGTCATGGCTTTGTTCTACACTACAGTCAGATCCAATTTGATTAGTCCTGAATTTATTCTCTGTTCTCCCATATTTCCTAGGAGGTTCCATCTAAGGTCTGAGCTCACCAATATCTTAACCAAGTTCTAAGCAAAGAGAATACAGACCTGAAAGTAGGTAGTCTAGGCCAAACTTCTGGACTTCCGTGTACTTTGCTATTTATTATCACTTCCAACCTGCCTGGGGTCACTTTCAAGAATATCAAACAATAGCCTGACTGTTTAAACTGACTCTATTCCAAGGTTAAACCTTCTAGCTTGGTTTTCTAGCTCAATTTCCACACAGTTTTCATAACTGAACAGCTGGGTATATATACAGAAAACTGGCCAGCAAAACTCCTTCCCACACACCAATACCTCTCTTCTTTAGGGACGACCTTTTTTTCCTTACAGTTCCCAGTCCAACAAATGTAGCACCCATTTTTTCCTTTTCAATCCAGAATCAACTGCACACAAATGTCCCTGGAATATTATATTATTTCCAATTTTTTTCCCACCCAATCTCTTTGATTTCTTGGTTACATGAAGTGATTAAATCACATCTGACCTTCATATACTGTATTAATTCTGTGCTTTGTACCGTCTAGATAGAGTCTCAACGATCATACAGCAAGTCTAGTTCTTTATTGATAATAATAACGAATATGTCTCTATGTAGTACTAGTATTCTTCTGGCTCTAGACTCTCAGGATTCTGGATAGTCCTACTACCTTTATATAGTTCCTCAAGAATACCTCTACAGAGGCAATTCACAGAGTATAATCTGTTCCACAGTGGTAATAGAGGATGTTACCAAAATATTTTATTGCTGAAAGTTTGAGAAATGATGTATAATTTTCATTTCCATCTTGAACATCTGTCATAAACAAAAATAATGTAATGTTGCAGAAGTCTCACAGAAAAAAAAATCTATTTGACTATGATTAAAACATATTGTTTTTTAAATGTACTCAAATATGGGACACGTTTTACAAACATTTATTTCTTGGGACTCAACTTGGGAGATATTTTTCCACGGTCTTCACTTGTGTCACCACCAGGCTCATGCTATAAGTTCTCCTCACTTCTTCTTGTCTCAGTTCATCAAGTCTTAGAGTTAAAGATTCCTCACCCAATATTCCAAGATGTGTTTCTTCCTCTTGATGTACCCTTTCCTGGAATGTCTCATCTTGGAAGGCTTCATATCGAACTTTCCAGTAAGTACCTCCGATTCGGCTAGAGCTCTTCTGGAAGTACTTATCTGGGCCACTGACATGTAAGAGGAGAAATGTTATATTATGAACTCAGTGAGTATCAAATAGACTCCCACCTCATCTTCCAGCACACAAACTTCTAGATCCTCTTGAACCACCTAGATAAATTCCGAGCAGTAAAGGCACCTTCTCTGGTGACAGCACTATTAAGTGGTATACAGCTTCTGTTTGAACGTTTCCAAAGACAAAGACCTTATTTTCAGAGAAATTACTATAGTATATAATAATCGGACTTGTTATTTATAAGAAAGGTGAACTGTGACTGCTTCTAAGTTCCATATCTTGAGACTGGTTCAGTTCTCCAGAGTTACACAGACTGCATCTGTTCTTTTACTTTCCTTCATCTTTTTTTTTTATGTTCACTTTTTCCCCTTTGGAGTCCACTGATTATCAAGAAAACGTAAGAAATGCAACAAAATATTCATCAGTATGGCTATAGGACAGGATCATTTCAGGTTCCCTATCCTCCTCTGCCCCAGGAACTAACTGGGGACCTCGCCTTGGGCACCTGGAAGCCCCTCTAGGTCCAAGTCTCTTCCCAACCCTAAGATGACTCCTTAATTAAGATATGTGCTTCCCTGCTCCCCTATCCAACCTTCCTGTATCCCAATCATCCCGTTGCCCCAAGTTCTTCCCATCCTACCCTTCTCACTTTTTTCTCCCCATCTCCCCTTACCCCCCTC